>NC_041392.1:342029635-342224461 GCF_002162155.2 Triticum dicoccoides
TTGAATCAATTTTCCTTATTTTAATACAATTGTTGTCAAGTTATACCATCATTTAAATATTATCTTGATAACAGAAAACATGCATACAGTAGTAATCATATTTCAATATGAACTACATGTACCATACGATCTCCAATTCAAATATTTGTATCCATTTTATGTTGAATTCAAATCACAGTACATTGATCTAGGTAGCGAGATGTTCAGGATAATCTAAACCATCTTTTCATATGCATAAATTTTGGCCGAACTGGGACAAGTTTTGGTATAAGCTTCTTGCAAACCAGAGATTCTCTCAAGAAGCCTCGTGATTCCGAGAGGGAACGTGTCACCTTTGTGTGCAAAATGATATATGTTGCCTCCTCCCTAATTTTCTTTACAAAGGAAACATAGAACTATATAAGTGCCCTGTTAAATTTTGGAATTATTCCGGGTTTGTTTGGCCTTTTTTATACATTAATTGAGTTTTTGGTCATTTAATGTGCATAATTCAAATTTGAACTACAAGCACATGCTCCAGTGCACCAAAGTTGGTTGAAAAATAATACGTGTGTCCTCGGGTGAATTTCTAGGTCCCATGCAAGCAATGGGAATGAAATTCAAACATCTGGGCGTCGTGGCTCGGCAGAGAACATTGAGAAACTTGGTTTTTAAATTCTTGTAAATCCAAAACACGCCTGTAAATCATGAAACTTGGCATGGTGTCATATCATGGCACTAACATGATGTGGTAAAAAAATTGGCCGAATTGGAACAAGTTTTGGTATAAGCTTCTTGCAAACTGGAGCTTCTCTCAAGAAGGATCATGGTTCTGAGAGGAAACATGTCACCTTTGTGTGCGAAACGATATATGTTGCCCCCCCGTTGATTTTCTTTATAGAGGCAACATACAACTATATGAGTGTCATGTTAAATTTTGGAATTATTCCGGGTTCGGTTGGCCTTTTTTATACATTAATTGAGTTTCTGGTCATTGAATGTGCATCACTCAAATTTCAACTACAAGCACATGCTCCAGTGCATGAAAGTTTGTTTAAAAATCACATGTGTGTCCTCGGGTAAATTTCTAGGTCCCATGCAAGAAATGGGAATGACGTTCAAACATCTGGGCGTCGTGGCTCGTCTGGAAACATTGAGAAACTTGGTTTTTTAATTCCTATAAATCCAAAACACGCATGAAAATCATGAAACTTGGCTTGGTGTCATGACATGGCACTGACATTTTGTGGTAATTTTGCTATCCGATTTGCGAAGGCGCACATATTAACAATCAACAAAGTCATTTTGAAACAAGTGATGTCACGTTACAATCGGAAACACAAGTATTATTTAAACCATGGGCATTACCATTTACATGCCGCCATGCGTCCCCTTAATTATTGGCTAGGAGGCGCCATGCGGGGTAGCTATCTGAGTACGGGCTGCGTGCGATCAGACCCCCGCGCGTGCTTATCGGGAGGAGAGCCCTTTGACCGCCATCTACCGCCCAGTTCTCTCCCAAGGTCTCCATTAATGGCGCCCGAGCCCTGTTTAATGGCGTGGCTATGTCTCACTCGACTGAGATTTAAGAGAGAAAAAAGAAAATTTTGCACGGATCTTGATGTAAGATTCGACGAACCTATATAGCATCTACTATGACTTATAGCAAGACTGATGAATATATAAGGACCACCACAGTGGATAATAATTGTCTTACATCTTTAGGAACATAATTAAAAAAGCCACATGCGGCTACACCCGAGATACACAAGGGAAAAATAAGAAGGAAGAATCATACAATGATTTGGCTCGCTGATCTCTACTTTCTTGATGCGCTGCAGGTCGCAGAGACTAGTTCTTGCGGCGAGCAGTGATGATCTCTTTCATCAGTTTCATGTCCTTAATATGCTGCTGGGCAGCGTCCAAAGATTCCTCCACCAGCCTTTCATGCTCGATGCGGATCATGGCATTCTCGTCCATAAGTTTCTTGATGATGATGCCTGTCCTCTTCAACAAGGCAACCGTCTCCTCCACCTGCTTCGCCCTTCTGGCGATCTTCGCCCTCAGTAGGTCGCACTCGGTCCGGAGCTTCGCCTTGTCCTCCCCTAGTCCTCGGATGACCGTGGTAGCATTTTCAAATGAGGCATTCATCTCGTCCTGCAGCTTCATCTAGCCGGAGATCCGACCCATTAGGCCATCGAGCATTGCGCGCATGCGCCTGTGAGAGTCCTTGTCTGCTTGCGAGACGTTTTCCTAGGCCACCATGGCACGGGAGGACCTCCCTGCTGCATTCGCAGTGCGGCGGGACATCTCTGTTGCTTCCGCGGTGTGGCCGGACCAGTTTGCTGCATCAGCGGCGCGGCAGGACCTCTATGCTGCTATGGCGGCATGATGGGACATGTTTGCTGCTACAACGGTGAGGCAGGACATCTCTCGTGCTTCTTCTTCCATGCTCGCCTCCCCTTTGGCGTAATCTCTCAACCCAAAACTCATGCGGGCCATGGCAGACGCAAGGGAAAGACGATGAAAGACTTGTTTGTTTTTGTGGATGAGGAGTTGAGGAGGAATGTGCAGTCATCTTGTAGTAGAGTATTTATAACTGAGTACTAATATTCTCCTAAGTGGGAAACCGTTTAGGTTTTGATCGTTGTGAACAGGTTTGCAATTGAATATAGCGTGGTAGTAATTTGGGATGTGACAAGACGCAAGCTCAAAATTTATCGACGGTTCTAGTTTCGAAGTGCGGCACTATTCCCGGATGGTGTAACGTGGGCACGCATTCTCGGCTGTGGTATAGTTGTTTTGTAATATGCCATGGTACTTCTTTTTCTACTGTTGTGTACGTTCAATCACTCACACCGTCGATACATATCTTACGGTTATTGGGCGTTCGCCAGGAATAGCCTCGTGGCGAGCTATAGACTAGTCTTTTTTCACACGCCTAGACTCAATGAAAAAAATCCTATGACGTGAAACAAAGGACATCTCCTTTCCTATTCCTACTCATAGGATTTGAGATGCATGTCATCTTATTTACTATGAATTTTCTATTCCTATAATTTTCCTACCCTATGAACCAAAGGAGGCCCTAGTCTCTCGGGACTTCTCGCACACACCATCTCTAGCTCCCTAGGTCGATGCCACCCACATACACTTGTACTCTGAGTTTAATACGTTATACATGAAGAGAAGAGGTGCACGCATGCACTCGTCCTCTCTCACACACTCATTTGTAGCTACGAATTGTAGTGTTCTCAACCATCCAATTGGCTCTATCATAGGTTCCTATTGCTCCTTGAGAAGTTTAAAACGCGGAGGCTCGGCTGGAGGCGAATTGTTTTGGTTAATGTGCAGGTCGTACATGGCACCAACACGAAACGGGCTTCGTCTGCATTGCACGCAGTCGGGTGAGTACTACTAGTAGTAGTACTAATTTGATGTGTCGCGTCAACTCACAGAAGTATGCAACACTGTCGGTGCAACAAACCTTGGGCCCATTGCCCAGGCTGTGCACAGGCCCAAAGACAAGATTGTAGCACCAAGATCAGACCAAGCACTAAGGATCAGTCCTTTGAAGAACCAAAGTGTAGATCAAGAAGACCAAGTCAAGCTAGAGAAGCAAGATATCACTAAGGGAAAAAACCTCCCTTGCCAGGCACGCGAGCCTGGCGGGGTCAGGGTTACCCCGGAAGCAAGCCTCCAGACCATCCCGACAGGCCTACCAGGACTTGCGGAGGCAAACCACACCACCTCACAGCGACGCAAGTCATCGATCGGTGCGGTGTCAAGCCCCTAAGTGACTAAGTGGCTGCTTCCTACCACATGGCAGCCTCTTCCTACAGAAAACACCTCCATATGACACATGTCATGAGATTTGTCAAGCAAACAGGTGCGAAGCTGGCAAAACAGCCCGGCAGGGGTTGCCGGGCACGCTGTGATGTGACACTGAGCGATGCATTTAATGCGCTCCGTCCGCCTGTAGAGTTAGGTATGATAGCACTGTTTGCTATCTAATCAGTGTGTAAAAGACTGATTTGCCACTGTGGTGAGCCCTTTATCTATAAAAGGAGGCCCATGGCAACCATAGAAAGGATTCGGACCCTCTCACATTCATACACGCGTAGAAACTCTCGCCCAGAGGCAACCCTGCCGGGTAAGAGTGCCATGTTCTCCACCATTATCCACCATCAATCCACCAAAGCAGGAGTAGGGTTTTACGCCTCACGGCAGCCCGAACCTGGGTAAAACTGGTCGAGTGATCTCTGTTGTGCTGTGTTACGCTTCTTCGCTCTTCGTGCAACATGCCCATCCCCTTGCCGAACCATAAGGGGCTCATGGCCCCATAGGTGGCTGTGGTTTCCCACGACATCTTTGGCGCGCCAGGTAGGGGGTCACTTGCACGAACTTGAGAGCATAAGCAGCGCGTCACCTTCATCGCCCTTTTCGTCATCAACGGCTCCATCGACTATGGCGCCCAAGAAAAAGCCCGGTGCCACAGCTCACCTGTCCACCTCGATGGCCCCGCGGCCCAGGTCCGCCCACGTCATGAGGAATGCGGGGACACATGAGGATGTCGACGTTGTGGGGGACGTGGTCGATGCAGGCGGCGTTGTCACCACCTCCCCCGCGGTCGAAGTAGGAGCGGGAGGCACTGGAGAAGGATAGCACCAACAACATCCTGGCGACCATGCTCCGCGATGTATGGGTAGAGATATAATTCCTTCTGTCCCTCCCTGCCTAGACGAGGGGCATAGCCATGGTGGTGATGTTCACCCTAAGGCGAATCGCAATCCTCCGGCTGCCCCCGCCGCGGGCGCGGTCGCCGGACATGCGCTGCCCAGAGCAAAGTGGCCCAGCCAATGCTCCGAATAGGGTCATTGGTGCACACGCGCCACCACCTCGTCACCATGTCATCCAGGCGACTGGCCCTCGACGGCGGGAGCCCACCGCAGCCACTACCGGCACCGGCAGGAGCCGGGCGACGCTGCGGTCTACATCATCCTCACATATGCCAAGCACCGCTTCGGAGGTCATGCCGCGGGCCCAGCTACTAATGACATTTCCGCCGATAGCTAATCAGATGGATGAGTGCCACCATTCAGAGCCTGAGTGGCTTTGCCGAAGATGGAGGCTCACAGCGAGCTGGCCCGCCACGGCCTCCCTAGACGATGATGGTAGCCCACGCTGTTGGCCGTGTGGGCGGGGCCACTGAAAGCACAAGTGCTCCCTAGGTGGTTTTGGTAATTAATGTCAACATATCTCTTGTTGGACTAACACTTTTACCTAGTATGTTTTAGATAAGTTCAACAATGAAGTGGCATGGACTAGAGGATGTGGAACCCCTTCAAAATGCTAAGGACAAAGGATTGGCTCAAGCTCCAAGCAAAAGACTCTACATTTTCTATTTTAGTGATCCAAGATCACATTGAGTCTATAGGAAAAGCCAATACTATTAAGAAGGGATGAGGTGTTGCTTAATGAGGCTCTTGCTCAAAATGCTTAGTGATATGCTCCAAAGCCCTCAACCACTTTCTAACATCCACATATGACCTAAACCAAAAGTCAAACTCGGCCCCACCGATTCTTTCTATCCGAAGCCACCGAGTTCAGTTGACATAGCCACTGCCAGAAACCCTAATCAGTTCGATCTCACCGATGGGATCTCGGTCCCACTGAGATGGGCTTGCAAACTCTCTGTTACCCATTGCAATATTTTCGGTCCCACCGAGATACGAAATCGGCCCCACTGAGTTTGCTTGGCCAACTCTTTGTTTCGCTTATTACCCAAATCGGTCCCACCGAGTTTGAGTAATCGGTCAAACGAGTTTTGGATTTACCCTAACACTAGCACATCGGTCCCACCGAGTTGATCTAGTCGGCCCCACCGAAAACCCTAACGGTCACTAGATTTGCTGAATCGGTCCGACCGAATTTATCAATTCAGTCCCACCGAGATTGGCAAGTTGTGTGTAACGGTTAGATTTTGTGTGGAGGCTATATATACCCCTCCACCACCTCTTCATTCGTGGAGAGAGCCATCAGAACAAACCTACACTTCCAACCTACTTTTTCTGAGAGAGAACCACCTACACTTGTGTTGAGGCCAAGATATTCCATTCTTACCATATGAATCTTGATCTCTAGCCTTCCCAAAGTTGCTTTCCACTCAAATCTTCTTTCCACAAAATCCATATCATGTGAGAGAGAGTTGAGTGTTTGGGAGACTATCATTTGAAGCACAAGAGCAAGGAGTTCATCATCAACACACCATTTGTTACTTCTTGGAGAGTGGTGTCTCCTAGATTGGCTAGGTGTCACTTGGGAGCCTCCAACAAGATTGTGGAGTTGAACCAAGGAGTTTGTAAGGGCAAGGAGATAGCCTACTTCATGAAGATCTACCGCTAGTGAGGCAAGTCCTTCGTGGGCGACGACCATGGTGGGATAGACAAGGTTGCTTCTTCGTGGACCTTCGTGGGTGGAGCCCTCCGTGGACTCGCGCAGCCATTACCCTTCGTGGGTTGAAGTCTCCATCAACGTGGATGTACGATAGCACCACCTATCGCAACTACGTCTCAAAAATCTCCGTGTCTCCAAATTGTGTTTGCACACTCCAATCCCATCTCTTTACATTCTTGCAAGTTGCATGCTTTACTTTCCGCTGCTCATATACTCTTTGCATGCTTGCTTGATATGTATTGTGATTGTTAAACTTGTGCCAAAACTCCACTTCAACTTAAAGAAATTAAAAACTGAAACTTTTAGCACTTAGTGTCTAATCACCCCCCCCTCTAGACACCTCTTCTTGATCCTTTCAATTGGTATCAGAGCTTTGGTCTCCATTACCTTGGTTTAAACACCTTTGGAGGAAGATGGATGTGTCTACTTTGGGGAGTCTTAGACATAGAGTGCCTATACTTGATGGAGAGTATTTTCATGAGTGGAAAAATGAGATGCTTGAGATTTTCAATGAATATCATTTGAACATGTACATTACTAGCCCTTGTGCACCTCATGTTGATCCTTTGCATCCTACCCTTGATGAGTCTATTGACATGATCCGCAACCTTAGAACTGTTAATCTTATCACTAGAGGCTTGCCCAGAAACTTGATTGAATGTTTGCCTACTCTTGATTGTGCCTACACTATATGAAGATTTCTTGAGGAATGCTTTCCAAATTATTCCTTGAAAAATCTAGATGAAATTCTCCATAAGTCTATTGCCTTGATTAAGATGAGTTCCAATGATCCCAAATTTGGTGACTGCTTATCTGAGCTTACTAATCTTACGAGTGCCAAAGGAGATGTTGGAATCATTAGCAATATCATTTCCAAAGCTATTAGAATTCATAAAGATAACCATAGAAATGATCATTTATCTAATGAATTACCCTCTCTAGGAATTGATCAATCACAAGATGATGTTGAACATGGATACTATGATGAGGATGACAGTGACTATGATCTTAATGATGCAATGAGACACTTTGGTCTTATGGAAAATCTTCGCGGCTACATGGCTGGAGGAAAGGAATGGGTTCTTGATAGTGGATGTACTGATCATATGACCGGAGATAAAGATATGTTCCGTGAGCTTGCTGAAAAGAACGGCCCTCGAAAGTGTGTCACCTTTGGTGATAACTCAAAGGGTAAGGTGGTTGGCCTAGGTAAGGTGGCCATCTCACATGATAGCTCCATACAAAATGTCATGCTCATTGAATCCCTTGGCTACAATTTACTTTCAGTATCTAGACTTGCTGATTTCGGTTTCAATGTCCTATTTACTGAAGTAGATTGCCAAGTGTTTCGTAGAGATAATCATAAATAGTCTTTACCGGTATACGCAGAGGTGATCTTTACATTGTTGATTTCACTAAAAAGGCTCAACCTAGAACTTGCTTAATTGCTAAATCTTCTAAAGGTTGGTTATGGCATAGATGATTAGGTCATGTTGGTATGCGAAACCTTGACAAGCTTATTAAAGGAAATCATATCCTTGGCGTTAACGATGTCATATTTGATAAGGATAGACTTTGCAGTGCTTGTCAAGCAGGTAAACAAGTTGGAGGTAGGCATCCGGTGAAGAACATCATGACCACAAGGAGGCCACTCGAGCTACTTCACATGGCTCTATTTGGTCCTAACGCTTACAAAAGTCTCGGTGGAAATTCTTTTGGTCTAGTTATAGTTGATGATTTTTCAAGATTTACGTGGGTGTTCTTTCTCAATGATAAATGGCATGTCCAAAAGATCTTCAAAAACTTCGCTAGGAAGGCCCAAAATCAATTTGAAGTGAAAATCAAGAAGGTTCGCAGCGACAACGGAACGGAGTTCAAGAACACAAATGTGGACACCTTTCTTGACGAAGAAGGGATTTCACATGAGTTCTTGGCTACGTACACACCTCAACAGAATGGAGTTGTTGAGAGGAAGAACCGGACACTCATCAAAATGGCGAGAACAATGCTTGATGAGTACAAGACGCCAAAGCACTTTTGGGCGGAAGTGGTTGAGACAGCTTGTCATGCAACAAATCGCTTGTATCTTCACAAGCTACTTGGCAAGACGGCATACGAGCTCCTCACCGGTAACAAACCACAAGTTGGATACTTTCGAGTATTCGGCTCAAAGTGCTACATTCTTGATAAGCATCGTCGTTCTAAATTTGCAACTAAGTATCATGAAGGTTTCCTACTTGGTTATGGCTCAAACTCTCGCACATACTGTGTCTACAATAATTTCACCCGAAAGGTTGAATAGACGGTAGATGTGAAGTTTGATGAATCTAATGGCTCGCAAGTAGAGCAATTGCCAATTGATTAGGAGACAAAGACCCTTCGGAAGCAATCCAAGACTTGTCAATTGGCAAGATTCGTCCAACGGAGGTGAAGGAGAGTACCTCGTCCGTCCAAGTGGAAGCTTCTACCTCACGACAAGGTGAACCAAGAGTTGATACGGAAGCATCCACAAGTGGGACACACCAAGATGAAGAAAACGAGGAAATGCACCAAGATGAATGCCAACAACCTCCCTCTCCACCACGATAAGAGAACAAGGACGTCAACAACGAAGAAGGCCAAGAAGAAGAACAAGATGAAGAAGATGTTCAACCAAGATCCAAGCAAAAGCTTTCACGAGTTTGAGCAAGAATTGCTAAAGACCATCCCGTCGAGCAAATCTACAATGATATCCAAACCGGGAGAATCACTCGCTCAAAAACTCGTTTAGCTAACTTTTGTGAACACTATTCATTCATCTCTAGCATTGAACCTATGAAGGTTGAAGAAGCTTTCGAAGATCTGGATTGGATAAATGCCATGCATGAAGAGCTACACAACTTTTAGAGAAATCAAGTTTGGACATTAGTTGAGAAGCCCGACAACAACCACAACATCATCGGTACCAAATGGGTGTTTCGCAACAAGCAAGATGAAGATGGACAAGTAGTTCGCAATAAAGCACGTCTCGTCGCCCAAGGCTACACTCAAGTGGAAGGTGTGGACTATGGTGAGACATATGCCCCCGTTGCTAGACTTGAGTCCATTCGCATCTCACTTGCCTATGCTAATCGTCATTATATCACCTTGTACCAAATGGACATTAAAAGTGCTTTTCTAAATGGTGAAATAGAGGAGGAAGTTTATGTTATGCAACCACCCGGATTTGTCAATCCTAAGAAACCTAATCATGTTTAGAAACTTCACAAAGCTCTTTATGGTCTTAAACAAGCTCCTAGAGCATGGTATAAATGCTTGACCAAGTTTCTTATGGAAAAAGGCTTTGAAATTGGAAAAATAGATTCTACTCTTTTTGCTAAAAGGGTTAATGGAGAACTATTTGTGTGCCAAATTTATGTCGATGATATTATATTTGGATCAACTAACCCTCATTTTAGTGAAAAGTTTGGAAAGCTAATGTCAAAGAAGTTTGAGATGTCGATGATGAGTGAACTCAAATTCTTTCTTGGTTTGCAAATCAAAGCAGACTAAGGAAGGTACCTTTGTCTCTCAAACTAAGTACACCAAGGACTTATTCAAGAAGTTCAATATGCAAGAATGCAAAGGTATGACTACACCCATGCCTACTAGTGGACATCTTGATTTAACCAAAGATGGTGAACCGGTTGATCAAAAGGTTTATCGCTCTATGATTGGTTCATTGTTATATCTATGTGCTTCACGCCCCGATATTATGCTAAGTGTGTGCATGTGTGCATGATATCAAGCCGCACCTAAAGAATGTCATCTTAAGGCCGTGAAAAGGATAGTGAGATACTTAATCCATACACCAAATTTTGGCATTTGGTATCCAAAGAGGGCCTCCTTTGATCTTGTTGGCTACTCCGACTCGGACTATGCCGCTGACAAGGTTGATAGAAAGTCCACTTCGGGTACTTGTAAATTTCTTGGTAGATCTCTTGTGTCTTGGTCTTCCAAGAAACAAAACTCGGTATCCTTATCCATCGCCGAAGCGGAATACATTGTCGCTGGATCGTGTTGTTCTCAATTACTTTGGATGACCCAAACTCTTAAAGATTATGGGATATCTGTGAAACATGTTCCATTACTTTGTGACAATAAAAGTGATATTAAGATTGCTCACAATCCCGTGCAACATTCTCGAACTAAGCATATTGAAGTTCGTCATCATTTCATTCGAGATCATGTTGCCAAAGGGGACATTAATCTTAAGCATGTTCGCACCGAAAAGCAGTTAGCTGATATATTCACGAAACCACTTGATGAGAAAGTGTTTTGTAGGTTAAGAGGTGAATTGAACATCATTGATGCTTCAAACTTGGAGTAGGAACTCCATTTCATACATGCAAGGTGTGAGCCTATGACTAATCCTTGATATTTCTCTTATGTTGACTATCTTATGTCTTGGATATATTTGCACCTTGCATGTTATCTAACCCATGTAGGTACTTGGATGAATCTAAATCTATGAGATTGCAACTCACTCACATCTTCAGAAATTTCTATATCACCAAGTCTCTACACAATGGTGGATGAAGACAAGGAAGCACGCAACCATTCAAACATATCCTTTGACAAATTTTATGATTGAGTTTCATGATTGTCATTTTGGATATACAAGTGCTCTTCCTTGCAAGAACTAACCCATGTAGGTAGATGAACTCAAACTCCAAGTGGTGCTCCCAACTCTTGATGAGCTACATCGACCTTGAACAACCCACACAAGTTCAACTACATGATCATGATCAACGCCACAACCCAAGGTATGTTATTCCATCTTAGAGAAGCTTTAGTCCAAGTCATGAGTCAAAGCAACTCGACAAGATGTGAATACATCAAAAAGCTTAAACGAAAAATGGTAACCCCATTTTGAGCTTAAACGATGAGTATGACCTATGATCAAGTGATCTCACTTGACTCCTAAGTCAATATACTCTAACATAGGTGACTTTGCCGCCGACCAATTCTAGATGAAGTTCTCTTGTGTTCTTTTCTGTGCTCTTGGATTTGTCTCATGCATATTTGTTTCCCTCTTCAAAAAAAACTTCATCTAGACTTTTTTTAGTTTCTTCTCTTTTATTTTGTGTTCTTCATTCCTTGCATCCAATTCATTGCAAATCTTTCAGTTAATTCCTTGCAAATCCTTGTGAGATCTTACTTGTCCAGTGAGCTGAGGTGACAAGTGTTTTCTCTGTGATGAACTCGATTTCACCGGTATGATGCTTTCGGTCCAACCGAATCCTCTCGGTACAACCGAACCATACAACTCGGCGTCACCGATTTCACTACAGGAAAGACATCTTGCCACTTGCTTCTGCATTCTTTTTTTATCCAGCTCCACTCAATGAATCTTGTCCTTGACCATCATCCCATTCAACTTGCTGCTTTGTTCTGTGACTCAAGGACCAAACCCATCATGACAAAATCCAGAAGAACCCTTCTTGGAAATTGATGTCAAAGGGGGAGAGAGAGATCACATCAAAGCTTAATCATATCTATAGGGAGAGAGAATACTCAAGGGAAGAAAGAGTAATCATCAAGGACCCCAGATGCTTGGTGTTCAAGAGGAGAGAAGTCACATGTCTTCAAGAGGGGAAAGACATGTTCATATTTGCTCGTTTGCATTAGCTCTGTTTATTTCCTTTGAGCTCTGATTTTCTGTTCCCTATCTTCTCCCAGTATCCCATGCTAGATTCAGGGGGAGCAAGACATCTAAGGAAAGGAAATCCTTGAATTTATTGCACATCTTTTACCATTGGGGACATGTCTATATCCAATGTGGTACTTAGTACTCACTCTACATGCCATCCCAGTCTTGGTACTCTTGTGGTTTCTTTTGTTTGCTTTGGCCAGTAGGTGTATCTGTGTTATCTAACCTTGTTTACGCAGGTTCATTCCATCTTAAGCAAACTCAAGACCACAAGGTAACTATATGCATCACAGTCATGCGTATGAGAAATTCTTGCTGATGTACATACTGTTTGCAAGAAGAACTCATGAGCATGAAGGTACATTTCTCATATTCACATCATTTGCTCTGATGCATATAGCCAAGATACATGTAACACATTGCTTACTCTGTCATGTTTATGCATTCACATGCTTCTATATTCCTTATTCACATGATTGCATACATGTAGGGGGATCCTATGCATGTTACATGTCTTTCCAAAGCTTTACTTACTATTCTCTATATCTTTATCTAAAGCTTTCATGTATGTTGTCATCAATTATGAAAAAGGGGGAGATTGAAAGCACAAGTGCTCCCTAGGTGGTTTTGGTAATTAATGTCAACATATCTCTTGTTGGACTAACACTTTTACCTAGTATGTTTCAGATAAGTTCAACAATGAAGTGGCATGGACTAGAGGATGTGGAACCCCTTCAAAATGCTAAGGATAAAGGATTGGCTCAAGCTCCAAGCTAAAGACTCTACATTTTCTATTTTAGTGATCCAAGATCACATTGAGTCTATAGGAAAAGCCAATACTATTAAGAAGGGATGAGGTGTTGCTTAATGAGGATCTTGCTCAAAATTCTTAGTGATATGCTCCAAAGCCCTCAACCACTTTCTCACATCCACATATGACCTAAACCATAAGTCAAACTCGGCCCCACCGATTCTTTCTATCCGGAGCCACTGAGTTCAGTTGACATAGCCACTGCCAGAAACCCTAATCAGTTCGATCTCACCGATGGGATCTCAGTCTCACCGAGATGGGCTTGCAAACTCTTTGTTACCCATTGCAATATTTTCGGTCCCACCGAGATATGCAATCGGCCCCACCGAGTTTGCTTGGCCAACTCTTTGTTTTGCTTATTACCCAAATCGGTCCCACCGAGTTTGAGTAATCGGTCAAACCGAGTTTTGCATTTACCCTAACCCTAGCACATCGGTCCCGCCGAGTTGATCCAGTTGGTCCCAACAAAAACCCTAACGGTCACTAGATTTGCTGAATCGGTCCGACCGAGTTTATCAATTCGGTCCCACCGAGATTGGCAAGTTGTGTGTAACGGTTAGATTTTGTGTGGAGGCTATATATACCCCTCCACCACCTCTTCATTCATGGAAGAGCCATCAGAACAAACCTACACTTCCAACCTACTTTTTCTGAGAGAGAACCACCTACACTTGTGTTGAGGCCAAGATATTCCATTCTTACCATATGAATCTTGATCTCTAGCCTTCCCCAAGTTGCTTTCCACTCAAATCTTCTTTCCACAAAATCCATATCCTGTGAGAGAGAGATAGTTGAGTGTTGGGAAGACTATCATTTGAAGCACAAGAGCAAGGAGTTCATCATCAACACACCATTTGTTACTTCTTGGAGAGTGGTGTCTCCTAGATTGGCTAGGTGTCACTTGGGAGCCTCCGACAAGATTGTGAAGTTGAACCAAGGAGTTTGTAAGGGAAAGGAGATCGCCTACTTCGTGAAGATCTACCGCTAGTGAGGCAAGTCCTCCGTGGGCAACGGCCATGGTGGGATAGACAAGGTTGCTTCTTCGTGGACCCTTCGTGGGTGGAGCCCTCCGTGGACTCGCGCAACCGTTACCCTTCGTGGGTTGAAGTCTCCATCAACTTGGATGTACGATAGAACCACCTATCGGAACCACGTCTCAAAAATCTCTGTGTCCCCAAATTGCGTTTGCACACTCCAATCCCATCTCTTTACATTCTTGCAAGTTGCATGCTTCACTTTCTGCTGCTCATATACTCTTTGCATGCTTGCTTGATATGTATTGTGATTGTTAAACTTGTGCCAAAACTCCACTTCAACTTAAAGAAATTAAAAACTACAACTTTTAGCACTTAGTGTCTAATCACCCCCCTCTAGACGCCTCTTCTCGATCCTTTCAGCCACCCCCATGGTGCAATCCCCACTGTGGCAACTAGCATGAGGGCCACGCGACCAAGAGCTTGATGATGTCTCGATGGCTTCATCCGATCCTCGAGCATGTCAAGGCCGACGGCGAGCCCCGGAGGACAAGCAGATGGAGGGCGCGCGTGTCACCATTGAGCGACGCCGCGACAACCACAACCAGTCCAATGGGTGCGATAGCCCCAATGTCGACGAGCCTGCACTCGGCGGAGGAGGGTACCTGCCTTTCGAGGCTGGGTGCCCTGCCTTCACCCGTGAGCTGCGGCAAATCCGTTCGCCGTCCGCTCGCATGTTCAAGCCAGAGATTCTAGAGAAGTATGATGGGAGACTGAAGCCGACAGAGTTGTTGAGCATCTACACCATCGCTGTTCAAGTTGTCGGGGGAAGAGATGAGAAGCTTTTTGCCAACTACTTCCCTTTGTCACTCAAGCCAAACGTGAGGTCTTGGCTGATGCACCTGCCGAAGAACTCCATCTCGACCTGGGCTGACCTATGCCATGAGTTTGTTGGCACCTTCACAGGCGGCCACCAAGAACCAGGGCGACCTAGCGATTTGCAGCTTCTCCCACAGAAGGAAGGAGAGACTCTGCGGAAGTACATGCGGAGGTTTATCCTAGTCCATAGAAATATTCCAAATATCCACCCGGTAGCTATGATAGTTGCATTCTAGTCCAATGTGTGCAACCGTCGGATACGTTCCAAGATGAACGTTCAGTTTCCCAAGACTGTGAAGGAGATTTACACCTTTGTGGGCAAGTGTGCTCAGGTGGCGGAGGGGATGAAACTCCTTGGAGAAGAAGATGGCGTCGACATTGACTCAAAGGATAACGGCGAGGCCACCAGTCTGAAGAAGAAGAAGAAGAAGAAGAACAAGAAGCGCAGCAAGAGGCGCAAGGATAAGGCGGTAATGACTGTTGAGGGATCGGGCACACCGAGTACTGGCAAGAAGTCTAAGGGCGAAGCCCCCAGCAAGGAAGTTGTCGTGTGCACTGACTGTCGGGAGGCTGCGGCTATCGAGAAGGCTGGTAAAGGTGATGGTCCGTACTGCAAGATTGATCGGACCATGGGCCACGATCTCTAGGAATGTCAATAAGTTGAACAGCTAGTGAAGAAGCAGAGGACTGAGTATGAGAAGAGTGATAAGGAAAAAGGTCAGAATGGCGCTGGCGGGAAGGGCCGAGGCAGTGAAGTAAATTGCCTCGGCAAGGCTCCTCAGAACCAAGGAAAACCCGCCAGGGGCCGAGAGAAAGAGGATTGCAATGATGCAAGTGATGGAGGGGATGAAGAGGAAACCAGCGAGCAGGCATTCTAGAAGGCCACTGACGCCCTATGCATTGACTTGGGTTCATCTCTGCACTCCTCTCACAACCAACTTAAACAGTGGGCACGTGAGGTTAAAGTCATGGAGCCAATGGCAGATTCTCGGAAGCCGCTCAAGTGGTCACGCAGGCCCATCATCTTTGACGAAGAGGACCACCCTGACCGCACCACCGCGGTAGGGTGCTTGCCGTTGTTGGTCTCACCAACGATCCGCAACCTCAAAGTCACAAAGATGCTGGTTGACAGTGGGGCCGGGTTGAATCTGATTTCCCCAAAGGTCATCAGCAAACGTCAGATAACAGAGGAAGATCTAAACGTCATAGGCACGTTTCAAGGAATCAACCCCAGCAGGAGTCGTCCTAAGGGAAGGATCATGTTGCCAGTGACATTCGAGGGAGAGTTGAATTACCGGACTGAGAAGGTTGTGTTTGATGTGGTCGACCTCCCCCTGCCATACAACAGAATCCTTGGACGCCTAGGTTTGGCCAAATTCATTGCGGCATTGCACTATGCCTACAACACCTTGAAGATGCCAGGGTTGGTGGGCTTCATTCCATTCCATCAGATGAGAAGGATGCAATTATTTGCGTGGATAAGATGTATCGGGACACAGTTGCGGCAGAGGTAGCTGAAGCCGCAGTTCCCGCCAAGGAAAGCAAAGGAAAGAAAAAGTCTAGCAGGGACGCCAGCAAGGAATCCGGGAAGCGTACCTCTTCAGAGTATGTTGCGCCTATTGATGACTTGCCAGAATGTTCCAATAGCAAGAGATCCAAGGCTGTTGCACCCCATGTGAAAAAGGTCCCGGCAAGGCTGGATGGCACTGATGGTACTTTCACTATCAGTGCCACCCTTGATGAGAAATAGGAAAGCGCGTGCGTTGCCTTCCTGCGGGAAAATATCGATGTGTTTGCCTAGCAACCATCTAATATCCCCGGTGTTCCCAGGGAGGTAATCAAGCACCACCTTGCTATCTGCCTGCATGCCCGACCCATCAAGCAGAAGGTCCGAAAGCAAGCCTTGGAGCGGCAGTAGTTCATCACCGAGGAGATCAAGAAACTCGAGGCAACTAGTTTGGTCAGAGGAGTATTACATCCAACGTGGTTGGCAAACCCAGTGGCCGTGTGCAAGGCTAATGGAAAATGGAGGCTTTGCATAGATTTCATGGATCTGAACAAGGCCTACCCAAAGGACCCATCCCCTTGTCGCGCATCAACCAGATTGTGGGTTCCACTTCCGGGTGTGATTTGCTCTCCTTTTTGGATGCATACTCTGGATATCATCAAATCTTTATGTCCAAGGAAGATGAAGAGAAGACCTCATTCATCACCCCATGTGGCACATACTGCTTCGTGCGAATGCCTTTCGGGTTCAAGAGTGCCGGATCCATTTTTGCAAGAGCAGTCCAGATTGGTTTTGAATCACAGTTGCACAGGAATATTAAATCTTACATGGATGATATTGTGGTCAAGACAAAGGAAAGATCAACCCTCATCAAGGTCTTAGAAGAGACGTTTGATAATCTGCGCAAGATCAACTAGAAGCTAAACCCAGAGAAGTGTGTGTTTGGCGTTCCGTCCAGCAAGCTACTTGGCTTCTTTGTGTCCCACCGTGAGATATAGGCCAACCCCGATAAGATCAAGGATGTCAAGCATAATAAAGCACCTAAGATAGTTAAAGATGTGAGGCATTTCACAGGGTGCGTTGCTGCTCTTAGCAGGTTCATCTCCAAGTCTACCGAGCGTGCCTTGCCGTTCTTCAAAATTTTCAAGATGGCAGGACCCATGAAGTGGACTCCGGAAGCAGACACAACACTACAAGATTTAAAGACCCACTTGTCTTATATGCCCACTTTGGTTGCTCCCAAACTACAAGAGCCGTTGCTGCTATACCTGGACGCAACTAATCAAGTGGTTAGTGCAACACTAGTGGCGCAGCAGGAAGTGGAAGAGGCAGCAGCCTTAGCTAGTGTCCCTTCCTGGGGAGAGAGTGAGCACAGCCCGGCAAGGCCAGATGTGGATCAAGACAGGGAAGAGCACGGCAGCAGAGGCAACCCCAAGGACATGGCAAGGAAGAAAGCGTTGTAGCGCCTAGTGTACTTCGCCAGCTCCCTATTGCAGGGGGCTAGATCTAGGTACTCTAGTGTGCAAAACTTGATTTTTGGCCTTGTCATGGCCTCAAGTAAATTGCGTCACTACTTCCAAGCCCATCAGATCACAATTGTCACCCACTTCCCTTTGCAAAGGATACTCCGAAACCCTGAGGCTATTGGAAGAATAGTGGAGTGGGCATTGGAGTTATCCAGCTTTGGCCTAAAGTTTGAAAGCACACCAACAATTAAGAGCAGGGCACTGGTAGAGTTTATTGCAGAGTGGACGCCAACCCCTGGTGAAGAGGTACTAGAGACAGTTATTCCCGGTAAGGAAGCACCCCAAGAATGGATCATTTATTTCGATGGTGCCTTCTCCCTACAAGGTAAAGAGGCTGGCGTGCTTCTCGTCGCTCCCACTAGAGAGTGCCTGAAGTACGTCGCCAGATGCATTTTCCCCGGGAGGAGGCGACCAACAATACTGCAGAGTATGAAGGGCTCCTTGCCGGGCTCAGGATTGCAACAGAATTGGGGACCAAGAAGCTGATCATTCGAGGAGATTCAGAACTTGTGGTGAGACAAGTCAACAAGGATAACCAAATTCCATTGATGGAGGCATATGCTGAGGAAGCGAGAAGACTGGAGGAGCGCTTTGATGGATTGCAAATAGAGCATGTACCCTGTGCGGAAAAAAGCACTGCTGATCATCTGTCAAAGCACGCTACACAGAACCTTCCTATGGAACCAGCAACTTTTGTTCTCCACCTTACTCAATCCTCCATATCCCTGGCAACAATGGCCCGGAAGAGGAGGAAACTGAAATCTGGTAAGCCTCTGCCGGTAGAGCCTCCCGGGGCTCCCAGCAAAGACCTTCATGGGGACAACTACCCTTCAGCTACTTAGCCACCTCCTCCCACTAGACCACCGGTCCTCGTGGTCGAGGGGTGCGCTCCGACGAAGGAGGAGGTGCCGCTAGTCCTTGTTGTCGAGCCCCAGGCTCCAACTTTGGAAAGGCACATAGTTCATTTCCTCAAAACCGGAGAACTTCCCGAAGAGCAAGAAGAAGCTGAAAGAGTAGCCTGGAGGGTCAGTATGTATCAGTTTGTCGATGAAAAACTATATAGAAGAAGGCCCAACGGTGTGAAATTGAAGTGCATTTGCCGGGAAGAAGGAAAGGAACTACTGGCAGAAATACACAAAGGCATGTTCGGCTCCCACATTGGATCGAGGGCTTTGGTTGGGAAAGCATTTCGACAAGGATTTTATTGGCCCACAGCCCTCCAAGGTGCGGTCGAGCTAGTCACCAAATGTGAAGCCTGCAAGTTCCATTCCAAGAACATCCATCTCCCGGCCCAAGCTCTTCGGACAATCGCTTTGTCATGGCCGTTTTCGGTTTGGGGGATCAATATCCTCGGCCCTTCCCCCGAGCTGTCGGGGGCTTTGAATTCTTGTTCGTTGCAATTGACAAGTTTACAAAGTGGCCGGAAGTAGAAGCCGTGAGGAAGGTGACCGTGCAGTCAGCTATCAAGTTCTTGAAAGGATTGGTCTGCTGCTTTGGGTTCTCTGCCCGGATCATCACTGACAATGGCACCCTATTCATGAGTCGCCCTTAATGCAATAAGTTCATGCCCTCAGAAGTGAGATCTCATTTGCCTCTGTTGCACATCATAGAAGAAATGGACAAGTTGACAGGGCGAATGCTGAAGTGTTGCAAGGACTCAAGACAAGAATATTTGATAAGCTGCAGAAGTGCGGCAGGTGATGGATCAACGAGTTGCCAGTGGTTCTTTGGTCCATTAGAATGACACCAAATCAAGCTATCGGGCAGACTCCCTTCTCCCTAGTCTATGGGGCAGAAGCAGTTATCCCCATGAAACTCATTTACGAAGTAACGCAGGATCGGCACTGCCGTGACGATGTTCTGCTTCTCGAGGAGAACCGTCTCTGGTCTGCTATGTGTGTTGCACACTACCAGCAAGCCCTGCGTTGCTATCACAACCGCAGGGTTCATGACCGGTGTTTTGAGGAAGGCGACCTTGTCCTTAGGCGCGTTCAGTCCGCCAAGGGTGCAAACAAGTTGACGCCAAAGTGGGAAGGCCCTTATCGGGTAGTACAAGTCACCAGACCTGGTGCAGTCCGTCTGGAGACTGGAGATGGCATTCAATTGCAAAACTCATGGAATATTGAGCATCTCTGCCAGTTCTACCCATAAGGCACGGCTATAGGGCCCTGCCCAACAACCACCCTTTTGTACAGGACTTGCCTTAGTTGCATGTAACCCCTTGTACAAAGCCAGTCGCAGACCCTGAGCAACAGAGAAATAAATGAAGCGCTAGGGGCCCCCGACAAGTTGCATGCATGCATAAGCGTATCATGAGCATTGCATGTTCATGTAGATAAGATCGCATCTAGCATCATTTTCATCTGCATAAACTGCAGGCTCCTGTCGTGGACTTGGCCCCCAAGAGGGGATGAGAAGATGAGCCTACACTGTAGTCTCCAGCAAGCCAAATAGATAAGTTCTTTCTCTTATCTATATGTGTTCTGTAAATAAGGACTTGTGCATAAAAATGTAGCGACCCGACCTCAGACGGTCAAGTCTCTGTGCTTAAGTGTCATCCCTGGATCAGTATGCTGACACACACAGTACTCGAGGATTTATAATAGAGGTAAATCACATGTATAAAGTAATGTGAAATACTATTACCTCAATCCAAATAGCGGAACTAACAAGGTTGTGGATTCCCATCAACACCAACGGCAAAGTTGAGTGTAGAAATCGTAACACTAACGTATCACTTACTCGTCGTAAGATTCCTGCGACATGAGATGTTGCAGCCACAAGGGTCAGTACATTGAATGTACTAGCAAATTCACACCATAGAGAATGATGAACAATGGCTATCACTGCATGCATATATGGCTGGTGGAAAAGCTCTATGGTTATATGTTTTTGCGAAAAGCCAATTTTTCCCTACTGCAAAGGAATAAATTTTAATTTAACTATCATGGTGGTTGTTAAACATTGAGAGTGTAGACACCCCCTCAATCCCAATTAAGCATCATCATTATAACCCAACAAAATTAATTAAAGTCACATGATGAGATTCACATGATAATCCAAGTATTGGATACTCAAGACGTCCATAACCGGCGACACGGCTAATCATGATTAGTTTATACACTCTGTAGAGGTTTGCGCACTTTTCCCCACAAGACTCGATCTCCTCCGTTGGGATTTTCGCACTAAATGGTGTTTGAGAAACGGATGACCGGGACATAGTCTTTCAGAAGCGCTAGCACCTTACGATCGGGTAGACTGTTACACCTACTTTCCCCTACGTCTGCTAGTCTACCACTGTAAGAGTTCGCATTACTTAATCAACTATGCTAGAGCCCATAGTCGCTTGTGGCTGCACACGGAAGTTTCTAGCATGAATAATCTCATGATCCCTTTGAGCCTGGGTGGCGGTCCATAAAAAAACAGGCAATCCTGGTCTACCCAGGTGCCTAGACAGGCAATCCTAGAATAACCAGTTCCCTCAATCCACCCAGAAGTGTGTTTAAGTTGCCACCTTAAGTAGACCATTAACTAACAACCTCACATCTGTCATGAATACTCTCAAAACCTAATCCACGTCTACGAGCATAGCATGGAAATATAAGCATAACGTAATAGTAACTCCCAAGGTTTGAATGTAGGGCAATAGGTTCCTACCTCATCAACTACTTCCCACATGTTATCAATCCTACTCATGCAATGTTTGAGGGTGAAACTAATGCATAAAAACTGGGTATGAAAGGGATATGATCAAAGTGTGAACTTGCCTGGAATGTCGATGAAGATGATTCGCACTCAAAACTCTTTATAGTTCTACTCGTCACACTCCGATCAATTTATCGTAAGCAAGCAATAGTAACCACACATAAGTAATCACTCAAAAGGTCGGAAAGAACGAAGAAGACACTTCGGAAAACATCAAAACCAAGCAAATAACTATTGCAACATAAAACAATTCCTAGCAGTACCAAAATTGTATGAATTTGGCCTTATCAGAAAGTTTAGGTCAAGAGCTTCGATTTGCAAAAAGAATCAACTCAAACGGAGCTACAAAACTTAAGTTACGGTTGAACGAAGTTTGAATACCAATATGTTCTAATTCAAATTTTAAAATTTTCAAAAACATGTTTAAGTTGTTTTACTGGATAGAGAAGATCGTAATGAAGAAGTGGGCATTGGGTTCGTTGAATTTGGACAAACGAGTAAAAAGATGTGGTCGTTTGAAAACCAGGGGCTGATCTTTTTTTTGAAAGAAAGGGGGTTGCCCCCCCTGCCCCATTTTTATAGAATGAAGCAGACAGCAACCAGTTTTACATAGTAACATTCGGCTACTACAGAGCAGCTAAATCAATGATAAAAGCCTAAAGCCAATATAACAGTTTAGAGGCTAGAAGCAAAAACGAAGTCTTTTACTTATTACAGAGCACCAACAGAAATGAGAAACGAAGGAGAACGACAGGAAGATCTTCAGGAGTGATCCATCATCTCCAGCGCCCAGTTTTTCAGTTGGTCTCTCCCAGCATCATCTCCATGCAATCCGGAGGAGTTCCCCACGCCGTTTGTCCAGCAGAAGGATGCATCGTAGCAGTAGAGTCGCCTGCCCATCATTACAGAGAACTTTCCATTGGTGTAAAAAACTGCTTAGTTTTGCAAGAATGCACTTCACACTTCTCCATTTGCGCCCCTGAAAGCAAAACTCATTTCTTAGTCTCCACAGGCTCCACAAGGCAGTAGTTGTCATCAATACAAGGCAGGCGCTAGAAGGACACAATATTTCCAAAACAAGAAATTCTGTCGATACCAAAAGCTTCTGCAACAAATTCCCAAACTTGTTGGGCCACCACACAGTCAAACAATAGGTGTTGAATAGTTTCAAAGTCAGAGCAAAATAAACAGGAAGGGTCTTCAACTCCCCTCCTTTTCACAAGATTATCTCTGGTAAGTATCTTATTGTGAACACATAGCCAAAGGAAAATATGGATGTTCTGCGGACATAAAATTTTCCACATTTTATCACTAATAGTAGGAACTATTCCACCAAAATTGATTTGTTTATAAAAGGATTTAACCGAGAAAGTCCCATTGGATTCTAAGCCCCAAATTGGGGTATCCACTCCATCCAAAGGAGGGTTTTGCTGGATCACATAAACAAGTTGTTCCCAGCGGTTCATTCCACGAAGATCAACACATCTTCTAAAGGTTAATTTTAAATCATTACCATCCCACACTTGAGCTACTGTACTGTCAGTTTGGTTACATATACTAAATAAATCCCAAAATTGTACCTTAAGGGAACAATCCCCCACCCACACATCATGCCAAAAACTAATGAGTTTTCCATAGCCCAGTTTCCATCTATAAAAGGTTTTTGCAGCAGCCAGGGCCCAAGTTATGCTCTTCCAAAAGGTAGAGCCCCTTTCACTCTTAGCCCAGAGCAGATTAGGAGAATTAACTCTGTATTTGTACAAGAGAAGCTTAACCCAATCTGAGTCAGGATTATTAAAAAATCTTTTACCCCAAGAAGCTAGTAAAGCCATATTATACTCTCTAATGTTAGGAACCCCCAAGCCTCCAAATTCCTTCTTCCTAGTAATTAGGCCCCAATTAGCCAGGTGGTACTTGTGTTGGTCTCCTATATTCCCCCAAAAGAAATGAGCCATTTGGGAGTTAATGGCATTAATTGCCCACTTAGGAAATTTGGTCACAGACATCAAGTAAGCAGGAATACTAACCACACAAGCACATAGTAAAATAATTTTCCCTTTATACGTGAGATATCTCCCCAACCAGCCAGATATGCCCTTAATGATTCTATCAATAATAGGCTGTAAATCCTCCTTTTTCAACTTATCATAGTGTAGAGGCACTCCCAGATATTTAATAGGGAAAGAGCCTTTTTTACAGCAGAATATCTGAGCAAATTCCTTAGCAGTTGCATCATCCACATTAATAGTCATGAGATCACTCTTGTGGAAATTAATTTTCATCCCAGATAGGTTTTCAAAGCATGACAAAAGCCATTTAAAATTCCTTGCTTTCTGAGTAGAGTTCTCCAAAAAAAGTATAGTGTCGTCTGCATATTGCAGACTAACCACACCTCCAGGAATCACATGAGGCAGAAGCCCAGATATTAAATTTTGAGACGCAGCTTTTTTTAACATTTTAGTAAAAACATCAGCAACCAAGTTAAATAACAAAGGAGAATGTGGGTCCCCTTGTTTGAGACCATTACCTCCTACAAAGTAGGGACCAGTAGTGTCATTTATTCTCACACTGAACGTGCTATTGATGAGAGTACTTTTGATCCAAGAAATCCACTTTGGACCAAAACCTCTCGAATGAAGCATATCAAATAGGAATTACCAACTAACTCTATCATACGCTTTCTCGTAATCCAATTTAAGAACTAAACCCTGTGAGCCTGAAATTTTAATTTCATGGATCACCTCATGCGCCATAACCACACTCTCCAGGATGTATCTCCCCTTAATGAACGCAGTTTGATTAGAAGAAATCAATCTACGTCCTACTGGGGATACCCTATTGGTCATGGCTTTAGAGAAAATTTTAATCCCACAATTTCTCAGACTTATAGGACGAAACTTCTTCATTTCTCTGGCATCAGGTTCTTTTGGAATGAGAATAATCAAGGCAAAATTCAAACGTTGTAAATCTAGCTTGCCCTCTTCAAAGTCTCTGACCAGGGCCATGAAGTCAGTTTTAATAACCTCCCAAAAGGTTTGATAAAACAGAAAAGATAGTCCATCTGGGCCTGGAGCTCCATGGGCATAAGACCCAAAGATTGCTTCTTTAATTTCTTCCTCAGAAAAGTTTTTTTGCAAATGGTCGTTCTCCTCTTGAGTAATCAACTCATTTTCCTCCCAGAAGGAAGGACCGAGGCAAATATTGTGTTTATTTTCAAAGCAAAATAAGTTTTTATAATAGGTGGTAGCTACCCCCAACATTTCCTGAGTGGTGTAAACTGGACCATAATCCCCAATTAACTCGGAAAGATGATTTTTCCTATGTCTATGGTTGGCCAATGCGTGGAAATAGGCATTATTTTTGTCCCCATCAATAATTCGACGATCTCTGGATCGCTGCCACAAGGCAGTTTCCTCTTTGCTCCAGATTTGAGCAAGTTCTTTTTTAATTTCCTCCATCCTGATCCTATCCCTATCATCAATCTGGTTTCTCTCAGAGAACACGTCAAGAATGTCGAACTCGAGCAAAAGCTCCCTCTTCCTCTTTTTACTAGCTGCTTCAATGTTAATACTCCACCCTTGAGCTTTCTTCCTAAATAGCTTACTCTTATTCATCCAAATATCTATAGCTGTTTCTCCAGGAACCAGGGTGTTCCAGGTGTCAATCACCATTTTTTTTAAATCAGGGTGGTCAAGCCACCATTTCTCAAAACAAAAAATCCTGGGGGAGGTAACCCTCCGTGCCCCTGTGTCCAAAAGCAAAGGTGCATGGTCACTCCCCACCCGAGGAAGTGCAGAAACAACTGACAAAGGAAAGTGAGCATCCCAGGAAAGAGAAGTAAAAACTCTATCTATAGTGGCAAAAATAGGTTTGTCTTGGTTATTACTCCAAGTATACTTCCTATTTGCCACATTGATCTCCATAAGAGACCATTTGTTAATCCAATCATTGAAGAGGTACGGAAACTGATTATTAATAACACCATTATTCTTGTCAGCCGTGGACCTGACTAAATTAAAATCACCCCCAAGTAAAACTGGGTAAGTGAGCCCCTCCATAACCTCATGCAATTCAGCAATGAATTCTAGTTTAAATTCATTATAAGATGTACCATATACAGCAATAAGATGCCAAATGAAACCATCTGCTTTATTTTTCAGAGTTGCAACAATGCAAGATTTCTTATTAACAAAACCAATAACTTCAAACAAATCATTTCTAAGACCCACAAGGATCCCACCAGCCGTGTTAATCGCAGGCAGATAGTGCCAATCAAAGATTATCCTGCCAGCTATGCTGTTAAGGATATGAGTATCAATGCTTTCTCTTTTGGTTTCAGAGAAACACAAGAAATCCACATGGTTATTACAAATGAAATCTCCTAGGCACTGAATTTTTCCTGGTTGACCTAGACCGCGAATATTCCAAAAAGCTCCTATCATTTAACTTTAAAAGGGTGGGATAAGCCACAAGGATTTTTCTTATTATTCAAGATTGGGCATTCCATAACTGAACCAGCAGTGCCAACCGATCCAGTATATGGTAAATCCTCCTTCCTAGGAACAGAGGTAGGAACACTCAGTTCCATCAAATCTAAATTGTCAGGGAGAACAATCTCTGGGTTTTCATTAGCAAATTGTAGGCATCTAATTTTTTCCTTATCAATTAGGTCAAGAATAATTTCTTTTTGCTCTTCCTTACTATTACCAATACAAAGATCCACTTTAGTAGTATAAGAAGCAAGTTCATTAGGGTCAAGGGTAGCAAATGATTTACCTTTAAATGTAGCTGGTATTTCCAAGTTCTTCTTCATCATGTATGCAACTGCCTTATCCATGATCTTAGTATTTCCTTGATTTCTGGTCATAGGTTTATTAGCCAGAACTGGGCCCCATGTAGGTGAGTTTTTGACACTGGGTTTCTTCTTGACAACTGTGTCAGCTTTCTCAAGTGAGTCCAGCAACGATCTTTTTACTGAGTTCATTGCCAGGGTTAAATCCTCAGGTAAGCATTCCATTTCAGTATTGGTGTTTTCTTCTTCCACATCAGATTCCACCATCTCAAACTTGCTAAGCTGCTCAGAGCAGTAGTCCAGATGAACTGACAGCGCATCAGACCTTGCAAATCTCGGAGTTGTTTCTGTTTCATCTCCATCAGATTTCACGGGTGTCTTGTCGATGAGGTCATCAACTTTATTTCCCTGCCTTGCATTTATCATCTTAAACGAATTGATTTCCATTGCAGAAGCAGTCACTAGAGCCATGGTTTTGTTCGAGCTGGTGGAGGGGACTGTTTTGGTAGGGAAGTAGGCCTAGTCCAGTTCGTCAATAGCTTCACCTTCACCATCCTCCATGTCTTTCTTATCCTCAGCATCCTTATTGTTATTTTCCTCATTTTCCTCCAGATTATCCATACCTGTATCGTCATCACCTCCATCAGAGTCTTCACCATTCTGCTCAAACCCTTCCACTGTAAAAAACAGCAGGTAGAGTTTCTTTTTCATTTCCACCAACCTTTCATAGGGAATCTTCCTAGGATCTCTGCAGGCAACCTTGACTCGAATAGTTTCATAAAAACTCTTGAAAATACCATTCCAGTCAACATCCACTAGAATCCCAAAACATGTTGTGATCTGAGCAAAGACTTTCCAAGCACACCATTTAGGCGGGATCCCCTCGATCTACACCCAAGCCTCAGTAAGTGCTCCAAACTCATCCAACATTCCTTCCCATTCACAAATTTTGACAGACACCCCAGCAATGGGTAGCTCAAATGGTGGGAACTCAATTAGATCATCTACATTTTTCCAAGGTGGAAATCTCAGCAGAAATTTCTTGTTCTCCAGTTCCCTGATCTGCCACGGCCACTCTTTGTTCTTACAAAAGATCCCGTTGAGCTGGGTGAGCAGATCTGAGGCAGAAACCTCGCCCTTAACCACCTTGAGGACAGCACAATTTTTGTAATTCAGCCAGCTAGATTCGGCCGCTACAGGGACCTCAATATGATAGAAACCCAGACCCGAGGCTGCACTTCCAAAGTAAGTAGCAGCAGGTTGAGGTTTTGCCCAAGCCGCGCAGTTGTTGACATTATGATTTCCAGCACAGATAAAGCATTTTTTTGGCTCCACACAATTACCCACGTAGTGACCGGGCCAACTACAATTGAAGCAGATCATATCTTTTTATTTTGGGTCGAGGATTTGTACTGCTGGAGGGGGAGGAGGTGGTGGTGGGGCTGCAGCCGCCGGAGCAGCTTGTGCAGAAATCCCCTGGGTCGATTTGGGCGCCCCTTGTTGCCCTGGTTTTCCAGTAACCAAGGAAGAGGAAGATTTCCCCTCCTGCAGGGTGGGCTTCTTCCCTGGTGGTGGCCGGCGATTCCTTTTCGTCAACTGCCCACGATTTTCCATCCCTCCCTTAACTGCTTCAACGAACGATCTAGAAAAACCTAACCCCTCAACAGAGATCTTGAAAGAAGTCGGAACAGGATCAAAAGGTCCTACAGAAGAGATCG
Source organism: Triticum dicoccoides (assembly GCF_002162155.2). Taxonomy (NCBI): domain Eukaryota; kingdom Viridiplantae; phylum Streptophyta; class Magnoliopsida; order Poales; family Poaceae; genus Triticum; species Triticum dicoccoides. The sequence goes on from NC_041392.1 coordinate 342,057,654, forward strand.
GGTAACAATCTTGGACCGAGAATTTTCTTGATAAGAACAAATCCTTCCAAATCCAAAAGAGATTGGGGATGGCGAAACTAGGTTTTGGGGTTTCCATTCTAGGTTTATGTAGGCGGCGGCTACAGGTCAGGGAAGGGACAACCCAAAGCTGACCAAAAAAGTCCGCCACCTCCTCCCCAGTTCCGCTTGCCAAAATAGAAGACGTCTTTTGGCCCCCCACTTTCTTCCCAACCACACATCCAGTGATCAACGGGGATGGGGTAGGGGTCGGTCCACTCACTGCAGGTGACTGGTTTGAAATCAGCCCCGCCCTCCTCGCAGAAACGAGTTCATCAGAGACACTACAACTCACTGGATTCAGATTTTCACACAAAACATGCTGCAATCCAGACGAGGATGGGGAAGTACGAGGACTAACCGAAGGGACAACCCTTCCAATTACACCAGGCACATCCGATCTATCGTTACTCTCCCCCAAATCGGTGTGGGAATCCCCACCAAAACAAGTTTCGGATTGAACAATTTGTAGAACACTCAAACGAGAATCTGATTGCATGATTTTTACCTTGTTGCGGGGCTTCTCGCCGTGGTCGCCTGGCCATGGTGGAGGTTCAAGGGTGGAGCCCCTGATCCTTCTGCGCCCTGCAAGCAGGACAGAGCCGCTCTGCAGGGGCCATGCGCCGGGGTGTTGATGCTTCAGGGAGTTCTGGGGAGGACGGTCCCCGGCGGCAGCTCTTCCGGTGGGATGTGGTGATCTGCAGCACCGGTGGGGGCCGTATGTTGAGCCTTGATGGATTCCTCGTCTTGAAGCGTGCCCACCGCGCCGCCTGCCTTGGATCCGGCGACTTTGCCTCCTGGATCGCCCAGAAGATGAACTCAAAGTCCATCCCTCCGTCGTCGCCCGCAAAGCGCGCGCGCTCCTCGAACATCGCAAATCGGAGGATGTCCAAGAGGATATCGGGCCAGCTGGAGCGGTTCGGGAACCTCTCCCTTACCACCCGCTGCATCTCCGCAGATGCCTCCGGCGACGACGCATCGATCTCCGGCAGCATCGTCACCGGCGGCGGCGATGGCAGCTGGGACGGTGCTGCCACCTGATGCGCGGGCCGCAGCCTCCGTGACCTCGCTCCGCGCCGCGCTCCCCCCACCATCACGCTCTTCGGATTTGGCCATGGGAGATTGCAGGATGGGATCGCCCGATCTGATATGTGGAGGAGAGGGATGGGGATTAGGGGTAGATAAGCTCATGGTGGCATTAATGGCGGCTGTGACGCCATTAATGTTGGTAGATGGGGGTTCGCTTCCCCCGCTCCTGCTCCCGCGCCGCTTGGTTTCCATCTGCTTGGGCGTTGTTGAGTGACACAATTAATGACTTCCATAAAATCCAGGGGCTGATCTGTAAATAAAATCATCACAGATAGGTCCCTCGCCGAAAATTAAAAAGAAAAACAAAAATCCTATCGAACGAACGTTCGCTACAGAAACATATACGATGAAAACCGTTCGCTACGCATACTAACGGATGAATGTCTGCTAATTAACCTAATTAAAATATAAAAGCGGCTTTAAGAGAAAAACCGAAGAACGCCCAAAATAAACCAGACCGGGGAGGGTTATAGCGGTTCGGCAGTTTGGCTGGGAAAAACCGGTAGCGGCTCCGGCGAGGCGGCGGTCTTCGGCTAGGCGAGCAGTGGCATTGCGGGCAGCGATGAGCGGCGGCGATCTACGAGGGCGGCGGGGTGGTACGGTAGGCAGCGCGGGCGGCGCAACTAGCGGCGGCAGCGGCGGCACGAAGTGCGGCGGCGGCTGCAGAGCTCGGCGGCGGCGGCGGTGATCTGCGAGGGCGGCGGCGCGAAACGAGAGGCGGGGCGGGGCCGGGGCTACGGCTTTATAGGAGGGCGGGGGCGGGCTCCGAGGCGTGGAGGAGGGGTTGGAGGAGGAGTCCTCCTTGACCACGGCGGCGGCAGCGGCGTACGCCGGCTGGAGTCCGAGCGCAGCTCGGGGACGAGCGGGATGGCGCGCTGGGCCTTAGCCTGGCTGCGGCTGGGCTAGCCCAGTCGGCAGAGGGAAAGTTTTTTTACAAAACATTTATCTAGACAAACTAAAATAAATAAAACAAAATAAGAAAAAATATTATATAGGCATATAATATATCAAAATTTTCAAAAAAATATTTCCTACAAGCTAAACATTTTTCTAGAGTAAAATGAAATACACACAAATTCAAATAAAGCAAAGAGTGTTTCTCCTCTAGTAAAATCTAGTAAAAATCATTTTAAAAATACCAAAATTTATTCAAATTTATTTCTCTACAATTTTCTGATGTAGGGAATCATGTTACCCTATTTTCCATATATTTTATTTTTGGAGAAAAATAATTTGAATAAAACCCAAATAACTCCAAATTGAAAATAATTTCCAAAAAGACTTTGAATTTGATCCTTTTAAACTCCCAACTCATATTTCATATGATTTGAAGAAGTCATTTTATCTTCTCTCGTGAAAATCATTGAGTTGCATAAAGTTTCAGAATTGGAAATATTTTCAAATGAAATTCAAATATTTTCAACACCCCTTTTCATTTAAATAAATGGAAGAAGTCATGTCATCTTCTGTCCAGGGTTTTGTGATGAAAAGAATTTGAATTCACTGGGATCATAAAAGCAAAATGAAAGTTTGGGAAAGTCCTTTTATTCCCTCTCATTTAACTTTCAAAAAGTTTCGAATTCACTCACTTTCAGTCAATCAATCACACAACAAACAAGCAAACAATCAAATCTATCTATTTATTATAACATTCCAAAATTTAGAATTTTGGGATGTTACAAACCTACCACCCTTAAAATGAATCTCGTCCTCGAGATTCGAAGAGGCTAGAAAGAAATAGGTTGGGTTTGGGGGTCTTCTCAAAATCCATCGATTGTCTCCGGGGTCTCGGGTACTACCACCCTTAGAAGCATGGTTACGGTTTGTAAGTGCATCTCGTGCCACCCCTAGTTGGTTTTGGAGTATTGACGACAAACCTGGTTGAGGGACTAATGTGTTTGTGAGAATTGCAGGATAACACAGGTAGAAGTACCTCATTGATTCGGTTTTCCTACCAGAGATGACCCTTAAAAATGTATGAAGACATTGAAGTCAAAGGTGGTATGTGAAGACATTCACATTGAAGACTATTACAAGAGAAGACAACGTGTGAAGACTAAGGAGCGCGAAGACTTAGTTGTTTCGTCGTTCTTTTTCTTCTTTGTTCAGTCATAGGAACCACCGTACTGTTAAGTGGGGTCCAAGTGAACCAGTCAGAATGACTGAAGTGATGCTTAACCAAAATCCTATGTCTTCGAGCAAAGACAATGAGAGCAAATCTTATCCAGAGCTGGGTAAGTCAACTTTGTTTGTAGCTCAAGTAAAGTTGCCGTGTGTGTTTGAAATCTGACCGTTGGAACACGTGTCAGTTCCTTAGTGACCCAGGGTCATTTCGGACAAATTAGGTCGGGTTGCCTAGTGGCTATAAATAGCCCACCCCCTACAACCATAAATGGTTGGTTGCTCAGAGTTAGTGTCACAGCCCTAGAATTGGTTGTGCCTAGTTGCACAAGCACTCATGCATCATGTATATATTTATGAAAGTTGAATTGGGGAAAGTGGAAAGCCTCAGAAGTCTTTTATAAAAATGATCAACACTAAAAATTGTTTCAAATAAACCCAAGAAAATGTTCCTGTCAAGATATAAAAATATTGTCAAGAGGTAAAACTCAAACCAATATTTTTGGAGTCTCAGAAATATTTATTTTGGGCATTTGGAATTAATTCAATAACTATTTGAATTGGATTTATATTTATTATATATATAAATATATGTTCAATAATTCTGAAAATTGTTGTGTGGCTTTGTATAAGTCCACTTAGTTGACATAATTATTTTCATGAAGTTTAAAATTGATTTAGTATTTTACTAAATTAGAAACAAATGTCAGAAAAATAGAAAACAGAAACAAATAAAAAAAGGAAGCAGAGACTTACCTGAGGCCCACTTACCTAGTGGCCCAGCAGTTTCGGCCCAGCCCACCTCCTCCTTCTTGTCGTCTTCCTCCCTAGGCCAGTAGGCAGAGCGCGTGGCCGCAGCGCGCCAGCATGCGCCCCGGCCACCTCCACTGTGCCTGCCTACGTCCCCATCGCCCTGGATCTCTCCCGAGCGCCACGCGCCCCCCTGCACCTCTCAGTCCCTCTCGAGCTCATTCCCCCTCCTCTGCTCTCTCTCCCTCTCACGGCCGAACACCACCCTCGCCACCATCGCCGACCACCGCGGCCACAGCCGTCCCCACGCCTCTCCGTGCTATCCCCGCTATCCGCCTCGACGCTGTGAAGCTTCCCCCTCAACAAGCGCAAGCCCGAACGCCCTCAAACACCGACCACGCCGTCTTCTTAAATCTCGGTCCGCCGAGATCGTCACCGCCGTTCCGCCTGCACCGGACCTCCCCCGAGCCTGCTGAGCACCCCGACGGCCTCGCCGTGAGCACCTCGTCGTTTCCCCTCTCCTCTCTTCCTCGTTTGTGTGTCATAGCCGCACTAACCACCGGACACGAGAGCTCATTGCCGCCGTAGTTCCTCACCGCCGTGCCGAGGGCCACCCTAGCTTGCGCCTGAGCGTGTCACCGTGTTCGCTGCACTCCCATGAACCCGCAGCACCCTTCGGTTTCCCCTCTAGCACACCGTAGCGTCGACCCCTTCCATGTCTGAACTCCGGCCACCGCGGATGCGCTCGCCGTCATCGATTCACGACCACGTGGCCTCCCGTGCGGCTAGCTAGATGCGGACATGCTCGGGCTACCTTCTGGTGGCCTTCGCGCGTCCATACGCCGCCTATAGCGCAGCCCCGGCGAGCTTCCGCCGTAGATTTGGTCGCCGCCGGTGGGACTCCGGCGAGCCGACGTGGCCGCGTGTTTAGCGCTAATCACCGCCAGCTAACCCTCCCCAGAGCCACTGACTACTGGGCCCCACGGCCTAATTAACACATCTTAGCTCCTATTTAGACTAAACTAACCCCACGGGCCCACAGGTCAGTTTGACCTAGCCACGTCACCGTTGACCAGGCCCCACCTATCATTGACACTGAACAACATTGTGTCACTGACTAGTGGACCCCACTGGTCAGGTTTGACCTAGACCGTTGCTATTGACTTGCTGACACAGGCATGACGCAGTGCTGACGCAATAAGTCATTTCTAGATTAAAATAATTCAGAAAATTCCATAAAATTGCCTAAACTTCAAAAATTCATAGTAAATCAACCGTAATTCCAAATGAAATAAATTATATATGAAAAATTATCAGAAAAATTCAAGGAATCCATCTGTACCATTTTCATGCATGTTTGAACAATGTTTGTCCTCTGTTTTGGACAAAACAAATAAATGTCATTTAACTAATCATATATGGAGTTTGAATTTGAATCTTGTATTCAAACCAACTTCAGTTAATTGTGTTGCTAGTTGCATTAGCTCAATCAACAACATATTGCCATGTCATTATCATGCATCATGCCGTGCATTGCATTGATTGTGTTCCTTCTCTGTTGTCGGTGGTTGTCCCCTCTCGGTAGATGTTGTACCGACGCTGTGATCGTTGACACTGATGAAGACCCAATGATATCTTCAGAAGTGCCAGGCAAGCAAAACCCCCTTCTTCATCCCGATACAATCCCACTCTCTCGCTCCTGCTCTCTTTAACTGCATTAGGACAACAACGATTCAACTGTTACATGTTGCGGTAGTTGAACCCCTTTCCTCTGCATGACCTGTCATTACCACAGTAAATAGATGAAACCCACTAGCATGAGTAGGAGTTGTTTGAGCCCTGATGTGCCTACTCATTCATGCTTATTTGTCATGCCTGCTACCGCTTAGAGTTGAGTCAGGTCTGATTCATCGGGGATGAATTGGAACAGTGATGAACATGTCCTACTGTGTGTGAGCTAAGTGTGTGAACATGATTTGGTAAAGGTAGCGGTGAGAGGCTATGTAGGAGTACATGGTGGGTTGTCTCATTGAAACCGTTCATAGGAACTGAGTTCTGTGTTTGTGATCCATGACCAGCTACTACCACGCATTGGGCCCAAAACCAATGGACCCTCTCGACTTATTAACTGCCCTTGTCCTCTGTCCAGGAGTTGCAACTAGTTTCTGGTGTTTGTAGGATATGTGTTGGCGGTCGTGCATAGCGCTGACCCTAGGGGTGGGCTATGATGCGGTAGATACACTATGGCACGGTGTACCGGGCGCCCGTTTGGTGTCTCGGGAACCCTGCACACATCATTTGGGGCTGTGAGCGAAACTCCGGCCGGATCTCCTCGCGGATGGAACCCGAATAGGCGATAAACCTGGACTAGAGACTTGTGTGGTTAGTCAGGTCATGGTCAACTCCCTCGCTAGGCTTCCGCTTGAAGGTTGTCGAGATACACGACTTGTACATGGTGGTAAGTGGCGAGAGCGTGTGTGAAGAAGTACACCACTGCAGGGTTATAAATGATCTATTCGAATAGCCATGTCCGCGGTAAAGGACTTCTGGGTTGCCTATAACAGTTCATAGACAAGTGAAAAGTGGATACTCTAAAACTCGCAAGATAAGCGTGAGTGCTATGGATGGCAATCTCGTAGGGAGACGGGAGCGGATCCATAGTGGTGTATTGAATGGTGAATATGTGGACTTGTGTGCGCCACCTCAAAAGAGTTGCTTCCAGTCGTAGTTCAGGTTAGCCACTGAGTCAAAGTTGTCTTGCTGCAGTCAAACTCCACCACCCCCCCTTGTTGATACCGATGCATATGTAGCTAGTTCTGATGTAAGTCCTGCTGAGTACCTTTGTACTCATGTTTGCCTATTTTATGTTTTGCAGAGAGACGTCAGTCTCGCTAGTAGTTCCGTGTGGGCTTTGACGTTTAGCTTGATACCTCAGCTACGATCTTGTTCCCTCGGCAGGATCTGGTAGATAGTCAAGCTTCTTAGCCTCTTTCATTTGTAGATGTCTGTACTCATACATGTTAAGCTTCCGCATGTGCTTTGATTTGTATGCTATGATTGTTGGGTCATGAGACCCATGTTTGTAATATCTCGCTCCTCGGAGCCTAATGAATAAATGCTTGAGTCGTAGAGTTATGTTGTGATGCCATGTTGTATTTACACATATCAAGCATATTGTGTGTACGATTGAAATGCTTGGTATGTGTGGGATCCGACAACCTAGTTGTTTATCCTTGGTAGCCTCTCTTATGGGGAAATGTAGTCTTGTGCTTCCATGAGCCATAGTAGTCCGCTACAGCCCGGTTCACCGGAGTCCTGCTAGCCCAGCACTACTGCTTAGGACACTTGACTGGCCGGCATGTGTTTCACTTCGTTCCTGTGTCTGTCCCTTCGGGGAAATATCACGCGGTGACATTCGGAGTCCTGTTAGCCCAATGCTACAGCCCGGATTCACACACTGCTGACCGAGATGCTCGATGTGATTCATGTATGCCTGTCCCCATAGGTTGGTGCCGCTTTGGGTTAACGACTAGCCATGTAGGCCCGGGTTCTCTGTCATATGGATGCTAGCGACACTATCATATACGTGAGCCAAAAGGCGCAAACGGTCCCGGGCCATGGTAAGGCGACACCCGTGGGAATACCGTGCGTGAGTCCACAAAGTGATATGAGGTGTTACCGGCTAGATTGATGTGACTTGGAATCGGGGTCCTGACAGTTAGTGTACGGCTTTTGTCATTTGAGAGCAACCGACCTCGAAGCCTTTGAGAGAGTGCCGGGGTGAACTGATCCTCGAACACCTATGGGGCCGGCGGACCGGACCCCTTTCGGTTCGGCGGGGGGCGGAGATCGCACGAAGAGCAAATCGAGGCGAGGCACACGAGCACTTTACCCAGCTTCGGAGCTCTCTGGAGAGATACACTCCTACTGCTGCTTGTCTGGTTGTATTATCTGGTGTTCTTGCTCTCCAAAGCGAGAGTGTGATGTTCTCTGGACTACGAATGGATCGAAGCAAACTGTCTAAGGCTCCGAACCGAACCCCCTCTACGTTGCGCATGGGCCTCCTTTTATACGCTAAAGGGGTCACCGACAGGTGGCAACGCAGAGGAGGGTAAAAACGTAAAAAGCGAGGTAGTTGATACAGTTGCTTGCACAGTGCACCCTACCTAACCCTGACGGCAGGGGACAAGGGCATTAAATGCCCGTCTGAGTCGCCCGAACAGTGCAGAAAAGGACCGTTAGGGGCGCCACCATTCGCCACGATGGCGATCTTGTCAGCTTCGCATGCCACTGCGCACCACTGGCTGCACAGCCTCCCGCCACGCACGCCCAGAGAGGCCCCCAGAGCGACACGTTGGTGGATGCGCTGGAGCGTGGACGCAGAGTGGCCGCCTGCCGCGGCAAGCGCCTTGCCGCTGTTGTTATCTTGTCGGGTCTGGAAGCTTGTCGCTCACCGGGCCTCGAGGTACCTTGGTTGGTCTTCCCGGCAAGCTCCTCTTGCCGGGGCCTTGTTGCCTTGCCGGAGCGCATGGCGCGTCGCGGCAAGTTCCTTGGAGCGCCTTGGTTGGCCTTTCCGGCAAGCTCCTCTTGCCGGGGTCTTGTCTCCTTAGCTTAAATACTTTGTTCTTGGATGGCTCCAAGGGAATCTTGGGGGATCTCGGCGATTACCCGGCAAGCCCTTGCCGCGGGATGCTGCAACTGCCCGTGCACAAGTTCGGGGTACTAGGGTACCCCTATTCTAGTACACCGACAGGAGCCCCCGGGCCTGGGCCAGACACGGTGCCGAGCGCTGTTGGGCCAGGCCCAAGACAGGGCACGGGCACACGCGGGCTGGGCCACGCCAAATCTTGTTCCCTATCCACCGCACTCTCCCATAATGGCACGCGCTGAATGCGGCATCGTGGGAGAGATCATGGGTGGTTGTTTATTCGGAAGGCCGAAACGTCTGCCCCGTCCCTCTTTATAAGCAGAGGAAACAGGGGCAGTTCGTTCCCCCTCGTTGGTTGCTGCTAGTCCTTCTTCACAAACTCCGCCGCTCCCCCCTTCTTCTCGAAGCCGAGAGAGCAGCGTTCCGCCCCCCCATTGCCACCAGCATCACCACGCCGTCGACCTTCTCCACCACCTCCGCCATGGCCCCGAAAGCCGACAAGGGAAAGGGCGTGAAGTCGGCCGAGGAGCAGTGGCTCGCGGCACTACGGAAGGAGCGGGCGATCTTCACCCCCCAGCTGGGCGTGCAGGAGCTGAGGGAGTACTTCTACCTCTTTTGGGCGACGGAGACGCGTGCGCATCCGCGCACGAGGGTACTTCCGGCCGCTGCCTCGGAGTTGGCTCCAAATGGGTACCCATTCTTCCTGCTATTCTTCTATTGCGGGCTCTGCCCACCCTTCTCGGAGTTCTTTTGTGACATTATGAACACATATGGCTTCCGCCTCCTTGACTTCACCCCCAATGCTGTCCTGACCATGGCAGTTTTCGCACACTTGTGCGAAAACTTTGTCGGAGTCCACCCTAGTGTAGCCCTTTTCCGACATTACTTCATGCCTCGGGTAGAGAGAGGAGAGCCGCTTGCCGGAGGGATTGCTTGGATCTCGAGAGTCGAAAAGAAGGATGTGTACTTGGAGGGTGAGCTCCGCAGCAAGTGGGAGGAGTGGAGAGCGGAGTGGTGTTGGATCGTCGAGGAGGATCCGCAGCCCTTCACCGCCATGCGCCAAACTCCAATAGTGCGCGGCAATGACTGGAGCAACGTGGCCCCAGAAGACGAGAGGCTGAAGATCGCCATCACTAGGATTCTTCGCCTCAGGCTTGCCGGGCTCACCGTAGGTGCTGTCGGGGCAGATTTCCTCCGCCGCCGCATTGCCCCCCTGCAGGAGAGGGGGAGGCCCGCCTGGGAATTCAAGAATTCGGCGGACATCATGAGGCTGCGGCCGGGCCTCAACTACAACTTCACCGTCTTGGAGTTGGATGCAATGCTCTTGGAATTATTCAAACGCGACCCCCAGCACCCATTCACATTGCCGAGGGGCGTAGTTCCTTTGTGCAATAACTCTTCGCTTGACCGGATCCGTGCCATGATGATGTTGTGTGATTCACACGGCATCGTCCCAACTTGGCAAGAGCCTGCGAATGACGTTGTGCAAGCATTCTTCGACACCTTGGAGGAAGTGCCGGTCCGCGCCGACGAGCAGAAGAGCCTCACCCGTGACACCACCGACGAGGAGGTGCAACTCATCGCTACTAGGGTGGAAGAGGCTGCGGCCGCAACTGCTGCAGGTGTGTTTGGGTTTACTGTGGAGGAGGCGGAGGCTGCAGAGGCGGCAAACCTTGCCGAACGTGCGGAGTTCATGGGCGAAGAGGAGCCTGCCGGTTCGGAAGCCGAGTCGAGCAAGGCCGGCGAGGAGGAGGCTGAGCCTTCAGAGAGCTTGCCGCAGGCGGAGCCCCCGGCCCCGCCAAGGAGGCGCCTTCGCAGGGCCGGGGACGCAGCGGGGCGGCAGCCGGCTCCACAGCCACCGAGCTGCACGACGCGCTCTACCGCGGCCAGCAATGTTGCCGCGGGAGCGCCTCACGCAACAGCGGCAACTGGAGCGGGATCTTCCCGGGCCACCGCCACTGCCCCCGCCAAGCGGGCAAGGGATCCTACTCCTCCACCTCTCTGCACCGGAGGAGGGCCGGACTTCGATCTTTCCGCGCTCAGTTCCGATGAGGAGGAAGAAGAGTGAGTTTCTTTGGTGCCCTTATAATCCTTCAATCTTGCTGTTTATATCTTGTATCTGACTTGCTCCAATCTGGACTCTTTTCTTTTCAGAACACTGGCCTAGAGAGCGGCGAAGAGGGCCAAGGCTGCAGTGATCGTCATCGAGGATGACCCCATCGCGTCGGCAGGATGTGGGCCCGAGACCACCTTGACGGACCTGGCAATCACCCCTCGGAGCAGCCCCCAGCGCAGCCCCCAGCGTAAGTTCATAGTTTAGCCTTCTGCTGTCGGGCGCGCTTGAGTGCTTTTTCCTTTGTTGATATCTTGCTTGTTGACTTGTGCAGGAGCAGAGCAGCCTCATCAGGAGCGCCCGGAGGCCGGTCCCGAAGTGCCACCTGCTTCGACTGCGCCACCAAGGGAGGAGTCCCCGGCAAGGGAGCGCTCTCCGGCAAGGGGGGACTCTCCGGTAAGGGACGGTACTGCTGATCCTGCGGCGACCGAGGCCGCAACTGAAGATCTTGGCGCAGGTAATCCACTTGCCCAAAAACTTTCCCTTGGGTTCTGCTTCTTTCGTTTTTCCTTTCTTGGATTTTTTGATTGATTTTCCTCCCCTCTTCGTTCTTCAGACCCATCTTCGGCTGAGCCAATGGAGGCAGAGGGCGCCGGCGAGGAAGGTGCCGGTGCTGATATGACCGCCGGCGAGGAGGCCGCCGGGGCTGCTGCTGCGGAAGCCGGCAAGGGGTCGGGCGATCGCACTGACGACCCTGAGGTCGCAGGAGCGCCGGGCGCTGCGCCGACCGCCGAAGCTTCTGCCGCTTCTGCGGAGCCGGGCTCCGGGGAGCCCCAGCCCGGCGCCTACTTGCAGGCCAGTGACAACATCCTCATCAAGCTGCCCTGGGCGTCGAGCTCCAGGGCGCCGGTCGAGGGGGAGACTTTTGACGGGGAGGTGCTCGCCTCTGCTGGACTGTCATTGGTCGATGCGCCCGGCAGCAGTAGTGGCGAGCCTGAGGAAGAGCAGCTGCTGCTGAAGCTGCTGTCACTCTACCGCACCCGACAAGCCAAGCTGGCTTCCCGGGAAGCGCTTGTCGCGAAGGCGGGAGTTGACATGGAAAAGCGTGCAGAGGAGCTCCAGGGACAAAATCAAGAAGCTCTTTGGTCCCTGGCGCAGGAGCGGGAGCGAGTCGACGAGGAGCGCACGGCCTTTCTTCTCGAGAAGGCCGAGGCTGAGGAGGAACAAAGACTTGCTGCCGAGAAGCAGTCCGCGCGGGAAGGCGAGCTAGTGCAGCAGAAGGCCCACCTCGATAGCTACGAGGAAGAGCTCGCCGAGCGTGAGCGAGCACTTGGCGGGGCGCTCAAGGAGGCAAAGGATGCCGCGGCAACTGCAGAGGCCGCCAATAAAGAGCTAGAGGAGAAGGTGGCACGGCTGGAGGCCGATATTGGGAAGAGTGGCGAGGAGCTTGCCGCGCTCAAGCGTGAGCGCGAGAAGGATGCTGCCGCCCACGGCGAGCTGCAAGGCCTTCTCGCTGAGAGGGGCAAGGAGCTCAGCGCCGCCAAGGATTCCAAAGCAGACCTGGAGCTGAAGCTGGCCACGCTGACGCAGACGCTGGAGGCCGCCAAGGAGCGGGAGAAGACCTTGGCGGAGAAGGTCAAGGCTGACGCGGCGCTGATGGAGAGCATTGCAGTTACCCAGAACTCGTTCAGAGACACAATGGAGCACTGGACCGAGGGTCTGGTGAACACTGCCGCAGTCATCAACGAGGAGCTGGCGCAGCTGGGGATGGAGGATTTTGGGTATCCTTCCGACGAGAGTCTTCAACCCAGCGCCAAGCTCAGCCTGTTCTTCAAGGGCGTGGCGACGGCACTCCAGCGGCTCCGGGAGAGGATCCCGAAGCAGCTGGCCAACGAGTCCCGCAAAATCTGCGTCGGGGTTCTCCAGAAGGTGTTGATGAAGGTAGCCTTCCGCAATCCAGGCCTCAGCTTCACCAACGTCCTCCGGTCCTTGCCTCCTGACACCGATCTGGATGCACTCAAGGCCCTTGTCGCACCCATTGTGGACAAGGTGACCAAGATCAAGCGAGCCGAGGGCGGACGCGTAGATTAGGCCGCCCATTTCTTCTTTTCCCTTGTTGCTGCTAGTCATGTTATAAGAACAGTCTGTTAGAGCTGCGACAAGTTATCTTTGTAATATAACTTTATTTCTGTTTATCAATTGCAATGTTATTTCCTCTACTAGATTCCTTCCTTTGTATGTTTTTACCCTACGCTTTTAGGGAACTTGTCGGCGCAGGCGCCCGAGCCGCGAGCGCTGAGTGCGGAACTTCAGCAGCCTGCTGGCGGCGCTGCTTCCGACAAGAAACCTTGTCGCGACTAGATGCAGCACGCTTAAGCTGTTGAGCAGACTCGAAACAAAGTAAGGGTGCAACTAGCCACGAGTTGGTTCCTCCGCGCACAGGTTTTCCATACAAAGCAGGGTCGTTCGAGGAAGATAACTCAAAAATTAAAAAAAGTGATCGCTCAAACTTTGGCAACTTAGCTTTTCTGTCATTTGCTTCCCGGTAAGGCAAGTCTTTGCTTGAACGACGCCTGGCCCATACCACAATCTTCTCCTTCCCCCCGGCAAACTTGTGTGCGAGAGAACCTTCTTTTCCTTTTAAAGAAAAAGAAAGAAGAGAAAATAATAATATGGAGCTCTTCGGCTCGTTACTGCTTACCGGATGTAGGTGCTGCACAAAGTGTCAGATAATTGCATGCAAGAAAGGAACTAACGCATGAAATGGACAAGATGTGCAGAGCACATGGGGTTTTACTTATGCACGGGTTCTGCGCCCGGCTTTGTACAAAGGATTACATGCAACAGCGGCAAGACTTGTACAAAAGGTGGTTGCCAGAACGGGTTCCGGCAACCTCGCCTTATGGGAAAAACTTACGAAGATGTTCTATGTTCCAGGAGTTGCTCACTGGAATGCCATCTTCGGTCTCAAGGCGGACAGCGCCAGGCCTTGTGACTTGTCTCACCCAATAAGGGCCTTCCCACTTCGGCGTCAACTTGTTGGAATTCTTGGCGGACTGAACGCGCTGAAGAACAAGGTCGCCTTCCTCGAAGCTTCTGGCTTTAACTTTGCGGCTATGATAGCGGCGCAAAGCTTGCTGGTATCGAGAAGCTCGTACAGCAGCCTGAAGACGATCTTCCTTAAGGAGCAGCGCGTCGTCTTGCCGCAGCTGTTCTTGCTCGAGCTCATCATAAGAGAGCACTCGAGGTGATCCGTATACGAGTTCCGTGGGGAGAACTGCCTCTGCTCCATAGACTAGAGCGAAAGGTGTCTGGCCAGTGGCTCGATTTGGCGTCGTTCTGATCGACCAAAGAACCACCGGCAGCTCCTCGATCCAGTTCCTTCCGCACCTGTGCAGCCTGTCGAAAGTTCTTGTCTTGAGTCTGCGCAGCACTTCAGCATTTGCCCTCTCTGCTTGACCGTTGCTTCTCGGATGAGCAACAGAAGCGAAGCAGACCTTGGCGCCAAGGTCTTGGACGTACTGCATGAAGGTGCGACTCGTGAATTGCGTGCCGTTGTCAGTGATGATCCTGTTAGGGATCCCGAAACGGCAAACAATCGACCTGAAGAACTTGACTGCTGACTGTGCTGTCACCTTCCTCACTGGCTGCACTTCCGGCCACTTTGTGAACTTGTCGATTGCGACGTACAAGTACTCAAAGCCCCCGACAGCTCGGGGGAAGGGGCCGATGATATCGAGCCCCCAGACCGAAAATGGCCAGGATAAAGGGATCGTCTGGAGAGCTTGAGCTGGCTGGTGTATCTGTTTGGAGTGGAACTGGCACGCTTCACACTTCGTTACTTGTGCAGTTGCATCCTGGAGGGCTGTCGGCCAAAAGAAACCTTGCCGGAAAGCTTTGCCGGCAAGTGCTCTTGCGCCTATGTGGTGGCCACATATGCCTCCATGTATCTCTGCCAACAGCTTTTGTCCATCTTCCCGGCGAATACACTTCAATTTCACACCGTTGAGTCTTCTTCTGTACAGTATGTTATCGACAAACTGGTAAATACTTGACTGCCGGGCTACTCTTTCCGCTTCTTCTTGTTCTTCGGGAAGTTCTCCTGTCTGAAGGAAATGGACAGTCTGCTGTGCCCATGCTGGAGCTTGTGGCTCGACAACAAGGACTAAAGGCACATCTGCTGCTGCGGGAACATCTGCTTCTACGGCAAGGACTTGCGGCCTTGCTGGAGCTTAATGTTCTCCGGCAAGCTTGCCGGAGCAAAACTTGTCGGGAGCGTCTGCTTCAACGGAAAAAACCATTAGGCTTGCCGGAGCAGACTGCCCCTCAGCCTTCTTGGTGTTGATCTTGGGGACTTTCTTGGCGGCGGCTTCGGGGAGTTCTGCCGGAAAGTAGTGGCCGGAAACCAACTTCCTCTTCTTGCTTTGTCCAGTTGATGGTGTTACGGATGGTTGAGTCAACTTAAGCACAAAGATCCCTGGTTCCACAGGTAACTTTAGTGCGGCGCACTTTGACAGGCCGTCAGCAATATCATTCTGAGCTCTTGGGATATGCTCCATTTGTAGGCCGTCAAAGTGCTCTTCTAGCTTCCTCACTTCATCAACATATGCTTCCATCAATGGGCTCTGGTAGATCTTGTTCACTTGTCGGACGACAAGCTGTGAGTCACCCCTGACAATGAGCTTCTTGATCCCAAGGCCTGCTGCGATTCTGAGACCGGCAAGTAATCCTTCATACTCTGTTGTATTGTTGGTTGCTTGCTCTTTGGGAAAGTGCATCTGGACTATGTACTTGAAGTGCTCTCCGGTGGGTGCGACAAGCAGCACGCCTGCACCGGCGCCTTGCAGCGAGAAGGCACCATCAAAGTACATCAGCCACTCTTTGTTTGCCTCTTTGACGGGGATGCTCGTTTATGAAATTTCTTCATCTGGGGTTGGCGTCCACTCTGCTACGAACTCTGCCAATGCTCTGCTTTGGATAGTTGAGGTGCTCTCAAATTTGAGGCCAAAGCTTGACAGTTCCAACGCCCACTCGACAATCCTGCCCGTTGCTTCTGGATTTTGCAGTATCCTCTTCAGCGGAAAGCGAGTGACGACTGTGATCTCATGTGCTTGGAAGTAATGTCGCAGCTTTCTCGAGGCCATGAGGAGGCTGAAAAGCAACTTCTGCACACCAAAGTACCTTGATCTAGCCCCCTGCAGAAGAGAACTGACAAAGTAAACTGGGCGCTGCACCATTCTCCTTGGCATCTCATCATGCTCCTGCGCAAACCCATGTTTGTCGGGACCAGAGCTTGTCGGCGAAGCCCCCTGCTTGTCGCTGGATGGATCTACCGTGGTTGCTGGCTCATCATCCGCCTCCCTCTCTGCCACTAACGCAGCACTAACCACTTGATTGGTTGCTGCTCTATACAGCAGCAACTTCTCTTGCGGCTTAGGTGCGACAAACGTTGGAGTGGAGGACAGGTATCTCTTCAAGTCCTGCAGCGCAGCCTCCGCTTCCGGAGTCCATTTCATTGGACCTGCCTTTTTCAAAATTTTGAAAAATGGCAGGGCGCGCTCAGCAAATCTAGAGATAAACCTGATGAGAGCAGCCACGCAACCGGCAAGCCTTCGTACATCCTTGACGCGCTTTGGTGCTTCGATCTCCTTGATGGCTTTGATCTTGTCGGGATTGGCTTCAATTCCCCGCTGAGACACGAAGAACCCGAGAAGCTTGCCGGAAGGGACTCCAAACACGCACTTCTCGGGGTTAAGCTTGAGGTTGATCTTGCGCAGGTTTGCAAATGTTTCGTCTAAATCTTGAATCAAGGTCGCCTTGCTCTTGCTCTTGACCACTATGTCATACATGTAAGCTTCCACATTTCTGTGTATTTGTGGCTCAAAAGCATGGTGGACTACCCTTGCGAATGCTGAACCAGCATTCTTCAAACCGAAAGGCATCCGCACGAAGCAGTACGTGCCACACGGGGTGATAAATGCGGTTTTCTCTTCATCCTCTTCGGCCATGAAGATTTGATGATATCCTGAGTATGCATCAAGAAACGAAAGCAAATCACATCTGGCTGTGGAGTCAACAATCTGGTCAATACGCGGCAAGGGAAATGGGTCTTTGGGACAAGCTTTATTAACATCAGTGAAGTCAATACAAAGTCTCCATTTCCCATTAGCCTTGCGCACAACAACAGGATTGGCCAACCACGTGGGATGGAGTACTCCTCTGACAAGGCCTGCTGCTTCCAACTTCTTGATTTCTTCTGCGATGAATTCTTGGCGTTCTACTGCCTGCTTCCTGACTCTCTGCTTGACGGGCCGCGCATGAGGACAGACGTCAAGGTGGTGCTCAATCACTTTCCTGGGAACACCGGGGATATCAGACGGTTGCCACGCAAACACGTCGACATTTGCCCGCAGGAAAGCAACGAGCGCGCTTTCCTATTTGGGGTCAAGAGTGGCGCTGATGGTGAAGGTACCACCAGTGCCATCCTCCTTGGCGGACACCTTCTTAGTCTCAGGTGGAGCTGCCATTGCCTTCTTACACTTGCCGGTGGAGCTCGATGGTGCGTCCTCGATGGTAGCGCAGCACTCCGAGGAGGTGCGCTTGCCGGAGTAGGCATCAGAGCTCTTGCCGGACTTGGTCTTCTTCTTCCCCCCGGGAGCTTTAGCGGCAAGTGTCCTTCGTTCTGCTGCGGCTGCTGCTTCCCGGTAGATCTTGTCGGCACAAATAAGAGCATCCTTCTTGTCGCCAGGGACAGAGATGACACTTATTGGCCCTGGCATTTTCAGTATTTTGTACGCATAGTGAGAGGCTGCCATGAACTTGGCGAGTGCCGGACGGCCAAGGATTCCATTGTAAGGTAATGGAAAGTCGGCAACGTCAAACGTGACCCTCTCAGTCCTGAAGTTCAGCTCACTGCCAAATGTTACCGGCAACGTGATCTTTCCCTTTGGGTAGCTCCTTCCCGGGTTTATTCCTTGAAATGTGCCGGTCTCTTCGAGCTCGCTGTCAGGGATCTGGAGCTTCTGGAGCACCGCGGAGGAGATCAGATTCAAGCCGGCCCCGCCGTCAACTAGCATCTTAGTGACCTTGAGGTTGCGGATTGTTGGTGAAACCAACATCGGCAAGCACCCGACCGCAGTTATGCGATCCGGGTGGTCCTCAATATCAAAGATGATAGGCGTGCCGGACCATTTCAGAGGCTTGCGTGATTCGACGGGTGGTTCTGCGATATTAACTTCCCGCACCCACTGCTTGAGCTGGAGGTGCGAGGCATGCAGGGAAGCACCACCGTCAACGCACAGGACCTCTGTGGCTTTCTGGAACTCCTGCTCATCAGTCTCCTCATCATCCATATCTTCATCGTCGCCGTCATCTTCATCCTTGTCGCGGCCGTGAGGAGGTCTGTCTCCTTGCCGCTGCTTGGCCTTGCCGCGGCGTCCTCCTCGGCCGGGTCGTTTCTTGCCGGATCCACCAGCTCCTTCCTGGGCCTTCTCTTTATCGCGCCGCTCGTATTCAGCTTTCTGTTGCTCAACAAGCTGCTCGACTCTCTTACAGTTCTGAAGATCATGGCCCTTGGTGCGGTGAATCTTGCAATACTGCTTGTTGGTGCCATCCTGCTTGTCGGCGACCGCTACCTCCGCGGCAACCTCCTTGCCGGAGTCACCAGCTTTGGCTTCCTTGGCGCTACCACCGTTGCCGGACTGCTCGACAACTAGCACTTCTTTGCCTTTCCTCCTTCTGTTGTTCCGCCACCGGTTTTTCCTTGTCGGGGCAGCATCTTCACTGTCAGATCCCCCTGCTCCTATATTTTCTCCGGGGAGTCTCCTCCCTTCCTCAGCACGCGCGCACTTATCGGCCAGTGCATATAACTCACTGACGTCCCTGATCTTGCACATCGCCATTTCCTCCCGCATCCTGCGGTTCCGCATGTTCTGATGGAACGCGCTGATCACCGCGGTAGGGTGGACGTCTGGGATGTTGTGCTGCACACTACTGAATCTCTGAATGTACTTGCGCAGGGGCTCCCCTTCCTTCTGGGCGAGCAGATGAAGATCACTCTCCTGGCCATGAGGCTTGTGTCCGCCTGTAAAGGCGCCGACAAACTGATGGCACAGATCAGCCCAAGAGGATATGGAGTTGTCCGGCAAGTGCATGAGCCAGGATCTGACATTGGGCTTGAGCACCAGCGGGAAGTAGTTGGCAAGGATCTTGTCATCTCGTCCCCCGGCAGCTTGCACCGCAATGGTGTAGATGCTGAGGAACTCTGACGGATGCGTCTTGCCGTCGTACTTCTCCAGTACGTCTGGCTTAAAGTTCTTTGTACTGGGCCACTGGACTTGCCGCAGCTCACGAGTGAACGCAGGACAACCTACCGCGTACGGCAGATCGCCTGGTTCCCCTGGCACATGCATGTCAACAGAGGGCCCAGCGCGCTTGTCGGATTGACATCGCGCTTCTCTTCGGCGCTGGATGCGGGTTCGAGCGTCTTCTTGTTGTCGATCATGAAGAACTTGGCGCTGATCGCGACGAGCTCGTGGATCCGACGATGTAGTGGAGTCGCTGTCGAGGTGGATCCGGCGAGTCGGCGATCTTGGCCTTCGGGGCGGTGATTGCATGGTAGTTGCACCTCCGCCCGTTTCGTCGCCACCGGCTCGCGTCCGGCGGTCCTGCCGCGGCGGCGACGCGCTCGGCCGCCGTGGAGTGTCGCCGTTGGCGTAGCCGATGAGACTCTGAATGGTGGCTCTCCATTCGTCGATCTTGTCTGACGTCGGAGGGTAATCTAAGAGAAGTTCAGCTCGCGCCAAGGCTTCTGCTGGGGTGGTGGGTGGCAGTGGCGGACGGCGCGAGGAACGGGACGTGCTCGAACTTCTAACTATGTTAGAAGGAGTAGTATCCCATCCAGGCGACCGTGCCCCGCTCGTGCCAGCACGCTGGCGTGCATGCTGGTCTTGAGCGCCCCGAGATCCACCAGCTTGGTCTTGGGCTATCATGCGTATGGCACTGCTAGTGCCATGACGCTGTTGATCTTGCGCCTCCTGAGAGTGGCGTGGAACATGTACAGTCGTCGAGGTTTGTGCAGCCTTGTTCTTGGACCTGGCGGCATCATGGGCTTCCTCGTCGACTTCCTTTCTTCCGCCGGCGTCCATCCCACCACTCGTTTGCTCCAACGGTGGCGGAAGTGACGTGGATGGAGCGGCCGCCGCCGAAGTCTTCTTCTTCGGTGGCATGTTGATGAAGGGAATAAGGATCTAGCTCGTGTGAACGCCGGATCAGGTTCACGCAATCTCGACGCCCCCTACCTAGCGCGCCAAAGATGTCGGGGTGAACTGATCCTCGAACACCTATGGGGCCGGCGGACCGGACCCCTTTCGGTTCGGCGAGGGGCGGAGATCGCACAAAGAGCAAATCGAGGCGAGGCACACGAGCAGTTTACCCAGCTTTGGAGCTCTCCGGAGAGATAACACTCCTACTACTGCTTGTCTAGTTGTATTATCTGGTGTTCTTGCTCTCCAAAGCGAGAGTGTGATGTTCTCTGGACTACGAATGGACCGAAGCAAACTGTCTAAGGCTCCGAACCGAACCCCCTCTACGTTGCGCATGGGCCTCCTTTTATACGCTAAAGGGGTCACCGACAGGTGGCAACGCAGAGGAGGGTAAAAACGTAAAAAGGGAGGTAGTTGATATAGTTGCTTGCACAGTGCACCCTACCTAACCCTGACGGCAGGGGACAAGGGCATTAAATGCCCGTCTGAGTCGCCCGAACAGTGCAGAAAAGGACCGTTAGGGGCGCCACCGTTCGCCACGATGGCGATCTTGTCAGCTTTGCATGCCACTGCGCACCGCAGGCTGCACAGCCTCCCACCACGCACGCCCGGAGAGGCCCCCAGAGCGACACGTTGGTGGATGCGCTGGAGCGTGGACGCAGAGTGGCCGCCTGCCGCGGCAAGCGCCTTGCCGCTGTTGTTATCTTGTCGGGTCCGGAAGCTTGTCGCTCACCGGGCCTCGAGGTACCTTGGTTGGTCTTCCCGGCAAGCTCCTCTTGCCGGGGCCTTGTTGCCTTGCCGGAGCGCGTGCCGCGTCGCGGCAAGTTCCTTGGAGCGCCTTGGTTGGCCTTTCCGGCAAGCTCCTCTTGCCGGGGTCTTGTCTCCTTAGCTTAAATACTTTGTTCTTGGATGGCTCCAAGGGAATCTTGGGGGATCTCGGCGATTACCCGGCAAGCCCTTGCCGCGGGGTGCTGCAACTGCCCGTGCACAAGTTCGGGGTACTAGGGTACCCCTATTCTAGTACACCGACAGAGAGAATTCCTTGCGAGGACAAAGCCCTAAAGACCCAGAGCCAAAGAGTGTTAGGCATCACTGAAGTCTTCCTGTCTGTGTGATCTGAAGACTTATTACACTTGAGGACTGTGAATCCTCCAGCCGGTTAGGCGTCATGTTCTGAGCATCCAAGAGCCATTGTGGATCACCAGTGAACGAAGTCTGTGAAGGTTTGGAAGGTTACCTTGAAGACTTACCAGAGTGATTGGGCGAGGACTGGGTGTCCTTAGCTCAAGGGGAATAAGGTGAAGACGTGGTCTTCTGAGTTGAATCTTAGCTTCCCTAACCAGACGTACAGTTGTCAAAGCAACTAGAACTGGTCCAACAAATTATTGTCTTCAACGAGTCACTGGTTTCATCCTTCCCATTCCTTTACTTACTGTTGGCTCTAGTGAAGTCATTTTACGATTGCATGATCTTTTGTCTTCACTGAGTGACTGCTTGTTCTGATTGGCTTCACACTATCTTCCTACCTGATCTATACTGCCTAGCTGCTATTAGTCGTTGTGCTTTCACTTCATCGAATACTTGACTATGTCTTGCTTAGTGTAGTCTACCTTCCGCTGCATGATAATAGGTTTATTTCTATGGTCTGTCTTCGGAACTTCCATGTTTTGAAGACTTACATAAAAATCGCCTATTCACCCCCCCTAGTCGATCACTAGCACTTTCAATTGGTATCAGAGCAAGGTACTCCCTTGTTCTGTGTGATTCGGTTTAACCACCTAGAGTTTTAGCTATGTCGAATGCAGGGATAATCAAAGTCTCCGCTGCGTGCCCAGTCTTTGATGGAACTGAATATCCCTACTGGAAGAATAAGATGTGCATGCATCTTGAAGCCATTGATGTCGACCTATGGTATGTCGTCAAGAATGGTGTTCCCAAGGTTGGTGAAGGTGTCATCGTTGCTGATGTCAAGAAGTTCGTTCAATTGGACTCCACTACCAAGAACATCATCTGTGGTCATCTGACAAAAGGACGTATGGCCGTGTGAGTGCTTTGGAAACGTCTAAGCTAGTCTGGGATAGGCTCTCCAAGGTCAACGAAGGCGTCTCGACCCAGAGAGATCAGAGAATCAGTGTCCTTCACAACCTCTTCAACCGCTTCAAGAGAAATGACAATGAGAATGTCCAGCTCACGTTTGATCGACTCACTGGTATCACAAATGAGCTTCAAGCCCTCGGCGCTACTGAGATCACCAAGCATGAAGTCGTCAAGACACTCCTGAGATCACTTGATAGCTCGTTTGACACCTTAGCCCTGATGGTTCAAGAACGTCCTGACTTCAAGACACTCGATCCTTCTGGCATACTTGAGAGGCTCAACACACATGAGTTTCAGCTTTCTGAGAAAAGAGACATCTACGGTCCCAATTATGGGCGAACTCGTGCCTTGAAGGCAAAAGCTATCTCCTCATCTGAAGAAGAATCTGACATCAGTTCTAATGATCCTGAAGACATTGGAAAGGAGCTTGCTATGCTTGTGAAGAAGTTCCAAAAATTCACCAAGAAGAAAGGCTTCAGAAAGTTTTCACGATCAAGCTCAAGAAATAATGAAGCTTCTGCTCATGACTACAAGAAGAGAACATGCCACAAGTGCAAGAAACCTGGCCACCACATCGCTGAGTGTCCGCAGTGGGACAATGAGAACAAAAAGAAAATGAAGAGCAAGGAGTATGATTCTGATGACAAGAAGAAGAAGAAATACTCAAAGTCTTCTTCCAAGTCTTCCTCAAAGTCTTCATCACACAAGAAGAGCTCATCTGGCAAGGCACGTGCGTTTGTTGGCAAGGAAATGGATTCAGAAGAGGAGTCCGCTTCTGAGGAGGCGGAGGTGGAGTCTGAGGAGGAGTCCGATTCTGGCGTTGCGAGTCTGGCTACAGCATACGTTGCCAAGTCCATCTTCAACACTAAAGACAACGACTTCATCACCGACACCGATGCAAATGACAAGGACTACTCCGCTCCCACCTACTGCTTCATGGCACGCGGTGCCAAGGGAAAGGTCTCCCATCTGAAGCTATTGCTGGGGACCTTAAACATCTTGTAAGGCGCAAGATCAAATGCCCAGATGGTCTTATTATGTATTTTGTTCCTGAGTCGCTTGCTACTTGCCCTATCAGTCCTAACCTCGATCTAAGCTTTCATAATCCACTTGCTTGTCAAATGTTTATGCTTCACAATTCTCTTCGTGAAGCCTATCCCCCTAACTGCACTGTAGGGTACGACACCAACTGCTTCAGAATGGATTATTGATAGTGGGTGTACTAATCACATGACTGGCAAGCCAAGTCTTCTCATGGACTCAACCTTATGTCCATCTGAGAAAAGTCACATCACATTTGCTGACACTGGTAAAAGCAAGGTATTGGGTCTAGGTAGAGTTGAAATCTCAAGGGATCAACACATGCATAAAGTCATGCTTGTTGAATCCCTTGGTTTCAACATAATGTCTGTCTCAATGCTTTGTGATTTGAACATGATTGTGATGTTTGGAAAATATCGTTGCCTTGTTCTAATGGAATCTGACAAATCTCTAGTCTTTGAAGGGTATCGGAAAGATGATTTCTACATGGTAGATTTTTCAGCAGGACCACAACTTGCCGTATGTCTTCTAGCAAAAGCTTCTGAATGCTGGCTCTGGCATCAGAGGCTAGGGCATGCTGACATGAGGAACCTGCACAACCTTGCAAAGAACTAGCATGTCATAGGCATCGAGGGCATCAAGTTCAAGAAGGATCACCTATGCGGTGCCTGTGAAGCAGGAAAGATGACGGGGGCCAAGCATCCCTCGAAGACAATCATGAAAACGACTCAACCCTTCGAACTGCTCCACATGGACCTTTTCGTTCCCACTCATTACTCAACTCTTACTACTACTGCTTGTCTCTATGGCTTTGTCATTGTTGATGATTATTCAAGATATACTTGGGTGCATATAATCCTTTACAAGACTGAAGTGCAGGATGTCTTTAGACGCTTCGCCAATCGAGCCATGAACAACTATGGCGTCAAGATCAAGCACATCAGAAGTGACAATGGCACTGAATTCAAGAACACTGGCCTAGATACTTATCTTGATACCTTGGGCATCACACATGAATTCTCAGCTCCTACACGCTGCAGCAGAATGGCGTCGTGGAACGCAAGAACAGAACACTTATTGAGATGGCCCAGACGATGCTTGATGAATATAAGACTCCAAGAAAGTTCTGGCCTGAAGCTATTGATACTGCATGCCATATCATCAACCATGTTTATCTTCACAAGCTTCTGAACAAGACATCCTATGAGCTCCTTACTAGTAAGAAACCAAATGTCAGTTACTTCAGAGTATTTGGCGCCAGGTGCTGGATCAAGGATCCACATCACACTTCAAAATCTGCACCGAAAGCACATGAAGTTTTTATGCTTGGATATGGAAAGGATTCGCACTCCTACAGAGTCTTCAACCTCTTCCACTATAAAGTGGTTGAATCTGTGGATGTGCGGTTCGATGAAACTAACGACTCGCAAAGAGAGCACCTGCCAAATGTGCTAGATGAAGTTCCATCCAGTGAATCAATCAAGCTTATGGGAACTGGAGAAATCATACCATTTGAAGCTCAGCCTGAAGAGGAACTTATCATCTCTGCACCTGATCAACCTAAAGACAATGCTCAGCCTGAAGACAATCCTTCTAACGATGACAATGATCAGCAAGAGCAAAATCTTCGTCCTGTCCATCCTCGTGTTGCAAATGAAGTACAGATTGAAAGGATAATTGATAGCATCAATGCACCAGGTCCACTCACTCATTCAAGGGCAACACAGCTAGCAAACTTCTGTGGGCACTTCGCATTCGTCTCAATATCTGAACCCAAGAAAGTTGATGAAGCCTTCATGGAACCTGAATGGATTCAAGCTATGCAAGAAGAGCTTCAATAGATTGAGCTGAATAATGTTTGGGAATTGGTTAAGCGTCCTGATCCTCATAAGCACAATATAATAGGCACTAAATGGATATATCGCAACAAGCAAGATGAGCATGGCCAAGTTGTCAGAAACAAAGCTCGTCTCGTTGCTCAAGGGTACACTCAAGTTGAAGGGATTGACTTCGATGAAACATTTGCTCCTGTGGCTAGGCTTGAAGCTATACGCATACTGTTGGCCTATGAAAATCATCATAACATTCTTCTGTATCAAATGGATGTGAAGAGCACTTTTCTCAATGGCAAGATTGAAGAAGAAGTGTATGTTGCACAACCGCCTGGCTTTGAAGATCCAAAACATCCTGACATGGTGTACAAGCTTAACAAGGCACTGTATGGCCTCAAACAAGCCCCTCGATCTTGGTATGACACACTCAAAGACTTCCTAAAGAGCAAAGGCGTCAAACCTGGTTCTCTCGATCCCACTCTCTTCACGAAGACATATGATGGTGAACTGTTTGTGTGCCAAATATATGTGGATGACATTATCTTCGGCTGCACTAATCAGAAATACAGTGATGAGTTTGGATACATGATGCAAGAGCAATATTAGATGTCCATGATGGGAGAGTTGAAGTTCTTCCTTGGTCTTCAAATACGTCAGCAACGCAACGGCATCTTTATATCCCAAGAGAAATACCTCAAAGATTTCCTGAAGAAGTTTGGAATGCAAGACTGCAAAGGTTACACGACGCCAATGCCAGCCAAACATCATCTGGGTCCCGACGAGAATGGTAAAGAGTTCGATCAAAAGGTATACCGCTCCATGATTGGTTCCTTGCTTTATTTATGTGCATCTAGGCCAGATATCATGCTTAGTGTTTGCATGTGTGCCCAGTTCCAAACGGCACCAAAGGAATCGCATCACTTAGCTGTGAAGTGAATTCTCAGATATTTGGCTCACACCCCAACACTAGGATTATGGTATCCAAAGGGCTCAGAGTCTGATCTAGTTGGATTCTTGGATGCTGATTATGCTGATGACAAGGTGGATCGCAAGTCTACATCAGGCACATGTCATTTTCTGGGACGATAACTTGTATGTTGGTCTTCAAAGAAGCAGAAGTGTGTATCTCTCTCCACTGCTGAATCTGAATACATTGTTGCTGGATCTTGCTGCGCTCAGCTTCTATGGATGAAGCAAACACTCAAAGACTATGGCATTCATCTGAAGCAAGTTCCACTCTACTGCGACAACGAAAGCGCCATCAAGATTGCCAACAACCCAGTTCAGCACTCGAAGACAAAGCACATTAAAATTCGTCATCACTTTCTCAGAGATCATGTTATGAAGGAAGATATTGATATCATTCACGTCAACATTGAAGAGCAATTGGCAGATATCTTCACCAAGCCCTTGGATGAGAAGAGGTTTTGCAAGTTACGGTGTGAGATAAATATCTTGGAATCCTCAAATGTCTTGTGATCAGGCACACATCCCAACACTTAAGCATGTTGATGACTTAGATGTGCAACACACGAAGTAAAGTATATCTTCAATCTATGAAGACTTACATTCTGTGTGTGAATATATTAACGTGGAATTTGACTTCGGAGCGCCATGATAATTGTGCGCCGTGTCTGGGTCTAATATTTCCTATACGGTGGGTAACACCACCACCAATTTTTTTCCCTTTGAAGTGTTTTTCTCATGGCGTTACATCTGCAAAGTCTTTGCATTTTGCTTGTCTTCAATGATTAAAAGTTCTCATGTTTATCTTCAATTGGTTTCTGTCCTCTACAACATTCACTTATAGCTATGTCTTCACGTTGAATCTTTTGACCTAAGTGAATGTGATTGGACCCTAACCCCTCTATGCTTCTATCTCAAGTCTATCTATCCAAATCATATGCACTCAATTGACACTGTCAAACTGTCTTTTCTGCGTCCTTGTCAGCAGAAGACACAGAGACAAACATTAATCTAGTTTTCAATGCTAAATCCTTTCACCTGAAACCCGGAGAAGTGGGAATGACCATCCGACAATCCAGGCGTGTGTGGGAATGTGGAACAACCTCCAATGTGTTGCATGATAGCCACGTGTCCTTCAGATGTGAATCGCCAGGGGCACCTGTGTAATAACACTGTGCCGTCCCTATCCCTATATATACACGCCTCACCATAGTCATTATCCTTTCTTCCACTCTCGCACAAACCCTAGCGCCACCGCTAGCCCTCGACGATGCCGGTGACGAAGCGCTTCGCTGCCGCGACCTCACCGACACCGTCTTCACGCCGACCGCGAACATCGTCTTCTCCGTCTTCTCCGTCGTTGCCGTAGGTGTCCTCTGTCGCCAAGTTAGGGCACGGAGGATTCGAACTGCTCGGCCTCCTCTTCCACTCCGTCTAGCAGTTCTTCATGTGGTAAATAAAACCTCCTTTTTACGACCCCTTTGATCCTATAGATTCATCACTTTCTACCACAAGCAGTTTCTATTCACACAAGTTGAATCTATTTCATACTGCATCTCATAATATGCCTAGTATGTTCACTTATGCTTCACAAAGTAGTTAGATTCCTCACTTGTACTTATTCATGGATTCGTACAAATCTAGAACCAACTCTCTATCTATGAGTGAATGTCTTTGGACTATGAGGTCAATGTCTTCTAAACTGATTTATCTTCAAAATCTTCTGAGAATGCATATGACCTCTTCCCCTTCCCTCGCACCTTAATGCTGTCACAGGTACATGTCCGTGGGAGAATCCCTTGGTTCTCATAGTGTGCATTCATTTGCAGAATTCTTACAGCATCATATAAATTCTCCTGAAGCCAGTTCTTGTCTGACCAGTAGACGGAAGACTTTGACAGCTTTGAAGCCTTTCAGTTTAAACTTCATGGCACCAGAGAAATCTGCAAGGAAGGGTGGCAGACAGCATCGTGGCAACATTTCAAGAGATTTGCCTTCTGACCTCTATGAGCTGTACAAGACAGATCTAGAGGAGGACTACAATCAGCGAAAAACCCGAATCCAATGGATTCGAAGATATTGGGCAGAACAGTGGTTCAAGTACAGGTTCGTGACCCAGGAGTATGCTGAGAAGAATGCCATCAAACGACCATGGGGAGACATTCTATACAGAAATCTTCAACCCAGGTCCAAAGCTGAAGCCATTGAACAAGGTTTCTATCCTTGCATGGTCCGTGGACCGCAGCCTGCAGATGCAGACCCATCTTCATTACTGTGGTGCCGCGACGATAATCTGTTCAAGCGCAACCTTCAGTTTGCCAGGAACTCGGCCAAAGAGAACAAGAAGTCACGAGGCTTAGACTTCAATCTAGGCCCCTCTACTCCTCGTGCCAATGGCACACGCGAAGCTGAACCCAATCTTGTTGGGCCCTTCTACAACCTGGAAGGTCTCATCACTCATATCATGGTTCAAGGACAGCCGTGGATGAGCCTGCAGACCACGCTGAATCTGATGAAGCGCCTGCACCACTGAAGCCAAAGAAACTGAAAAAGCCTAAAGCTTCAAAGCCTGCTCCTACACCAAAGGTCTTACAGGCGAAGCCTCTGGCCACTGCACCTCATGAACACAGTGTGTAGTCTGAAGATTTGTCACGCATCTCCAAGCCCTCCAGAGTGAAGATGCGCTTGCAACCCACTAGCCAAGAACTGAGTGTTGCTGCTATTCTGCGCAATGACGCCATTGATCTGTCCAGCGACGACGATCTTGGCGATGATGCTCTTGAGCAGCTGATCAAGAGCAAGCAAGAGGCAGAAATCTTCAATGACCTTCCTCTCTTTGATGTTGAAATCATCAACACATTCATTGATGAACGGTTTGACAGCCCAAATGTCAGCTTTGATGATCTTCAGCTTCCGATTGGCCTAAGCGTCGCCTTCCATGGAGCCATTGCTGCTGAGCTGGCTCTAGCTCAGAGGATTGTTGAACTGAAGCATAAGATCGATTATGAAAAGGCACAGTTCAAGAAGCACATGGCCAAGCTCAGCGTTGAAGACATTCAGAACTTCCAGACCATGATGCATGAGCTTAAGGAAGCTTTCTGCACCAAACACGAAGAAGCCAAGGGTTTTCGTGAGCGCATGAAGGATCTTGCCGCTAAATGTGTCCAAGGATACAATGAGGCTGAAAAGCGCAAGGCCTTGGGGCGACCAGGAATTGACCCTAGAATGGCGGCCAAGAAGAAGAAGAAGCCAGTTGTGGCTGAACCCGAAGCATCAAGGCAGGAAGTACATCCAATTGTCTTCCCAGCTAGTATGACAGGCTCGAAGCCTAAGGTCCCCATAGTGGCTTCTGAACTGAAGAAAACAAGGGCTACTGAAGCTGAAGCCAGAAAGCGCAAAACCAAGGGCACTACTGATGATGCTCCTCCCACCAAGAAACGCAAAACCAAGAAGAGAGATCGGGCTGCTCCCACAGAGCTCCTTAATGTCGAGCCAATCTCAGTGGCTCATCCTGCATCTGAAAATCAAGAACGCCAAGTGGTAATTCATGAGCCTGCTTCTCCAGAGGCTCCTGAAGCTGAAGACAATCCAGCCGTTGACCCCACCACAGCTGAAGACATTGGTCCTCACGACAATGTTGAAGATGATGAAGTCCTTCCTTAGATCGAGCACCAAATGGTATCATCACCTGTGCTGACGCACAGCAAACTCATCAGCATTGGTCTTCCTCTAACGCCAACTGCTCAGGATGCATCGTGGGCTGATCACCCACAACGACAAGACACTCCAAGCTCTCCCAACCGCAAGCTACCCCACCAGTGCAAGAGGACGATGACTTTGAGGCCCAGCGCACTCCATCTCCACAAGCATCGCCAGCATTATGCAGGCTTCGCAAAGGACCAAGGACCCAAGTCAGTCCCACTATGCACGTGTCTGAGTCCGAAGCCAAAATGGCTGAATATATTCCGGCTGCATCAGCTGATGAAGAAGAAGCACGAAGAGTTGAAAGAGTTGCTACAACCCTGTCCCACCAAGATGTTGTTCTCGAGGAGAACGTGTCCGACCCTCCAGCTCCTGAAGTGGAGGTTAACAAACCTGAAGCGGCCACCAACATCACCACTGAAGCCAATGACGTCGTCATGGCTGAAGCTAATACCGTACCTGAAGCTACTGTGGTGCCAGAAGTCGAAGCATCTGAAGCCACTGCAACACCTAAAGTTAATGTTGAAGCACCTAAGGTACAAGCGCCTGAAACCAATGTGGCCCCTGAAGCCCATGAAGACAATGCCAATGCTCCTGTTCCCCCTCGAAGACCTCATACAATTGAGCTGGCATTTAATCGTGGTCAGCCCGTTATGGTCCGCTGCCCCGTTCTGGTTCCTCCACCTGCTGCCGGTCCACAATTTGAGTATCATGTCGAGCACGGACCTCAAGTCCAAAAGCCCAAGCCAAGACTTCCACGATTCCCAGGCACTGCCACTTCACCTGGGGTCTTCAATGTGAATGGCTTCGTGGCACATACCACCTTCTTCAATAGCTCCAAGAACCCTTATACCAGACCTCGCATTTCATTAGATTGGTTCTGGAGCTATCAGCAGCGCAGCTACTATTCCTACGTCCTATACAATCAAGAGCGCATATTTCCACATATGCGCCTAGACTCTGAAGCTATAGCTAGCCTGCCCTGCCTTGAAGAAGCGTTAGATTGCTTCAGAGATGCTAGTCTGTTGCAGTTTGTCACAGATAAGGAGCACTGGAATGAAGAGCTTCTGCTACAGTTCTATGCAACTCTCCACATTTGAGGCTACAACAGGGATCCAAAGACTTGGGTCCTTGAGTGGATGACAGGCAATGTCCATCATGAAGCTAAAGCTCTTGATATCATTGAGCTCACAGGCCTGCCCACTCCTGGTGAATACTATGAACTAGGTTGTCAACAACACCAAAATGCCTTGGAAAGCATCTTTCAGAAGCCAGAACCCAACATGAGTCAAATGCTGAGCATGATGAAGCCTCTGCCTCACGACGCTGAATACACATCTGAGTTCTTTGTTGAAGACCTAGAGTACCTGCCTCGCACCATTTACCATATCATCAGGAAGACTCTATGGCCTGTCAAAGGACATTCATCTACAGCGAAGCTTGAAGGAGTAATGAAGACCTTGGTTTTCTATATCTTCAATGGCATCAGCTTCAATGCTCAAGACTTCTTCATTAGGCAGTTGGCTGCATCTGGCTCCGACATCTTTGGGTTGAAATTCTATGCTCCATGGGTCATGCATCTAAAGAAGCGTCACTCCGCCTTCAACTATCACCCGTCTGCACGCAATCATCTCATATTCTTGCCAGAGGTTGATCTGTCGGTTGAAGCTATTTCCCCAGAGCCGGCTAAGGAACCCCTTTATCTTCACAATGCTGATCACCAAAGCTTCACCCAGCCTATTGAACGAGTTCCAGCAGTTTCTCGTGTTTATCCTCTTGCTGGTAACACCCGTGTCCCTCGCGCTCAGACTGACGCCACTGGTAGCACCATTGCGCAAAGGCCTCGAAGACGATCTCGTGTCCTAAATGACCGAGAGCTTCTCGTCGTGCTGCATCAGAAACAGGACAAACATCACGACTGGCTTAAGCGTCAGATGCAAAGCCTCTTGGTGGATGTCAACCGCATTCGCAATCTTGCCACCAAGAATGCCTTTGTCACTCATGAAACCTGTCGGAGGTCGTGGAAGAGTTTGACCTTACTTAGTGCTGAAGCTGATCTGCAAGATGATGGCTTCACCGAGCGGTTCAAGTTTGACTCAACTCCTCCCAGAAATGCTCACTTGCATCGGACTCCCTCACTTGAAGACTCTAACTACTCGTCCTCAACTGCGACAGTAAATGCCAGAGACATCAATGACCAAGATGATGCAACTTCACCTCCTCCAACTTCAGCGCGTGTCGACTGCACCAAGTTCTTCTGCACCACCGGATCTCAACGACGACCCTGTTGCCTCGCCTGCACCTCATGGGAACGAGTAGGCGCTCTATGTCTTCAAACCTTTTTGGTCCTCACTGACAAAAGGGGGAGAAGCATATGAGTTGATAGTCTTCAAGCGGGTCAATAAGGGTGGATGCTTTACTTTTTGCTACTTTGGCCAAGTGTTTACAACTCTCATTTTCGATACATTTGGTTCTTTGAGTTGTAACACTTAAACTCGATGGTCGTCTGCTACTCATTTGCTATTTTGTGATGCGATGATAAATTCCGCATGTGCGACGATAAATTCCGCACTTAGATCATTTTGCAGACGTCCATTTTCCATTATGTATGTCATTATCTTCGTTACATCATATCATGCATGATGAATTGTCATCATAGGTTGAAGAGGGTCTCCACAAGTACAACCTGCCATGTGCATTTGCATTCCAAAAGCAAATTACTTATATGCACATCTTCAGGGGGAGCCCTTGCAACTTATGAAGACAATACCCTATCCTTTACAATTTCACACATTTTATTCCCTATTGAAAACTTCAACCAGTTTGTCATCAATCACCAAAAAGGGGGAGATTGTAAGTGCATCTAGTGCCACCCCTAGTTGGTTTTGGAGTATTGACGACAAACCTGGTTGAGGGACTAATGTGTTTGTGAGAATTGCAGGATAACACAGGTAGAAGTCCCTCATTTATTCGGTTTTCCTACAAGAGATGACCCCTAAAAATGTATGAAGACATTGAAGTCAAAGGTGGTATGTGAAGACATTTGCATTGAAGACTATGACAAGAGAAGACAACGTGTGAAGACTAAGGAGCGCGAAGACTTAGTTGTTTCGTCATTCTTTTTCTTCTTTGTTGAGTCATAGGAACCACCGTACTGTTAATTGGGGTCCAAGTGAACCAGTCAGAATGACTGAAGTGATGCTTAACCAAAATCCTATGTCTTCGAGCGAAGACAATGAGAGCAAATATTATCCAGAGCTGGGTAAGTCAGCTTTGCTTGTAGCTCAAGTAAAGTTGTCGTGTGTGTTTGAAATATGACCGTTGGAACACGTGTCAGTTCCTTAGTGACCCAGGGTCATTTCGGACAAATCAGGTCGGGTTTCCTAGTGGCTATAAATAGCCCACCCCCTACAAACATAAACGGTTTGCTGCTCAGAGTTAGTGTATGGCTTTTGTCATCTGAGAGCAACCCACCTCGAAGCCTTTGAGAGAGAATTCCTTGCGAGGACAAATCCCTAAAGACCCAGAGCCAAAGAGTGTTAGGCATCATTGAAGTCTTCCTGTCTGTGTGATCTGAAGACTTATTACACTTGAGGACTGTGAATCCTCCAGCCGGTTAGGCATGCGTTCTGAGCATCCAAGAGTCATTGTGGATCACCGGTGAATGAAGTCTGTGAAGGTTTGGAAGTCTACCTTGAAGACTTACCAGAGTGATTGGGCAAGGACTGGGTGTCCTTAGCTTAAGGGGAATAAGGTGAAGACGTGGTCTTCTGAGTTGAATCTCAGCCTCCCTAACTAGACGTACAGTTGTCACAACAACTAGAACTGGTCCAACAAATCATTGTCTTCAATGAGTCACTGGTTTCATCCTTCCCATTCCTTTACTTACTGTTGGCTCTAGTGAAGTCATTGTATGATTGCATTATCTTTTGTCTTCACTGAGTGACTGCTTGTTCTGATTGGCTTCACACTATCTTCCTACCTGATCTATACTGCCTAGCTGCTATTAGTCGTTGTGCTTTCACTTCATTGAATACTTGACTATGGCTTGCTTAGTGTAGTCTACCTTCCGCTGCATGATAATAGGTTTATTT
The DNA here is from genome assembly GCF_002162155.2 of Triticum dicoccoides. Taxonomy (NCBI): domain Eukaryota; kingdom Viridiplantae; phylum Streptophyta; class Magnoliopsida; order Poales; family Poaceae; genus Triticum; species Triticum dicoccoides. The sequence goes on from NC_041392.1 coordinate 342,091,367, forward strand.
CTATGGTCTGTCTTCGAAACTTCCATGTTTTGAAGACTTTCATAAAAATCGCCTATTCACCCCCCCCCTCTAGTCGATCACTAGCACTTTCACGGTTCCACCAAAAAAACTCATACCCTTCATCCTTATTCTTGACAGTGTCGGTCTTCTAAAATCTTCTGGATAATTCCTTCTCTGGGCTCTTCTTGTAACGACATAACCTTTTCCTCAATTCTTTTGTCCTTTTTCTTGGTAAGGTTGTCCTGAGACTGGGTCTTCTTAGCTGACGGTCTGGCGCCAATACTAAGCAACTATCGATATCTCATGGCGGTCATCCAATTATGGTTTCTCCTGCAGGAAATGGGTCTGCTTGATCCTCACCGTATCACCTATGGTTGGCAAAAGCTGCCTTGTAAAAGGGAAAAATTGCCATACCATTCTAAGGTTTAAACAAAGTTTAATGTCATCGTCTCTCTACTATAGGTAAGTCACTCAGATTTACCATCCCATATAGCAAGGCGAATAATAAGAGTAAGTCGGTATGGTGATCAATCCATCCCACACCCAAATCATTACCCTGTATACGGTTTAGCGAATCTCGCATTCTAACACTCGGTCATCCTCACAAGCATTGCAGAATTTCTCTTGTCGACGAACCAAGTATGGATATATCCATAGATTCTGCAAGCCGAACAAACATCTATCGTTTCTTCACAACTCTCAGGTTTTGTGTTACTCTTATAAAATCGTCTGTGGGTAAGGTCGCAATCTCTTCCAGGGTTTTTCCTTCAGCAAGAGTGTGCTTGCTCCTTGGCAGGTCCTGGGGCCTGTGGGTTATGGCCCATCTCATTACTTGTAATCCTTGAGCTCATCCTAGGGGCAACTGATCATTATTCCAACTTCCAACTTCTTAGTATTCTTAAATCCATCCAATTGTACTGTCTTCCTTCCTTCTATTGGCACCAAACTAGGACATGCACGATTACTCAGACTCATCATGGAATTTCCATTGATCCATATTTCTAACATCATACCTCCTTTATATCCAATCGTAATTCATCTCTTCATCCTCGTGGGATATCCCACATACCGAGATAAAATTTATACTCATGAAGTCCATACTCCACTTCATGGAGCATCATTATCCTTTCCAGGGTCAAGCATCCTTATAGGGGAATATTGGCCATCTCTGCATGTCACTCTTCAACTGGGAAACATGAAACACATCATGAACTCCTGACAGTTCTTCGGGTGACTCCAACTTGTTGGCCGCTTCTCCCATACGCTCCAAACTCGGTATGGTCCTACAAATCTTGGGGCTAACTGTCCCTTAACTCCAAATTGTTTAACTCCTCGCAGAGGGGACACACGAAGACATGCTCTGTCTCCAATTTCATAGACTACCTCCTTGAGTTTTTTAGTCTGCATAACTCTTCTGCCTGGACTGAGATACCTTCAGTCTATCTCGAATAAACTTAACATTCTCTTCTGACTCCTTAATCACATTTGGTCCAAACAACTGACGGTCTCCAACTTCATCCCACACACTCTTGGGGTATCACACATATCGAGACAAAACTCATATTCATTTTGTCCGAAATCCACTTAGTGGAGTATCCTTATCTTTTCCAGGGGTCAACGGTTCTTACAGGGTACTACCACCCTTAAAATGCACAAATCTTCCATAGACCATATTTCTCATATCCTCAAAATGGCCAAAATTCTTCTTCATAGAGTAACAACTCATAAAATCCATATCAGTACCAACGATGCTAACTTTATTCATTCTCAAATGATTACAATCTCTCGGTTTTCCATTACATGTCTGAACTCAACATCTCAATATAAAAGAAAATGTCCTCACTTCTACTACTCCATTTCTTTTGTTGCAAACTCAACTATCTAGCACAAGTTTCCTTCTCCTTGGGGCATTCTCTAGCAAAGTGACCTGCTCCATTACAACTAAAACATATTACTTCTGACAAGTATTGAGGTTTCCTTTTTGGGCAACTGTTGAGGTAGTGCCCTGACTCCTTGCACCTGTAACAGGTGACGTGACTCAGGTTCCTCCTGGGCTCCAATCGGTTTCTCTTCCTGGACTTTTCCATTCCAATCAGGGCTTCTATTTCCTATGGGTCATTATCTACTTCCTCTGTCGGGAATTCTACTAGATCCCCATTCAAACAATTTTGGGAGATGTGTCCTTCTTATCCACATGAATAGCAAGACTTAGTGCAGGGTTTACTCGGGTCTTCTTTAGGTGTGTCCTCCATCTCTTCCTTCATCACAGCTTCTTCTAAAATTCCCATGAGGGCTCCTTTCATTACTTCTTTCTTCTGCTGGATGGTTCATTGTACCATGGGGTAAATGTGACACTGAGCAGGATAGTGGGTAGTCCCTTCACACAAGAAACAAGTAATCTGCCTAGTTGGGCATTCTTCAACTGGGTGACTTCCTTCACAATTAGGGCATTCATCCTTGTGTTCTTTATGGGTGTGTCCTATTTCTCCACAAATCTTGCATGCACAAGGTTCCATCATATCCTTTCCATAAGGCTTCAACTTCTGGGACACAAGCCGAGACTTTGGCAGAGTCAACTTAAATTATTTCCAAGTGGTTACTCCTTGCCATCCATTGATGGTTTGGTACATCCTCCACCAAGTAGCAGCACCTCTTTCAAAGCACTGAAGAGCATGCTGGGTAATATTCTTTCCGACTATAGGGTTATTCTTCATGTGATCCTCCATTTTTTGAATCCATTGGTCCATCTCCAATTGACTCATCGGTCCAGAAAATATAAGCTCATCTTCATTCATCCTCTATTGGGTCCATGGGTTTGGGGTGAGATAAGAGAGATAGAGAGGGATACACACAATACAAACAAAAGTTTTGAAAAGACAGATTTTATTTGTGGCTGTCGGGAAAAACATCAAACAAGCGACAACTCACAAACGTCGCATCTAACGTAGGTATATAACAGGGGTTTGGCCTTCTAAAGGTCAATAAATCTTCAACGTCTCCAAACTCTTCAAGCCTTGTTCATGCCTCCAATGGCTTCTTCCGACCATGCTTGTCTTTCTCAAGTTCTTTTGCTAGATCAACTCTGTTGCCGCGAGGTCTCTTGAGACGTCCTTTAGTATTCTGGAGCTGCATTCCTAATTTCTAGGTTTCAACATCCTTGGCATGAATCATGGTCGTACTGTCCTTCAGTTCCCGACGAATCTCCTGTAGCTCAAGGTTTTACTCCTCTAGCTTGGCTACTTTTAGCTTCTGGATCCTGAGTTCTTCACGAAATGCTCCTTGTCAAATATAGCTTCCTAAAGGTCTATCTTAAAATCCTTCATGTAATACTCCAGATCTCGGTGTTACATCAGCTAAGGTTAAAACTTCACCTCTTGCTGATAGGTGCTCCATCAGCCTTCTACCATCCAATCCTTCCATGCATATGCATGCTTAACTCAGCACGGTGAAAATATCATAAGCGGGCGATAACCTCATGGATAGCCGTGGTTCTATTCTGTTCATTTCCATGAGCTATCTCTCCATAGTTGATATCTCCTGCCTTAGGGTTTTCCTTGACAGAACTTTGAGTTTTTAACTCTCCATGCTCCGGTCTTTCTCCGACACACCTTGATCTCGGGTATTGACAACTTCCATAGTCTGCCAAGTTCCATAAGGGTAGCCTTCCTAGGTCACACAAATCTGGAAATTCTTCGGAGCCTCCAATTCTCCTAGTCTTCAGAGTCTTCAACAGTTGTAGTTTCCATTATCATAATGTATGGTAAAATCCTCTTCATTCTGAATGGTCTCGGTTGTCCGATATCTTGTACTTCATGGAGTGGTCTCATTAGTCGAATCTTCGTGTGGTCAAAAGGGAAAAGGGGGTATGGTCTCACTAAAAGGGGATATTTGAATAAGCTCAGAAGAGAAGAGAGGTAAAAGATGTTTTTGAAAAGTAAAGTTTTAGAGAAAAATCTTTCCTATGGGCTTGCCAGTTTCTAGGGTCACGTCCTACAGTCAACATGTCCTCTGATACCATCTTGTGGTAACCCGACCTCAGACGGTCAAGTCTCTGTGCTTAAGTGTCATCCCTAGATTGGTATGCTGACACACATAGTACTCGAGGATTTATAATAGAGGTAAATCACATGTATAAAGTAACGTGAAATACTATTACCTCAATCCAAATAGCGGAAGTAACAAGGTTGTGGATTCCCATCAACACCAACGGCAAAGTTGAGTGTAGAAATCGTAACCCTAACGTATCACTTACTCGTCATAAGATTCCTACAACATGAGACGTTGCAGCCACAAGGGTCAGTACATTGAATGTATTGGCAAATTCACACCATAGAGAATGATGAACAATGGCTATCACTACATGCATATATGGCTAGTGGAAAAGCTCTATGGTTATATGTTTTTGCGAAAAGCCAATTTTTCCCTACTACAAAGGAATAAATTTTTATTTAACTATCATGGTGGTTGTTAAACATTGAGAGTGTAGACACCCTCTCAATCCCAATTAAGCATCATCATTATAACCCAAAAAAATTAATTAAAGTCACATGTTCACATGATAATCCAAGTACTAGATACTCAAGACGTCCATAACCGGGGACACGGTGAATCATGATTAGTTTATACACTCTGCAGAGGTTTGCGCACTTTTCCCCACAAGACTCGATCTCCTCCGTTGGGATTCTCGCACTACATGGTGTTTGAGAAACGGATGACCGAGACATAGTCTTTCAGAAGCGCTAGCACCTTACGATTGGGTAGACCGTTACACCTACTTTCCCCTACATCTTCTAGTCTACCACTGTAAGAGTTCGCATGACTTACTCAACTATGTTAGAGCCCATAGTAGCTTGTGGCTGCACACGAAAGTTTCTAGCATGAATAATCTCATGATCCCTTTGAGCCTGGGTGGCAGTCCATAAAGAAAAACAGGCAATCGCTGGAATACCCAGGTGCCTAAACAGGCAATCACTGGAATACCCAGGTGCCTCAATCCAACCAGATGTGTGTTAAAGTTGCCACCTTAAGTAAACCATTAATTAACAATCTCACATCTGTCATGAATACTCTCAAACCCAATCCATGTCTACGAGCATAGCATGGAAATATAAGCATAACGTAATAGTAACTCTGAAGGTTTGAATGCAGGGCAATAGGTTCCTACCTCATCAACTACTTCCCAATACCCACATGTTATCAATCCTACTCATGCAATGTTTGAGGGTGAAACTAATGTATAAAAACTGGGTATGAAAGGGATATGATCAAAGTGTGAACTTGCCTGCAATGTTGATGAAGATGATTCGCACTCAAAACTCTTAATAGTTCTCTTCATCACACTCCGGTCAGTATATCGTAAGCAAGCAATAGTAACCACACACAAGTAATCACTCGAAAGGTCGGAAAGAACGAAGAAGACACTTCGGAAAACATCAAAACCAAGCAAATAACTCTTACAACATAAAACAATTTCTAGCAGTACCAAAATTATATGAATTTGGCCTTATCAGAAAGTTTAGGTCAAGAGCGTCGATTTGAGAAAAGAATCAACTCAAACGGAGCTACGAAACTCAAGTTACGGTTGAACGAAGTTTGAATACAAATCTGTTCTAATTCAAATTTTAAAATTTTCAAAAACATGTTTAAGTTGTTTTACTGGATAGAGGGGATCGTAACGAAGAAGTGGGCGTTGGTTTCGTTGAATTTGGACAAACGAGTAAAAAGATGTGGTCGTTTGAAAACCAGGGGCTGATTTGTAAATAAAATCATCACAGATAGGTCCCTGGCTGAAAATTAAAAAGAAAAAGAAAAATCCTATCGAACGAACGTTCGCTACAGAAACATATACGACGAAAACCATTCGCCACGCATACTAACGGATGAACGTCTGCTAATTAACCTAATTAAAATATAAAACCGGCTTTAACAGAAAACCGAAGAACACCCAAAATAAACCGGACTAGGGAGGGTTATACCGGTTCGGCCGGGAAAAACCGGCAGCGGCTCCGGCGAGGCGGCGGTCTCCGTCGAGGCGAGCAGCGCCGTTGCGGGCAGCAGCGAGCGGCGGCGATCTGCGTGGGCGGCGGGGTGGTGCGGCAGGCGGCGCGGGCGGCGCAGCTAGCGGCGGCGCGAAGTGCGGCGGCGGCTGCAGATCTCAGCGGCGGCAGCGATCTGCGAGGGCGGCGGCGCGAAGCGAGAGCAGGTGAGGCGGGGCCGGGGCTGCGGCTTTATAGGAGGGCGGGCTCCGAGGTGTGGAGGACGGGTTGGAGGAGGAGTCCTCCTCGACCACGACGGCGGCGGCGGCGTACGCCGGCTGGAGTCCGAGCGGAGCTCGGGGACGAGCGGGATGGCGCGCTGGGCCTTAGCCTGGCTTCGGCTGGGCCGGCCCAGTCGGCAGAGGGAAAGTTTTAAAAAAACATTTATCTAGACAAACTAAAATAAATAAAACAAAATAAGCAAAAATATTATATAGGCATATAATATATCAAAATTTTCAGAAAAAGATTTCCTACAAGCTGAACATTTTTCTAGAGTAAAATTAAATACACACAAATTCAAATAAAGCAAAGAGTGCTTCTGCTCTAGTAAAATCCAGTAAAAATCATTTTAAAAATACCAAAATTTATTCAAATTTATTTCTCTCCAATTTTCTGATGTAGGGAATCATGTTACCCTATTTTCCATATATTTTATTTTTGGAGAAAAATAATTTGAATAAAACCCAAATAACTCCAAATTGAAAATAATTTCCAAAAAGACTTTGAATTTGATCCTTTTAAACTCCCAACTCATATTTCATATAATTTGAAGAAGTCATTTTATCTTCTCTCGTGAAAATCATTGAATTGCATAAAGTTTCAGAATTGGAAATATTTTCAAATGAAATTCAAATATTTTCAACACCCCTTTTCATTTAAATAAATGGAAGAAGTCATGTCATCTTCTCTCCAGGGTTTTGTGATGAAAAGAATTTGAATTCACGGGGATCATAAAAGCAAAATGAAAGTTTGGGAAAGTCCTTTTATTCCCTCTCATTTAACTTTCAAAAGTTTCGAATTCACTCACTTTCAGTCAATCAATCACACAACAAAACAAGCAAACAATCAAATCTATCTATTTATTATAACATTCCAAAATTTAGAATTTTGGGATGTTACAAAAAAACCTCGCTACCTTTCGAAACTTAGGTGCTCCCATCCCTTGCCTTGAACGTTGCTTTGGTCAGGATGGTCGAAGTGGCCTTTGCTGAAAAGGGATTGGCAGGGGGTTGGTCCCTCTTCACGATTTATGCCCGGTAGGCCTCACTCCACGGTAACAAAATTGAGGGTACCGGCAGGATAGCCCGCCGGGGGGGGGGGGGACTTGTTTACTTGAAAGTATAGATGCATCCCACCTCTTCATGGACATATTACATGCACGAGTCCCCGGCAAGGTTTATCTTTTTCATTAGTATACTGAATAATACGTCTCCATCGTATCTATAATTTTTTATTGTTTCATGCCAATATTATTCAACTTTTATACACTTTTGGCAACATTCTATATGATTTATTTGGACTAACCTATTGATCCAGTGCCCAGTGCCAGTTCCTGTTTGTTGCATGTTTTTTGTTTCAAAGAAAATCCATATCAAACAAAGTCCAAACATGATAAAAATTTACGGAGAATTATTTTGGAATATATGTGATTTTTGAGAGGTGGGATCAACGCAAACGGGGGCCCACAGACCCCAAGATACACCAGGCTTGCCAGGGGGTGCCAGGCGCGCCCAGGTGTCTTATTCCCTCCTCATAAGGCGGTTGGTCCCTTCCTCTGGTGCAAGAAAGATAATTTATGGAAACAAATCATGTAAAAAATTCAGCGCAATCGGAGTTACGGATCTCCGGGAATTTAAGAAACGGTGAAGGGCCATATCTAGGGAACGCGAAACAGAAGAGAACAGAGAGGGAGATCCAATCTCGGAGGGGATCCCGCCCCTCCTCTGCCATGGAGGCCATGGACTAGAGGGGGAACTCTCCTCCCATTTAGGGGAGGCCAAGGAAGAAGAAGAAGGAGGGGGGCTCTCTCCCCCTCTCTCCTGGTGGTGCCGGAACGCCACCGGAGCAAGGATCCTGACGACGATCTACATCAACAATCTTGCTACCGTCAACACCAACTTTCTCCCCCTCTATGCAGTGGTGTAACACCCCTTCTCCCCGCTGTAATCTCTACTTAAACATGGTGCTCAACTCCATATATTATTTCCCAATGATATTTGGCTATCCTATGATGTTTGAGTAGATCCGTTTTGTCCTGTGGGTTAATCATGATCTTGGTTGGTATGATTGTATATTTTATTTATGGTTCTGTCCTACGGTGCCCTCCGTCTCACGCAAACGTGAGGGGGCCTTGCTATAGGGTGTTCCAATATGTTCATGGTTTTCTTATTGTCAGTGTTGCGGGGGATGACAGCAGCCCAAACGCGGATAAGTGGTTTATGGCGTATGGGATAAAGATAACTTGATAATGCTATGGTTGGGTTTCACAACCTTAATAATCTTTAGTAGTTGTGGATGTTTGCTAGGGGTCCAATCATAAGTGCATATGATCCAAGTAGAGAAAGTATGTGAGCTCATGCCTCTCCCTCATATAAAATTACAAGAATGATTACCGGTACTTGTTATCGATTGCCTAGGGACAAATGACTTTGTTCTTGACAAAAGCTATCCACTTCTATTATTTTGCAATTTATTTTTAGTTTTATTCTCGCAAAGTACTCGTAGTTTTATTCTCGCAAAATAGTTTCATACTTGTTCTAGGTAAAGAAAACGTCAAGTGTGTGTAGAGTTGTATCGGTGGTCGATAGAACTTGAGGGAATATTTGTTCTACCTTTAGCTCTTCGTTGGGTTCGACACTCTTATTTATCGAAGAAGGCTACAAACGATCCCCTATACTTGTGGGTTATCACTGAACAAACAAGTACAGACCTTACAGGACACAAACATGGATTGTAGAGATTACATAATTTGAACTAAAATTAGGCAAGTGCCTACAGATTTAAGATTGAAAAAGATAAAATGCCTATGATGCCTTCACTTTTTCCTCTCCTTCTTCGAAACTACGGGGAGGGACGAAGGAGGAGGGAACGCCTGGCTGGGATTCGGCGCCTCCCCAGGATCAGGATGGCACCGTTCCCAGGCTAGGAGGAAGAACCTGGAGGGCAGGTGCGGATGGTGACGCTGCTGGAGGCCCAGATGGAGATGATGGTGCCGCTGGCAAACACGACTCGTCGGAGCGGGCGCCCCCATTATTGACACATCGTGGGTGGCCGCCACTTTCCATACCATTGTCGCTCGAAGCTCCCATCACGACAGCCAAATCGGGCGCCATGCGCTCCGAGTAACCCCACAGAGAGCATGGTCGTCTCCGACGGCCCAAAGATCAGGAGCCACTACCCGTCGTTAAGAAAGCATGTATGAGGACAAGGGACTCTCCCACACGCCGGGCGGGCGGTGCCCTGAGAGGTCAGGTCTGCCTTCACAGATGGCGAACCCATTCTACAACCTTCCTTCAATGCCACGGGAAGAGGGGGAATAGGCCACAATAGACTACCATGCCTTGTGTCCGTTACGGGCCTCGGCATGGTGTCATTTGCGTTGCCCCTCACTAAAATTGAAGCCACGAGCGGCCCGGTGATGAGCACACCAGAGTCGCTACCTCCAGTGCTACCACCGCACCGCCCATGTGCCCTCCTGAAGCTCACATGAAGGTGAGAGAGGAATCCCACCCTAACGGAGGCGTGGCCATACCCTTCTCATTCCCCAAGAATCAGCACAAGCATTCGACATCACCAACCCCAAGCTAGGGCCCGGGGCCATGCCCCGGGCTCTCCCTTTCAGCATGCCTAGAAGAAAGAGGAGGATGAAGGAAGAGAAGTGTATGCATGAGTACTCCCACTCCTCATTCACCCCTCCTTTTATAGGAGGGCCAGGGCTAGGGGCTGATCCCTGGGTGGGTAATCACCATCCTCCTCCAGCAATCCATGAAGGTCGGGCCCCTGCCTTGATGCTCTCCCTCACCACATGCCTCCGTTACCTACCCCACTTGATGCATGCAGCATACGTGGCTAAGGATAAGTGCTTGGTGGGAAGAGTGAATTGGCAGTTACTCGCCCGTGTGTTAAAGTCATTCACGGGCCATTACAAGAGTGGCCCCACTACAATTGGCATTATGCAACGCGTCGAAGAACTGGAAATTGTCATAGGCTCAGGTTATTGATGTAACGCCCTCGATGCGGCTATATCTCCTACGTGTCGAAGCACGACTTAGAGGCATAACCGCATTGAAAGCAATGTCGCAAGTGAGGTAATCTTCACACAACCCATGTAATACATATGGGAAAGAGATACATAGTTGGCTTACAATCGCCACTTCACACAATTACATGAATAAAGCAATACATCACCCAGATACACTCAAGGTCCGACTACAGAACCAAAATAAAAGAAGACTACCCCAAATGCTACACAGATCCCAGATCGTCCCGACTGGGCTCCACTACTGATCAACTAGAACGAAACAACACAAAGGACAAGATCTTCATCGAGCTCCTCCTTGAGCTTGGTTGCGTCACCTGCACGATATCATCGGCACCTGCAAACTGGTTTTGGAAGTATCTGTGAGTCACGGGGACTCAGCAATCTCACACCCTCGCGATCAAGACTATTTAAGCTTATGGGTAAGGTAAAGGTATGAGGTGGAGCTGCAGCAAGCGACTAGCATTTATGGTGGCTAACATACGCAAATGAGAGCGAGAAGAGAAGGCAAAAGCACGTTCGAGAAACTATGATCAAGAAGTGATCCTAGAACAACCTACGTCAAACATAACTCCAACACCGTGTTCACTTCCCGGACTCCGCCGAGAAGAGACCATCACGGTTACACACGCGGTTGGTGCATTTTAATTAAGATCAACTTCAGGTTTTCTACAACCAGACATTAACAAATTCCCATCTGCCCATAACCGCGGGCACGGCTTTTGAAAGGTCAAATCTCTGCAGTGGTGTCCCAACTTAGCCCATCACAAGCTCTCACGGTCAACGAAGGATATTCCTTCTCCCAAGACAATCCGATCAGGCTCGGCATCCCGGTTACAAGACATCCTCGACAATGGTAAAACAAGTCCAGCAAAACCACCCAGATGTGCCGACAAATCCCGATAGGAGCTACACATATCTCGTTCTCAGGGCACACCAGATGAGCAAGATGTCGGGTGGGCCAGCCCAGAGTTGCCCCTGGTAGCTCCAGACATTGCTCAGTTTGGACCAACACTTAGACAAGCACTGGCTGGGGGGGTTAAAATAAAGATGACCCTTGGGCTGGCCTAACCCAAGGGAAAAAGAGGCTAGGTGGTGAATGGTAAAACCAATGTTGGGCCTTGCTGGAGGAGTTTTATTCAGGGCGAACTGTCAAGGGGTTCCCATTATAACCCAACCGTGTAAGGAACGCAAAATCCGGGAACATAACACCGATATGACGGAAACTAGGGCGGCAAGAGTGGAACAAAACACCAGGCATAAGGCCGAGCCTTCCACCCTTTACCAAGTATATAGATGCATTAATTAAATAAGAGATATTGTGATATCCCAACAAAATATCCATGTTCCAACATGGAACAACTCCAATCTTCACCTACAACTAACAACGCTATAAGAGGGGCTGAGCAAAGCAGTAACATAGCCAAACAACGGTTTGCTAGGACAGGGTGGGTTAGAGGCTTGGCTTAACAAAATGGGAGGCATGATAAGCAAGTGGTAGGTATCTCAGCATAGGCATAGCAAAAGAGTGAGCAACTAGCAAGCAATGATAGAAGTGATTTTGAGGGTATGGTCATCTTGCCTGCAAAGATCTCCGAGAAGACGAAAACTTGATCCTCATAAACGTACTCAACGGGCTCCTCAAACACGAAATTGTCTCCCGGCTCTACCCAAACAAGAACACAAGCAAATGGAGACACAATCAACCACGTGCAATGCACAAACAACATGATGCAAACATGGTATGATATGCGGGATGCGATATGTGGTGCATATGCATTATTTGCAAAGGAATGATTGAACCTAGCCTCAACTTGGAAAACCAAGAGTGCCACTGGAAAGAGGAGTTGATTTCGGTCGAAATCAATATAAAGATCACCGGAATCGGATGCACGGTTTGGAAATGACAAGCAAAACAAATATGGCACCGGTCTGCGATAATCAGCAAGAAGCCATCTAAATGCATCAAGAAAAATATGCTACATCACTCAAACATGGCAACAAAATACACGGCAGGGATCCACTCATGATGCTTGACAAAAGATGAACACTGAGCTATGGGTAATTCACTCATTAACAGGTTCAAACAAGCATGGCAAAAGTGCAAAAGATAACAGGTTTCAAACTTAGTGAAATTAACAGCAAGTCAGGAATTTATCATCAGGAAGCAATGTTTAGAGCATGATAACTACATGCTACAGGAACATATCATGGCAAAGCAAGGCATGGAATGAAGCTACTCAAAGCATGTAACAAAAGTCCCTTAGTGACCATAAGCCAAAAGGGATCAAAAAATACAATGGCAACCATGTGAACATAGCAAAAACATAAACAGATTCAGACTTTGCAAACCAGATTAACATGTAGGCATGATTACGATCTCGATGCACTCACTACAGAGCATTGCATGACAAACTAAGCATACACCCATCAAGAAGACATGGCATAGAAGCTATACATGTCAAGAACAACAACATAGCATGCACGGATCAACAACAATAAGCTCGGCAAAAACACATGTAGAGCTCGGGATCATAGCATGTACCATGATTACGAGCTCGAACCTCCGGCGACAAGGCGGCACCGGCGACGAAGATCCGGCGAGCTAGGCGGGGCGGCGCCATCGCGGCGGCCGGTGGAGGAGGGTGGCAGAGAAGCGGCGAGCTAGGCGGGGCGGCGCGGCTGCGCCGGCGAAGGGCGGCGCCGGCGGGAAGGGCGGTGGCGGAGCAGAGCCGACACGGTGGCGGCGCGTGCTCTGGCGCAGCTGCGGAGGTGGCAGGAAGCTAGGCGAGCGACGCGGGGGAGGCCGATGCGGGCACAGGCGGCAGGGGATCCAGGCCCGGGCGGGCCGGATCTGGGCTTCCACGGGTCCGCGGTGGGAGGAAAGAGAGAGGCGGTGAGGTGGCGGCGCCGGATTCACTGAGGAGGGCGGCGCGGACATGTCCGGTGGCGCGGGGGTTTTTGTCCGGGCGCGAGGTAGAGGAAGGCTAGGGTTTGGACTGCGCGAACATTCGGGGAGAGCCACATATTTATAGGTAGAGGGATCTAGGAGAGTCCAAATGAGGTGCGGTTTTCGGCCACGCGATCGTGATCGAACGACCGAGATGATGGAGAGGGTTTTGGTGGGTTTTGGGCCACTTTGGAGAGGTGTTGGGATGCAACACACTCGAGGCCTTTTCGGTCCCTCGGTTAACCGTTGGAGTATCAAACGAAGTCCAAATGGCACGAAACTTGACAGGCGGTCTACCGGTAGTAAACCACGGCCGCATGACAAGTATCGGTCCAATCCGAAAACGTTTAACGCCCGCACATGAAAAGAGGTAGAAAGGGACACCGGGTGACATAGGAATGCCGGATTGCAAAACGGACAAAGGGGAAAATGATCGGATGCATGAGACGAACATGTATGCAAAACAAATGCACATGATGACATGATATGACATGCATGACACACAAGCAATGACAAGGCAACAACAGCGAAAAACTAGAGGACACCTGGCATATCGGTCTCGGGGCGTTACAATTAAAGAAGCAAAGAAGATCTCAAGGGGCAAGCCACCACTACGCTCCTGCCTGTGCATCGGTTAGGGCCTACCCTGACGATGCCTGGCAGCATGTTCGGGTCAAGCCCAAGGGCTCCTATGGGTGCAACAAACCCTGGGTCAACTTCCCAGACTGTGCACAGGCCCAAAGACAAGATGCAGCACCAAGATCAGACCACGCACTAAGGATTAGTTCATTGATACGTCTCCAACGTATCTATAATTTTTGATTGTTCCACGCTATTATATTATCTGTTTTGGATGTTTAATGGGCTTTAATATGCACTTTTATATTATTTTTGGGACTAACCTATTGACCGGAGGCCTAGTGCCAGTTTCTGTTTTTTTTGCCTATTTTAGTGTTTCGCAGAAAAGGAATATCAAACGGAATCCAAACGGAACGAAACCTTCGCGATGATCTTTCTTGGAACAAACGCAAACCAGGAGAGTTGCAGTTGAAGTCTGGAACTCCGTGAAGCTTCCACGAGGCAGGTGGGCGCGCCCCCCACCCTCGTGGGGCCCATGGAGCTCCACCGACGTATTTCTTTCGCCTGTATATACTCTTATACCCTGAAAACATCAGGGAGAGCCACGAAACCACTTTTCCACTGCCGCAACCTTCTGTACCCGTGATAAGCACATTTCATATATATATATAATTTGACACCCAAATATAGCATCTGTTGTGATCTGACAATCAATTCTTGCTATGAATTACCGCATATTTTAATGAGAATCATATAAAGGGTTCATTTACTTGTCACTTGTTTCTTTTGCAGAAAAGTGCGCAAAGGCACTATAATCGTCAATATTCCAAATATATGGCTAACCAGAAGAGAGAAGGGCATGAAAGAAATATGTCAAGGACTTCAGTGAGAAGAAAACAAGTATCCAGGGGAGCAAACTAAAAGAAGAAGGGGATCTTCTTGGGAAGAAATGAATAGAAGAGGAGGGCCAAATCATAAAAGTGGCGGATCAGATGGGGATCAAAATCCCTAGATGCATCCATTCCCAAATCGAGCCTGGCATCTCCATCTCCCTCTCCCCCAACCTCCTTCTCCACCTCTGGTCGTCGCCGCGGCCAGATCGGCGTGGCGGCGCGCCACCGCTCCACCGCGCCCTCCGTCCACCAGCACCTCCATACACCACCATCCATCCACTCCATCACCACCTCGCGCCGCTGCACCATCCATCAGCGCCACCCCTTCACCATCATCGCTTGCGCTCCCTACCAGACCAGGGGTCTGGTTCCCCGCGCGACCTTGCCTTCTGTCGCTGCCTTCTTCTTCCCCTGCCTCACTGCTGCCCTTCTTCTTCCCCTCGCTGCTCCTCCACCTCTCTTCTCCTCCTTCAATCCCTTTGCTGCTGCTCTTCTCCTACTGCGCCCCTTGCTGATCTCCACTCCTCCTGCTACTCCCTTTCCCGTGATCTTCTGCTGCTCCCTCTCCCACGAACCTTCTGTTGCTGCTCTCTCTTTTCTCTGCCTTGCTGCTGCTGTCCTCAACTTGCTTCTGCTACTCTCTTCTTGCCCACGCCTCTTACTGTTGTCTTCTTTTCTGAACCAGAAAACTGCTGCTGCTTCTCTCCTCACGCCCCCTACCGCTGCTCCTTTCCCAACCTTTCTGCTCTCTCTCTCTCAAATTTCTGTAACCTTTAGAAGTGTAATAATCAGTACTATGTAATGTTCAGTTTTGATAAGTGTAATATCCTACTGTTTGGTTCAGTTTCGAAGTTCAATATAAATGCTTTATTAGTTTGCCCTAACTATTTGATACCTTATCACTTTGAGAAGTATTTGACCTGTCATACTCTGTTTAGTGAAATAGCAATCTTCATATGTATGTGGTGTCCTGTGATATATACATATATGTCTGTGCTGTTTGTGATGTGATGCATATATTCTGTCCTACAAGCTTGCTTCTTCCCTCTGTTCATGTTTGATAGTTATATGCGTGTCCTTGTCATTTTATGTTCATGTCATTTATCTTCTCTTGTCATTGATGTATGCTTGTATAAGTATTTTAACTTCTCAAGCATTACGAAAATACCAAAAAGTAACTTAGTAAAATCTGAATTTACTTTTTCTTATCGGCATTTTCTTTGGCGATAATCTGAGATAGTATAGGTTTATTTCCCTGCATCATCACTTGAATTGTCTTACCTAGCTTTAGTCGCGTGTAGCCGCTGATCGCCTAGTCCCTGTGGAGAACACGACACTTGCAGTTTGGGCGTAAAACCCCACTGTACTTACAATTGATCAACCCGTGAGATCCCATCTGGGGCCTTTTTCGGCGATCTGCCAGAGGGGGATTCAATCATGGAGGGCTACTACATCAACACCATAGCCTCTCCGATGATGTGTGAGTAGTTTACCACAGACCTTCGGGTCCATAGTTATTAGCTAGATGGCTTCTTCTCTCTTTTTTGTTCTCAATACAAAGTTCTCCTCGATGTTCTTGGAGATCTATTCGATCTAATACTTTTTGCGGTGTGTTTGCCGAGATCTGATGAATTGTGGATTTATGATCAAGTTTATCTATGAAAAATATTTGGTTCTTCTCTGAATTCTTGTATGCATGATTTGATATCTTTGCAAGTCTCTTCTAATTATCGCTTTAGTTTGGCCTACTAGATTGATCTTTCTTGCAATGGGAGAAGTGCTTAGCTTTGGGTTTAATCTTGCGGTGTCCTTTCCCAGTGATAGTAGGGACAGCAAGGCACGTATTGTATTGTTGCCATCGAGGATAAAAAGGTGGGGTTTATATCATATTGCTTGAGTTTATCCCTCTACATCATGTCATCTTGCCTAAAGCATTACTCTGTTCTTATGAACTTAATACTCTAGATGCATGCTGGATAACGGTCGATGTGTGGAGCAATAGTAGTAGATGCAGAATCGTTTCGGTCTACTTAACACGTACGTGATGCCTATGTTCATAATCATTGCCTAGATATTCTCATAACTATGCACTCTTCTATCGATTACTCGGCAGTAATTTGTTCACCCACCGTAATACTTGCTATCATGAGAGAAGCTACTAGTGAAACCTATGGCCCCCGGGTCTCTTTCTTATTATATTGCATCTCTTTTATTTACATCGCATCTCATGTACTATTTTGCAATCTATACAAAAAAAATACCAAAAATATTTACCATACTATCCTTATTAGATCTCACTTTCGTAAGTGACCGGGAAAGGATTGACAACCCCTTTATCGCGTTGGTTGTGAGGTTCTTGATTGTTTGTGCAGGTACTAGGTGACTTGCGTGTTATCTCCTACTCGATTGATACCTTGGTTCTCAAAAACTGAAGGAAATACTTATGCTACTTTGCTGCATCACCCTTTCCTCTTCAAGGGAAAACCAATGCATGCTCAAGAGGTAGCAAGAAGGATTTCTGGCGTCGTTGCCGGGGAGATCTACACTCAAGTCAAGACATACCAAGTACCCATCATAAACTCTTCTCCCTCGCATTACATTATTTGCCTTTTGCCTCTCGTTTTCCTATCCCCCACTTGACCTTTGCCGTTTTATTCGCCCCTTTTCCGTTCGCCTATTTTCACTCGCTTCTTGTGTGATTGTGTGTTGGATTGATTGTTTGTCACGATGGCTCAAGATAATACTAAATTATGTGACTTTTCCAATACCAACAACAATGATTTTATTACCACTCCGATTGCTCCTATTACCAATGTTGAATCTTGTGAAATTAATGCTGCTTTGTTGAATTTTGTCATGAAAGATCAATTTTTTGGCCTTCCTAGTGAAGATTCCGCTACCCATCTAAACAACTTTGTTGATTTGTGTGATATGCAAAAGAAGAAATACGTGGATAATGATATTGTGAAATTGAAGCTATTTTCGTTTTCCCTTAGAGATCGTGATAAAACTTGGTTCTCTTCTTTGCCTAAAAATAGTATTGATTCAAGGAATAAGTGCAAAGGTGCTTTTATCTCTAAGTATTTTCCTCCCGCTAAGATCATCTCTCTTAGAAACGATATTGTGAATTTTAAGCAACTTGATCATGAGCATGTTGCACAAGCTTGGGAGAGGATGAAATTAATGATACGTAATTGCCCTACACATGGTTTGAATTTATGGATGATTATACAAAAAATTTATGCCGAATTGAATTTTGCTTCTAGAAATCTTTTAGATTCGGCCGCGGAAGGCATGTTTATGGAAATCACTTTAGGAGAAGCTACTAAAGTCCTAGATAATATTATGTTTATTATTCTCAATGGCACACCGAAAGATCCACTAGTAAAAAAGGTCATGCGATTGAAGAGAATGTTTTGAGTGGAAAGATGGATCACTGGTGCGTGTCAATCCTAAACAAACGGTTTTAACCCCTTTCCGCGACGGCATTTGGAACCATCGCCAAGTGAGTGTGTGCGATAGCATGTCCTTCGCACATGACCGAGAAATCGTCGGGGATAGGCCCTCCTGGGACCCAGGCTGGGGCCGTGTGCGATCGGGCGAGGCATCAAAACCCAATCATTTCTGTAGGTATGTACATCCCACACGGTAATCCAAGAAAATCATTTCCGTAGGTATGTACATCCCACATGGTGAATCCCAGAAAAACATTTCCGTTCGTATGTATGTCACACACAGTCAATCCAAGGAATAAGTTTCTGTTCTTATGTACATCCCACATAGTCAATCCAGGGAACACGTTTCCGTTTGGACGTACATCCCACACAGTTTTATGTGTAGGCTCGTGTGTGAAAGTTGTAACTATCACACATGGTTTGCCATGGTTAACTGTTTGCTTTTATCAACTATATCACACACGATTTGCTGAACAAAACTGTGTGGCATTGGGCTACATATTTAGCAGGTTTATTAGTTTACAATTAATAATTCTAGTATTACGCAAACATTTCATATCAAACAGTTGTTTGCCAATTTCATATCAGGCACATAAATATATTATAACATCACAGTACGGTAGCTACATGAAAATATCACAGTACAACATATAGCTAGTTCAACTTCATAAGAACAATATATTCATTTCCCTAATCGAGATCATCCAGGCTCATCTTATCCACCTCTGATTTCAGTTCAGTAAGAACCCGTTTTGCACGGGCCAACTGGGAAAGTGCCTCCTCCTTCGCCAACACCATCTTAGAAAAATCTGATTTAAAAATCTGAGTTCGTTCTCCACCTTCAACTTTTTATCCCGCATCTTGAAATATGCTTCAGCATTGACAACACTTTCTCTAAGCCTACGTGTGTTCTCTTCCTCATACATGCTCCAGAGCTTCGCTGGGCACATCTTCAAAGACTGTGGCCACTCTTGATCAACCCACTCCAAGTAAGAACACTTCCGTTCATCCTATAATATTTAAAACTAGATCAGTAACAATTGTAGGGGAAATGGGTTTATAGCAACATAGAAAATCACCAATGCTTATTTTGAAAAACTGAAGAAACATGTTAATTATGACATATCTTCTCAAAAAGATCAGTGTGCAAATGAAATAATTGGTACTGAGACAACAACCAAATTCTGGAACATCGGAAGCTATAATTAACTACAATTACACTACAAGTTCTTACTCATGTACAATAAATAAAAAATTGAAGATTTTATGAGGAAGGTAAATATAACTGCAACAACATAGCGACAATGTTTGCATGACAGAAAATTGATATTAACAGGTGCGTACATGCACAAATTTAGTAACATAGAACTAATAGCACTAAGGCCGTCCACTATGTATGCCAAAACTGGGGTAAAGACAACTGTTGCTACATCTCGCACCGGTGCCCTACACTGGCGAGCCGATGCAGCGGAAAAAAATCAGGGGCCCAGACTCCGGAGCATGTAATTCCTCTGATGCCCAGTTCCTTCGTGCCATAAAGATTTAGTATTTTACTGCTTGGCTGCTCGGATGTGTGGACCAAAGTTGGTTGCACAAACTGCTGAAGCAGTGTCAAATAATTTTCTAATGGCACCATTGATGAGATGGCAACAATTTAAGATACTATGTACAAACTGTGACACTGTTTTAGGATGCGTTTGGTTGAAGGTGTGGTATGAATGGGTTGGGACCGTGACAGTGTCTGAATCACATCTAACAAATGATTTGTAACAACGAAAGAGGGTCTAACCTTCTCTACACATGCCAGAAACTTCCTCCCACTGTCCATAGAATCAAACACAACTAGCTTCATGCGTGGAGATTGATGGTGACAACGAGAAGATAGATCTTAAGCCACCCCGCTCCATTCGTTGCCATTGATGGTCTTAGGGACCTACAAGAGGAAGAAATTACTCAAATCGACCGCCAGGTGAAAATCCTTCATTCCAAGTCATAGCCCGAGAGAGAGAAGAGAGGCATACTCGGGTGGTGAAGGAGTAGTCACCGGAGGAGGAACCGATGGAGATGTCTTTGAAGAAGACCATGGAGACCCCGGCGGTAGGATGCGAGACGGCGAGAGCGAGGAAGCGGCTATAGCTTAGCAAGGAAGGAAGGAGGAAACAGGGGAAATGTAACTTGTGGTCGGGGAGAAAAGGGGGTGGGGATGGGGAGAAAGGGGCGGGGGTAGATATTTTGGCGGTAGGCCAAAAATTTGGAAATGTGGAGGGAAACTTTGCACGCGGTGCCGCCGGACCATTCACTTTGAATGATTGTGTGCATCGCAAATGATTCTTCTGCTTTACGCGCATGGAATGAGTTTGATAATTCAAATTTTGGTGGAAATTTCCCCGGGTACGTCATTGCATAATTTAACATCACTTGCTAATTTGGGCACACAAAAGAGCGTACAACAGACATACCACACTTACTGAATCAAGCAATTTTAGTAACTAAATAGAGCCAGTTGACATAAACATTGATAAACAAAAGACCAACATTAAAAACAAAAGACTATGTACGCATAATTTTACAAATCCGCTGCCGCACCGGCCTATGCATGGCCGGTGTGAGATGAGACGTCGATGACTTGTCTTGGCGACATGCCGCCGTTCGTGGACTCTGCGTCCCCCCTGTTGAAGTCGATCGCGTCCTCGTACTTGTCCTCGTCCTTGGCGCTGCCCTCAAGGTTGTAGTACTCGTAGTAGTGGATGCGCTAGAGCTCGTGTTGGTACTCCACCGCCGATTCCTCGATGGACAGACTCTTCTATACCTCGACCTTGGCCACGCGCAACTCCTCCTCCCGGCGCTCCTCGATCTCCGCCGCCTCCTGCATCTCCAGCTCCCGCTCGGCCACCTCATGAGGAAGCAGGTGCTCCATGGCCACTACCGCCTTTTCAGATGGGGGTTGCATGCTGGAGTCTGAGGTGGCCTGGAATATCTTGGCGTGTGCATCCTCTATCTTGGCATGGATGCCCTCGACTCGGGCCAGGGCGACATCAGCAGCACGGACGGCAGCTCGAGCACTCTCGGCGTCTGCAGCTGCCGTCGCAGCAGCAGCTATAGCCGTCTTGGCTGCTGCAGCTTCCCTGTCGGCTATCGCAGATGCCCTCTCACCAGAAGTGGCCGCGCTCAATGTAGATGTGGTGGCACTCTCGACGTAGGCGACCACGCTCTCGGTGCAGGCGGCGGCACTCGGGGGGACACGTCCATTGTACGGGCCTTCATGAAGCGTTTCCACAACGTCATCTTTGCAAGAAGGGGGTGCGAGAATGGGGGTCGGGATTCATGGATTAGGGGGTTGCCCGCACTAGAGCAGACGAGCCGACGAAGCTTAAGGAGGGAGACTTAAATAGACTCAGATATTTTCATTGCAAACGGTTCCTCGAAAACAACTGTTTGTGATGTTGTAGATATTTTTTATTAGCTATGAAAGACGAATTTGGAGTACAGTGGCAACGGATGGTGTTTTAAATGTACGAGAAATTTTGTAGTACTAATACAGCTATCATGTCAAATTTTGGAAAATTTCAGGGGTCATTTGACCTTTTAAGACATTTAAGTGATTTTCTAGCAATTTAATGACCGTAATTGAAATTTGAACTACATGTACATGCAACAGCTAACCATAACAGTTTGAAAACTCATATTTTGTATAATTGTGTGCAATTTAATTCCATGTGCAGTAAATTGGAAGGAAGTTTCAAACATATTGATCTCAACGCTATGACACAATTAAGCATGGAGTGACATGGAATTTTAATTCCAAAAAAATTAAAAAAATCAGAAACACATGAAACCTTGGTTGATGTAATTTCATACCACCAAGATGACGTGGAAAAAAATTGGGCATGTTTGACATAAGTTTGGACACCCACCCCTCACAAACCGGAGCAACACACTAGAAGGCTCGTGGTTCCGAGAGGGAACAATGCATGTTTGATGACGAACGGGAGATAGCTTCCTCTTACGACTTTCAATTTTTTCTATGTTTAGCGTGCACTACTACAACTGTAATGTGAAATTTGGAAAATCTAGGGGTCATTTGACATTTTAAAGACATTTAAGTGATTTTCTAGCCATTTAATTCAAATTTGAACTACATCTACATGCCACGCCTAACCATAACGGTTTAACAAATCATATTTGTGTACTTGTGTGTGAGTTAATTTCATGTGCAGTAAATTAGAAGCAATTTTCAAACATATTTGTCTCACGACATGGACACATGCATATGTATGCATGGAGTGACATGGCATTTTAATTCCAAAAAATTTTAAAAATATCAGAAACACATGAAACCTTGGTTGATGTAATGTCATGCCACCAAGATGATGTGGTAAACAAATTGGCATGTTTGACGAAAGTTTGGACACACACCCCTCACAAACCGGAGCAACTCACTAGAAGGCTCGTGGTTCCGAGAGGGAACAATGCAGGTTTGATGATGAAAGGGAGATAGCTTCCTCTTACGGCATTCAATTTTTTTTCTACATCTAACTTGCACTACTACAACTGTAATGTGAAATTTTGGAAAATTCTAGGGGTCATTTGACATTTTAAAGACATTTAAGTGATTTTCTAGCCATTTAATTCAAATTTGAACTACATTTACATGCAATGCCTAACCATAACAGTTTGACAAATCATATTTGTGTACTTGTGTGCGAGTTCATTCCATGTGCAGTAAATTAGAAGGAATTTTCAAACGTATTTGTCTCACGACATGGACACATGCATATGTATGCATGGAGTGACATGGCCTTTTAATTCCAAAATAAATAAATAATATCAGAAACACATGAAACCTTGGTTGATGTAATGTCATGCCACCAAGATGATGTGGTAAAAAATTGGCATGTTTGACGAAAGTTTGAACACACACCCCTCACAAACCGGAGCAACTCACTAGAAGGCTCATGGTTCCAAGAGGGAACAATGCATGCTTGATGACGAATGGTAGATAGCTTCCTCTTACGGACTTCAATTTTTTCTATGTTTAACATGCACTACTACAACTGTAATGTGAAATTTTGGAAAATTCCAGGGGTCATTTGACATTTTAAAGACATTTAAGTGGTTTTCTAGCCATTTAATTCAAATTTGAACTACATCTACATGCAACGCCTAACCATAACGGTTTGGCAAATCATATTTGTGCACTTGTGTGCGAGTTAATTCCATTTGCAAGAAATTAGAAGGAATTTTCAAACATATTTGTCTCACGACATGGACACATGCATATGTATGCCTGGAGTGACATGGCATTTTAATTCCAAAAAATTTAAAAAATATCAAAAACACATGAAACCTTGGTTAATGTAATGTCATTCCACCAAGATGGTGTGGTAACAAAATTGGCATGTTTGACGAAAGTTTGGACACACACCCCTCACAAACCAGAGCAACTCACTAGAAGGCTCGTGGTTCCGAGAGGGAACAATGCATGTTTGATGACGAACGGGAGATAGCTTCCTCTTACGGCCTTCAATTTTTTTCTACGTCTAACGTGCACTACTACAACTGTAATGTGAAATTTTTGAAAATTCTAGGGGTAATTTGACCTTTTAATAAATTTAAGTGATTTTCTAGCCATTTAATGACCATAATTCAAATTTGAACTACAGATACATGCAATGCCTAACCAAAACGGTTTGAAAAATCATATTTGTGAACTTGCGTGCAAGTTAATTCCATGTGCAGTAAATTAGAAGGAATTTTCAAACATATTGATCTCACGACATGGACACATGCATACATATGCATGGAGTGACATGGCATTTTAATTCCAAAAAAATAAAATAAATGATCAGAAAAACATGAAACCTTGGTTGACTTAATGTCATGCCACCAAGATGATGTGGTAATTTTTTTTGCCTATTTGACAAAAGTTTGGACACACACCCCTCAGAAACCGGAGCAACTCACTAGAAGGTTCGTGGTTCCAAGAGGGAACAATGCATGTTTGATGACGAACGGGAGATAGCTTCCTCTGACAGCCTTCAATTTTTTTTCTACGTCTAACGTGCACTAATACAACTGTCATGTGAAATTTTTGAAAATTTGAGGGGTCATTTGACCTTTTAAGGACATTTAAGTGATTTACTATCCATTTAATTACCATAATTCAAATTTGAACTACATCTACATGCAACGCCTAACCATAACGGTTTGAAAAATCATATTTTTGTGTACTTGTGTGTGAGTTAATTCCATGTGCAGTAAATTAGAAGGAATTTTCAAACATATTGGTCTCAAGGCATGGGCACATATGCATGGAGTAGCATGGCATTTTAATTCCAAAAATTCAAAAAATGATCAGAAAGACATGAAACCTTGCTTGATTTAATGTCATGCCACCAAGATGATGTGGTAGAAAATTGGCTTGTTTGACGAAAGTTTGGACACACACCCCTCACAACCCAGGGCAACTCACTAGAAGGTTCGTGGATCCGAGAGGGAACAATGCATGTTTGATGACGAATAGGAGATAGCTTCCTCTTACGGCCTTCAAATTTTTTTCTATGTTTAACGTGCACTAATACAACTGTCTTGTGAAAATTTGGAAAATTTCAAAGGTCATTTGACCTTTTAAAGACATTTAAGTGATTTCTAGCCATTTAATGACCGTAATTCAAATTTGAACTACATCTACATGCAATGCCTAACCATAACGGTTTGAAAAATCATATTTTTGTGTACTTGTGTGCGAGTTAAAAAAATCATCAGACGATGTAAATATCTGGTGTTCAAAAAAGAAAATGTAAAGATCTGTGTGACGCCCGGATAATTAAGCTACAGTAACCCTCTGCTAATGATGCCACGTCACCTCGATTATTGTTGCTAATCTCGCGTTAGTTCGAAACCGATTTGAATTCAAATTCAAAATCAAACAATAAAAGATTTCAAATATTAAAACTAAAAAGTTCGGAGTGAACCAAATAATGCATAGGTAATTATGGTGGAGAAACCACACTTTTTTAAAAATGCTTAAATACTCTAAAATGGTTAAAACAGTAGTTGGAACAATTAAATAATTGCTTTTGATACTTTACAAAATACTAATCTATTTTTTTAAAGGAAAACTTTTTGTGGTAGTGGGTGATCATGAGACACTAAATTAGGAATTCACTTTGTGGTAATAAAACTAAATTAGTCCAAAGAAATAAAAGAAAACAATAAAAGAAAATAAACAAAATATAAATGGAAAGCAAACAAATTAAAATAGAAACCCCTCCCCCGCTGGGCCCCGGCCCAGCTGGCCTTTGGGCCAATCAGGCTGGCCCACCCGTTGACCCAGTATAACCCCCACCCCACTAACCCTAGACACCCACTCCTCCCAACTCACCCCCACGATCCCCCTCGCCCCTTCCCCTCTCCTGATCTGGGCGGCACCCCGCCCCTGGCGCTGCCACCTCACCAGCGCCGCCCATCCTAGTCTCCTTCCTCTCCCTCCACCACGCCAACCTCCCCACCGCCTGCCGGCCCCGGTCGTCCCCGCCGACGTTGCCGGATCCGCCTCCTATCGTCGTCCTTGCGCCACCGCCTTGCAGAAGCTCCGGCCATGGCCGCATCCGCCTCGTCCTCGGCGTCCGTGTCGCGCCAAGTCGCCTCCTCGCCGGAGAGGGGACGGATCCTGGAGTCCCCATCGCGGATCCAGCCTCCCTCGCCTTGCTCCCCTCGCTGAAGTCCCCTCGTTGGTGCTGCTTCCTTGCCGGACCGCCCAGTTCCCCCGCCTCTGCTTCGCCCAGCGCCGCCGGACGTCCTCCCCGACCTCCTCCGCGCGGCTCTCCACCGTGCCTCGCCGCCTCCTCTCCCCGTCAACGGTCGTGAGTCGCCGTTCCGCTCCTCCTCTCCTCCTCGCGGTTGCCGCGCACCATGAGCCCACACCCGCGCGACCGCACTCCCTCCACCGTGCGCTGTGCGCAAGCCCGCACGCCCCATATCACGGCCTCGCGCCCCGCATGCCCCGCTGCTAGCTCTGCTTCTGCTGCCCGCTGCAGTGCTGCTGCTGCTTACTCCCGCGGGCTCGCGTGCCCCCTGTCGCGTTCCACCTGCCGCCGTGCTGCTCTGCTCCACCCCTACCCCGGCCGCCCCCTGCTGCCCATGGCGTGCACGACTGCAGTGGCCGCCGGCACCCTGTGCAGCCACGGGTACCCACCAAAAAAAGGACAAGGAAAATAAAACGAAATAAATGAAATTAAATAATTAATTAGTTAATTAATTGTTTGGAAAAATAACCTAATTAATTCGATTTGCTAAACTAATAACCTATGACAGTGGAACCCCCTAATTAAACCTGATTAAAGTCAGTCAATAATCTCTGTTAAAAAAAGGTATATATGAGACAATGCCATGTGGGTCCCAGCAGGCTCATTGACTAGTCAACTGGTCAATGTTGACTGCGCACTGGGCAGTCAACTAGACCCCACCAGTCAGCCTCATAAGTGAACTTCTGGGTACACTCTCTGTGTACCCGTAGCATTTTACCCATTTTATTTCGAATTTATATAATTCCAGAAATTCATTAAAACTTTGATAAATCATAGAAAATAAACCGTAGCTCGGAAGAAAATACTTTGTACATGAAAGTTGCTCAGAACGACGAGACGAACCCGGATATGCAGCCTGTTCGTCCACCACGCATCCCTTGCATAGCGAACACGCAACTTTCCCCCTCCGGTTCATCTGTCCGAAAACACGAAACACCGGGAATCCTTTCCCGGATGTTTCCCCCCTTTCCCGGTATCACCTAGTACTGCGTTAGGGCACACCTAGCACCGCGTATTGCTATGTTATGCCTTGTGTTGTTTTGATTGCTCTGTTATTTATTGCGTTCCCCTTCCGTTACTTCTTTCCGGTAGACCCTGAGACTGCCGGCGACCCCCAGTTCGACTACGGTGTTGACGAACCCTACTTGCCTGAGCAACCAGGCAAGCCCCCCCTGATCACCAGATATCGCCTACTCTTCTCTCTACTACTTGCATCAGAGTAGTGTAGCATGTTACTGCTTTCCGTTAATCCTATCCTGATGCATAGCCTGTCCTTGCTACTACTATTGTTATCTTTACTTGCAATCTTAATGCTTAGTATAGGATGCTAGTTTATCATCAGTGGCCCTACATTCTTGTCCGTCTGCCATGCTATACTACTGGGCCGTGATCACTTCGGGAGGTGATCACGGGCATATGCTATTAGTTATACTGTACATTACTTATGATATTGTTCGGAGTTGGGGGCCGAAGGGGCAGGTGGCTCCATCCCGCTAGAGGTGGGCCTGGGTTCCCGACGGCCCCCAACTGTTACTTTGTGGCGGAGCGACAGGGCAGGTTGAGACCACCTAGGAGAGAGGTGGGCCTGGCCCTGGTCGGCGTTCGCGGTTATTTCAAAATAACACACTTAACGAGATCTTGGTATTTGATCTGAGTCTGGCTACTGGCCTATACGCACTAACCATCTACGCGGGGACAGTTATGGGCACTCGACGTTGTTGTATCAGCCGAAGCCTTTGTGACATCAGCGACTGAGTGGCGCGCACCAGGTTGGACTGGAACGCCTGCTATTTTATAAGGGAGGCTAGGTATGCTCACCGGCCGCGTACGTAACATGCAGGTGTGCAATGGGCGATGGGCCCAAACCCCTGCGCCATAGGATTTAGACCGGCGTGCTGACCTCTCTATTGTGCCTAGGTAGGGCTGCGACGTGTTGATCTTCCAAGGCCGGGCATGACCCAGAAAAGTGTGTCCGGACAAAGGGGATCGAGCGTGTTGGGAAATGTGGTGCACCCCTGCAGGGAAGTTGATCTATTCCAATAGCCGTGTTCCTCGGTAAAAGGACGGCCCGGAGTTGTACCTTGACCTTATGACAACTAGAACCGGATACTTAATAAAACACACCCTTCCAAGTGCCAGATACAACTGGTGATCACTCTCTCACAGGGCGACGAGGGGAGGATCATCGGTTAGGATTATGCTATGCGATGTTACTTGGTGAACTTACCATCTACTCTCTTCTCCTGCTGCAAGATGGAGGTTACCAGAAGTGTAGTCTTCGATTGGACTAGCTATCCTCCTCTTATTCTGGCATTCTGCAGTTCAGTCCACATATGATACCCTTATTCCATTTGATACCATTGCATACATATGTAGTGTAGCTCCTTGCTTGCGAGTACTTTGTATGAGTACTCATAGTTGCTTTGCTCCCTCTTTTCCCCCTTTCTATACCCGATTGCTGCGACCAGACGATGGAGCCCAGGAGCCAGACGCCACCATCGACGACTACTACTACACGGGAGGTGCCTACTACTACGTGCAGCCCGCTGACGACGACCAGGAGTAGTTTAGGAGGATCCCAGGCAGGAGGCCTGCGCCTCTTTTGATCTGTATCCCAGTTTGTGCTAGCCTTCTTAAGGCAAACTTGTTTAACTTATGTCTGTACTCAGATATTGTTGCTTCCGTTGACTCATCTATGATCGAGCTCTTGTATTTGAGCCCTGGAGGCCCCTGGCTTGTAATATGATGCTTGTATGACTTATTTTATTTGTAGAGTTGTGTTGTGATATCTTCCCATGAGTCCCTGATCTTGATCGTACAAGTTTGCGTGTATGATTAGTATACGATCAAATCGGGGGCGTCACAAGTTGGTATCAGAGCCGACTGCCTGTAGGAATCCCCCTTCCACACTCCTTGGCCAAAGTTGAGTCTAGTCATTACAAAACTTTTACTAACATGGATGTGCCCTTACGGGCCCACGTCACCATTGGGTGGTATTAGGATCTTTTACTCCTTGTCTATACTCTGGGACTCTGATCTCTCTTCTATTCGGGTTAAATGAATTTTGCTAAATCTAACATTAGGAGCTCGTTATCACTTTCACCCGGAGAGCCCGTAATTACTGATGATTGTCTGCTACACGTGAAGACCCTGAAGATACTCTCCGCTGTTAACCCGAGAACTTGTGTTCATCGCGTTTGCAATTCCCCCTCCACCATCAACCCTTATGGATAACTACTTGCAGTTGTTATTCTTACATTCATCCCCAGTTGGTCTTGTTATTACAAGATACCCTGAAATACTCGTCGTTGTTTCGATAATCCTTTGAGCTTATTGCCTTGCTGTTCTTTGTCACTTGAATACCCCTATGGATAGTTCTCGCACTTATCGAGTACTCGCTCACCCCCCAGTTGTTCATGTGTTTCACAATGGTCTTCGAAATACTATTCGATCCTCCAAGAATCCTTAGTAGCTTATTGCTCTGCAATACTTGTCTGCTTGCATTTTGGATGCTTTCCATATATCTGGCAATATTTGTTAGTATCCTTAGACACCGTAATTTTGACCCTAATGATTCAACATGAGTGTGAATGCACGCAATTATCAGTTGATCCTTTTAAATTATCTTTCTAGCTCAGATGTCATTTTTGAACATGAGCTTTTTCTCGACCAATCTGTTTGCCATCAATTGTACCCTTAGGTCTATTGAACTTATCCACCCTTGATCAGAGTGTCTTCTTCTGATCCTTCTATTTGGAAATCATAATTCCTTTGATAACTAAGAATCGAATCATTCAGGTGTTCTATAATCTGATGCCCTTGCATCCTATCTTCAGATGATTGTGTGCCGATGCTCACATCAGCTCCGCTATGGACCGTCAGATCCTTTATTGGATTATTATTTGACAGTGTCCTCCTTATTCAATAACCTTGTGAGCCTTTACTCGGATACATAATGCTTTTGGTGAATTGTATCCTCTGTTTTCTCAACCATGCTCTGTTTTCGAGCTGGTGGTATTTACGATTGAAGCTTGTGGTATATGATTCCACGATACCCTGACGGGTTGAACCTATGCCTTTCTTAACCTGTGTGAACCCGAAAGTTTTCATGGGTCATACTCCTCTGGTAATTCACCAGGTAGGTTTTGACACTGAAATCCTTTTTAACTAGAGTAGTGAATGAAAGGCTATGCATTGGAGAAGTGGGAGTCGACCTTGAACTTTGTGTTCATGCCCATGGACACGATGTAGATCTTATCATTGAAGCTTCTCTTAAATTAATTATTCCCTTGGTATAAGTTCATAATATATCCGGGATTTGGTCTTTTGCAATCGTGGTTTTGACCATATTGTCTTTCTTTGATCCCATTTCTCGGACGAGTAAAATACTTGCCTTCTCAGACCAGTATGCCTTCCCAACCTCTATTCTGTTCTACCTTCGAGTATTACTCCCTGGTATCTCGAGGATATCAACCCATTGCACTTCATCTTATGAATTTCTAATGAAGTAGTACCTTTCCCCGTCATAGTCACTCCACGGGTTCTAGGTTGTCGTCAACCGAGAACATCGATTTGTGAATCGAATCAACACTGAGATTCAGTACTCCTAGTACTTTGTTGTTGAGAAGTTTAATACTCCATCACGTCACTCCTAGCCTGATCGGCTACATCACTGTTGTGCCGATTTTAACTGTGCTACCTGGTCCTTCTTCCCGGAGCACAAATTTTGACGGTGAGCTAATCTTACATCGATCTTCCTCGTCATATCATTTCTCCCTGAACAGCAAACTTGATTTCGAGTTTGTGTCATACCCATGGTTCCAATAACCTTTCGCCTCATCATTCCTTTAACATGATGTCATCGCTGATCGATTACATCTTCATGAAATCTCTCGACAAATGTGTCGTGATCATCATCAGCATTCTGAGCTCTTTCGGGATATCAATTGAATTCATGATGAGAAATACCATCCTTACCTTAGATGATTTGTGTTGTCATCGACCACTTTATTGCCTTCCCTCGAACACAAACTTGTTCGTGTTCTGTGTTATACCTTGAGATCCTTGCTATCCAGCATTTGTTCTTCTTTACCTTGGAGTATTTCCATCTTTTATGTCAAGAATGTCGTGAGGATTTCTCCACCTCTTAAGAATTCTTGATATAGTGATGCTTCTCACCATCACCATTCTTTCTTGGTCCCCGTGTTGATTCCAACAATTGAACTGTGTCGTTTGGATTCCTTCCTTCTAGCAACCCTATTGCTTTGAAGTTAATGGTTGACATTTCATTCTTAGACCATTGTTTATCAAATCACCATTATAACATCGGTCATGCTACCTACGCCCATGTTTCGGGGGCACCATTCAGACAATGTTTAACTGTGAATGTTTTCGTCAAGCATAACTCGTTATATCATTTGATCTGACAAATGTTATCTCCTTGTTCACATAATTGTGGAAATCCGTCTTTTTGGAAATATTGAGGATTGTCGCTGAAACCCTCAGCCACCCCTTGTTCTCTCCTTGGTTTAATGATGAACTCTTGTTTCGGAACTCTCTTTCATAGTTCGTTCCCCGAGAGTCTTACGATGACACCTTGTTAATTTGTGTCGCACCTTTTCTTCTCAGGCATCCTGAGCCTGAGGTATCCCAACACCAATCAGATCTGAATCTCAGACAGATATAATGGTTCGAACATATTCGCAAGAGTTTTAACATTGGTCTTTAAATTTCCAGGTAAGGTGATGTCATGCCTAGCACCCCTGCCGGAGGACCTATTGTTATAGTTCTCTCTTTTTAGCAAAGTTAATCATTCTTCCGTGAGGAAATTTGAAGACTTATTCTATAAGTCGTTCCTGATGAATCCTTTGTATATCCAAGGTCCGACCTTGCTTGAAGACCATGTTAATGCTATCTCAAAGCATGTCAGCGGTACTCTGATTTTCAATAAAAACATTGGGAGCACAAATGCTAAATTTTCCTTATCAATTATCCAAACACCGTTGTATGGGTAATGTCATGAAATTTCTCTCCCCTCATCTAAAGGGTTTTCTATTTATATCTTGCCGTGGATATCATGCTCTGCTTGTCCTTGTGAAGGATATACCACTGAAAAATGTGTTTAAACACATTTTCCTTTCCATTGTTCTGTTTAATCTGATGATTACCTTTTCCATTCCAATGTTTTGTTTAACCTTTCTTGTGATCTATATAATCCAAGCAGTAATAATTCACTGCTTATGTAAACACCTCGGTGCACAAACTCTAATAGTAAGACCTTGTTACTATTCTTGATGACATTCCGGTAGCCACTGAAGGACGAGAACTTTGCCTATTGGTCCGCCTCGTCTTAACGAGCAGGAAAATGGTTCTCTTCGTCCCTCGCCCTTGGTACCGACATTGTTGCCGACATAACTGACAGGCTATCCTCTGACATGCATTGTTATCATGACGGCGCAAAATATCACCGCCCTTTTTACTTTAATCCGCATGGTGGGCCCATAACCCACAGATCCACAGGATTGAAACCTGACTCTCCTGTACACCCATGTTGCCAAAGTTATGCCTCGTGCTTGATTTCATTTGTAATTCATGGGTCATCTTCCTAACAATCTATTTTGGTATCAGACGCGATACTTTTTCTCGTTGCTCTGGACCCCTTTCACACTTTGTTTCAGGCATCAAACGATTGCCTACCCGCTCAAAACTTCTCATGGTACCTACTTACTTTGCTCTCGATATTATCTTAAGTTTCCAGTCGAGAGTTACTTTTGGCCACCATCCCGATGTTATCACCCAGATAGTAAACCTTTTAGAAATCCGTTCTTCCGAAGTTACCCCTTGTCCTTGATACATACAATGAAGACTCCGAAGAAAGGAGGACGACTTCATCATGATGACCTGGAGCAGTGGAATGAAAGCATCAACGTATTGGATTGACCTCTTCGAGAAGAGCAACCAACACCGAGAAGACCCGTTAGAATTTCGTAACCAAATCCCTTCCGCCTTGCTCCCCTCTTAAATCTCGGGACGAGATTTCTTGTAGTGGAGGAGAATTGTGACGCCCGGATAATTAAGCTACAGTAACCCTCTGCTAATGATGCCACATCACCTCGATTACTGTTGCTAATCTCGTGTTAGTTCGAAACCGATTCGAATTCAAATTCAAAATCAAACAATAAAAGATCTCAAATATTAAAACTAAAATGTTCGGAGTGAACCAAATAATGCATAGGTAATTATGATGGAGAAACCACACTTTTATAAAATTCTTAAATACTCTAAAATGGTTAAAACAGTAGTTGGAACAATTAAATAATTGCTTTTGATACTTTACAAAATACTAATCTATTGGTTTAAAAGGAAACCTTTTTGTGGTAGTGGGTGATCATGAGACACTAAATTAGGAATTCACTTTGTGGTAATAAAACTAAATTAGTCCAAAGAAATAAAAGAAAACAGTAAAAGAAAATAAACAAAATATAAAAGGAAAGCAAAAAATATTAAAAGAGAAACCCCCTCCCCCGCTGGGCCCCGGCCCAGCTGGCCTTTGGCCAATCAGGCCGGCCCACCCGTTGACCCAGTATAACCCCCACCCCACTAACCCTAGACACCCACTCCTCCCAACTCACCCCCACGATCCCCCTCGCCCCTTCCCCTCTCCCGATATGGGCGGCGCCCCGCCCCTGGCGCTGCCACCTGACCAGTGCCTCCCATCCTGGTCTCCTTCCTCTCCCTCCACCACGCCGACCTCCCCACTGCCTGCCGGCCCCGGTCGTCCCCGCTGACGTCGCCGGATCCGCCTCCTATCGTCGTCCTCACGCCACCGCCTTGCAGAAGCTCCGGCCATGGCCGCACCCGCCTTCTCCTCGGCGTCCGTGTCGCGCCAAGCCGCCTCCTCGCCGGAGAGGGGACGGATGCTGGAGTCCCCGTCGCGGATCCGGCCTCCCTCGCCTTGCTCCCCTCGCTGAAGTCCCCTCGTTGGCGCCGCTTCCTCGCCGTACCGCCCTGTTCCCCCACCTCTGCTTCGCCCAGCGCCGCCGGACATCCTCCCCGACCTCCTCCCGCGACTCTCCACCGTGCCTCGCCGCCTCCTCTCCTCCTCTCAACGGTCGTGAGTCGCTGTTCCGCTCCTCCTCTCCTCCTCGCGGTTGCCGCGCACCGTGCGCCCACACCTGCGCTGCGGCACTCCCTCCGCCGTCCGCTGTGCGCAAGCCCGTACATCCCGTATCACGGCCTCGCGCCCTGCATGCCCCGATGCTAGCTCTGCTTCTGCTGCCCGCTGCAGTGCTGCTGCTGCTTGCTCCCGCGGGCTCGCGCGCCCCCTGCCACGCCCCGCCTGCCGCCGTGCTTCTCTGCTCCGCCCCTACCCCGGACGCCCCCTGCTGCCCACGGCGTGCATGACCGTAGTGGCCGCCGGCGCCTTGTGCAGCCACGGGTGCCCAGCTGCGGCCGGTTCGGGCCACTGCCATGTGGACCCACCAAAAAAAGGACAAGGAAAATAAAACGAAATAAATGAAATTAAATAATTAATTAGTTAATTAATTGTTTGGAAAAAAATAACCTAATTAATTCAATTTGCTAAACTAATAACCTATGACAGTGGACCCCCTAATTAAACTTGATTAAAGTCAGTCAATAATCTCTGTTAAAAAAAGGTATATATGAGACAATGCCATGTGGGTCCCAGCAAGCTCATTGACTAGTCAACTGGTCAATGTTGACTGCTGACTGGGCAGTCAACTGGACCCCACCAGTCAGCCTCATAGGTGAACTTCTGGGTACACTCTCTGTGTACCCGTAGCATTTTACCCATTTTATTTCGAATTTATATAATTCCAGAAATTCATTAAAACTTTGATAAATCATAGAAAATAAGCCATAGCTTCGAAGAAAATACTTTGTACATGAAAGTTGCTCAGAACGACGAGACGAACCCGGATACGCAGCCCGTTCGTCCGCCACACATCCCTAGCATAGTGAACACGCAACTTTCCCCCTCCGGTTCATCTGTCTGAAAACACGTAACACCGGGAATCCTTTCCCGGATGTTTCCCCCCTTTCCCGGTATCACCTAGTACTGCGTTAGGGCACACTTAGCACCGTGTATTGCTATGTTATGCCTTGTGTTGTTTTGATTGCTTTGTTATTTATTGTGTTCCTCTTCCGTTACTTCTTTCCGGTAGACCCCGAGACTGCCGGCGACCCCCAGTTCGACTACGGTGTTGACGACCCCTACTTGCCAGAGCAACCAGGCAAGCCCCCCCCCTTGATCACCAGATATCGCCTACTCTTCTCTCTACTGCTTGCATTAGAGTAGTGTAGCATGTTACTGCTTTCCGTTAATCCTATCCTGATGCATAGCCTGTCCTTGCTACTACTGTTGTTACCGTTACCTGCAATCCTAATGCTTAGTATAGGATGCTAGTTTATCATCAGTGGCCCTACATTCTTGTCCGTCTGCCATGCTATACTACTGGGCCGTGATCACTTCGGGAGGTGATCACGGGCATATGCTATATACTTTATACTGTACATTACTTATGATACTGTTCGGAGTTGGGGGCTGAAGGGGCGGGTGGCTCCATTCCTGTAGAGGTGGGCCTGGGTTCCCGACGGCCCCCGACTGTTACTTTGTGGTGGAGCGACAGGGCAGGTTGAGACCACCTAGGAGAGAGGTGGGCCTGGCCCTGGTCGGCGTTCGCGGTTATTTCAAAATAACAAGCTTAATGAGATCTTGGTATTTGATCTAAGTCTGGCTACTGGCCTATACGCACTAACCATCTATGCGGGGACAGTTATGGGCACTCGACGTCGTGGTATCAGCCGAAGCCTTCGTGACGTCAGCGACTGAGCGGCGCGCGCCGGGTTGGACTGGAACGCCTGCCCTTGTATAAGGGAGGCTGGGTCTGCTCACCGGCCGCGTACGCAACGTGCAGGTGTGCAATGGGCGATGAGCCCAGACCCCTGCGCCATAGGATTTAGATCGGCGTGCTGACCTCTCTGTTGTGCCTAGGTAGGGCTGCGACGTGTTGATCTTCCGAGGCCGGGCATGACCTAGAAAAGTGTGTCCGGACAAAGGGGATCGAGCGTGTTGGGAAATGTGGTGCACCCCTGCAGGGAAGTTGATCTATTCCAATAGCCGTGTCCCTCAGTAAAAGGACGGCCCGGAGTTGTACCTTGACCTTATGACAAGTAGAACCAGATACTTAATAAAACACACCCTTCCAAGTGCCAGATACAACCGGTGATCACTCTCTCACAGGGCGATGAGGGGAGGATCATCGGTTAGGATTATGCTATGCGATGTTACTTGGTGAACTTACCATCTACTCTCTTCTCCTGCTGCAAGGTGGAGGTTACCAGAAGTGTCGTCTTCGATTGGACTAGCTATCCCCCTCTTATTCCGGCATTCTGCAATTCAGTCCACATATGATACCCTTATTCCATTTGATACCATTGCATACATATGTAGTGTAGCTCCTTGCTTGCGAGTACTTTGGATGAGTACTTACGGTTGCTTTTCTCCCTCTTTTCCCTCTTTCTATACCCGATTGCTGCGACCAGACGATGGAGCCCAGGAGCCAGACGCCACCGTCGACGACGACTACTACTACTACACTGGAGGTGCCTACTACTACGTGCAGCCCGCCGACGACGACCAGGAGTAGTTTAGGAGGATCCCAGGCAGGAGGCCTGCGCCTCTTTTGATCTGTATCCCAGTTTGTGCTAGCCTTCTTAAGGCAAACTTGTTTAACTTATGTTTGTACTCGGATATTGTTGCTTCCACTGACTCGTCTATGATCAAGCTCTTGTATTCGAGCCCTCGAGGCCCCTAGCTTGTAATATGATGCTTGTATGACTTATTTTATTTGTAGAGTTGTGTTATGATATCTTCCCGTGAGTCCTTGATCTTGATCGTACACATTTGCGTGTATGATTAGTGTACGGTCAAATCGG
The DNA here is from genome assembly GCF_002162155.2 of Triticum dicoccoides. Taxonomy (NCBI): domain Eukaryota; kingdom Viridiplantae; phylum Streptophyta; class Magnoliopsida; order Poales; family Poaceae; genus Triticum; species Triticum dicoccoides. Next base: position 342,128,307 of record NC_041392.1, read on the forward strand.
GGGCGTCACAATCTCGCAAGACAACCGGCCCCCACATGATTGGTAGTCTATCTCGCGGCTCGAGGTTTGGTTGGTGAATGGCGGGGATCATTAAGCAGACATGGTTCTGCATTGGAAACCGTCAGCTATTATGTTCACACACGGATTTTGGCTATTATGTTTACAGACGGATTTTAGTGAGGGAATCGTGTGTAATTCAAACTATAGTACTCATAAATTCTGGCGACCGGCGTTTGTACTTTCCCCGTCGATCTATATTCTGGCCGCCAATAAACACTACCTTTCTCATGTCGTCCTGCCTGCATTCTCATCTACATCCTCCCCTCGCTCGGCCTCTATCTCTCTCTCAAATATCTGCCATGGCGCCGCCGATTTGCCCACGCGCCGACGAGGAGTCACCGCCCCCCGAGGACGCTCACTCGATTAGCAGCGACAAGGACCCCTACACGTCGCCTGACGAGGTTGCGCCGGACCCTCCAACTTTGGATTGGTTTTGGGGCCAGTACAATCTTTGTCTGCGGAACTCACTGTCGCCGGCTAAGAAAGCCAGGCAAGTGGCTTTCAAGAAGGAGATGGCAGAGGAGGAAGCCATGTACCAGGCGTCTTCTGAAGCCTGTGATGCCGCCTAGAAAAACGAGGCGACGGAGCTTTGGGGCCGGACGCGTCATGATGCCGAGGAGGTGTACGAAGACGGGTACTTCGTGAGGAAGGTCATAGGCGCTGGGCGCCTCGTCGCTGCGTGGAGCTGGGCCGATAAGCTCCAGCGCGCCACCGACGAGCAGCTCCGGTGGGTGTCCAACAAAATGGTAAGATCGACCGCGCGTGTCCGCCAGTAAGAGGCAGATCGGTACGCCAAGCGCTGCGAGGCGGAGGAGGCATAGTACTGCCTCTACACTGGGAAGATGCCGCGCATCAGGGAGCTGCTGGCGAGGGGCTGCGGGAATGCTGGCCCCAGGAGGGATTATTAGTTTTAGTATTGTTCGTTTTCAATTTTATGCATTGTACCTAGTAGTTAAGTATCATCAGATATATGTGATGATATTATATATATATATATATATATATATATATATATATTCTGTGATGAACTAATGAACATTTAATATATATATATATATATATATATATTATGAATTCCATTTTCTATCTGTTTTTGTATACAATTTGAATCTAGTTGTTATCATCCACATATACAGAATGGAAAGCGTATATACACACACTGAAACAGAACATATAAGAATGGAAAGCAAAGTACACACATTGAAACAGAGCAATAAACAGAGCAATACTATGATTGCTGTGAATAGATAGCTATCCACGTCGAAATGACTTTTAAAAATAGAACGCGTCTATGAGACCATGACCGGCAACCCTTGCTAATGGTAGCTCTTGGATCTTCCTGAACTCGTGCAGGCGTTCGTCCAAGCGGTTGACACGCTCGCGGTACATCTAGAGCGCGATCTCGAGCTCCAAGTTGGCTATTTCATCGGAGATCACTAGCTCGAGGATGCGATAGCCATGTTCCTCTACTGCGCCCAGGTGGACACCTGGGCCAAGGAGGCGGTTGAGCCTACGGACCAGCGCGTTGGCATCTAGTGTGCCACGGACAAGGCAAACGGCGCCACCCATGCAAACGGAGCGGCGGGCGTCCGATGCAAGTATGGCGCGGCCGACCTCTAGTGCAAGTACGGCATTGCGGGCATGTGCCCACTCCTGGCGAGGAACGGGGGTACTAACCGGACATGTACCCAGCTGCGACGCCGTGTCGACAGCAGGCAAGCACCGATGGATCCGTTCTTGCTGTGCGGCGCGCCGCGCCTCTCGCTCTACGGTGCTCCAACGGTCTCGCCGTGCGGAAAGCCGCAGCCTATCGGTGCGGATGCGCCTAGCTTGCTCTACAGCGCGCCATCGATCATATTGTGCGGCGAGCTGCAGCCTGTCAGCACTGACATGCCTACATTAATCCGCGGCGCTCAAGCGCCATGCGCCAAAGGTCTACTCAACCCTGGCGATGACGCGCATCATGGCGTCGTCCATCGCATTGTCGGGGAGCGCCTCGGCCTCGACGGGCCGTCGCGCCTACTCGTTTTCCTAGTCGGCGAGATTGATGGCAGAGGCGGCGCTTTGGTGGGTTGGCATGCTCGGAAAAGGTGGATGTGCTACAGGCTGCGCTTGTCACCTCCGTGTGTCACGCACCGCCTATGCACAATATCACTGGGTCGCGGGAAACAGGTGAGGAAATGGCAGGAAATGGTGGCGTTTTCATAAAACGCCATCAATTAATGGAAACTTAGCATAGAAGGAACATCGAGTTAGCACAAGAAGGAGATGATGATCAGATGAACACGGACCACACTAGGGAACCGTTTCTGTTATTATCAGTATTCGCACACATTTCTGATTACAGACCTGTTTGCAGCATATCACAAACATCTTGTTATATTGAACCACTTATGTTCTCTTGCCTCAACACAAACAGTTCATCCGAGTGAACCGCATGCCATTTATCGCAAACACCTTCATCTGGCTTCCCATTTCTTTTGTGTTGCCTAATCACAAACAGTTCATCCGAGTGAACTGTATGCTATACATCGCACACACCTTCATCTGGCTGCCTGTTTCATTTGTTCCTCCTCATTGCAAACGGTTAACTGAACTAAACCATATGCCCTCAATCGCACACGCAACTAAAATGTGAACAGTGTTTGATGCATCCTCCATCGCAAACATTTTGCACCTTTTTGACGGGTTTTTTACACCACCGATTGTGATTATGGCATCGCACACAGTTTTGTCGAAGGGTCTCTGATTGTAGTGTCGCGTTAGCAGCATCCTGTAGTAGTGGATGAACTTATGAAATTGTTTTCTAATAAGAGTGTTTCTTTTTATCCTAATGATATGCCTTTGTCCACTTTGATTGAAAATAATAATGAATCTATGGGTGTGAATTTTGCTGGTAGGAACAATTTTGGTAATAACGCGTATAGACGAAATTTTAATTCTAGGCCGTTTCCTAATAATTCCTCTAATAATTATGGTAATTCCTACAACAACTCTTATGGAAATTTTAATAAGATGCCCTCTGATTTTGAGACTAGTGTTAAAGAATTTATGAATTCGCAAAAGAATTTCAATGCTTTGGTTGAAGAAAAATTGCTTAAGATTGATGAGTTGGCTAGGAACGTGGATAGAATTTCTCTTGATGTTCATTCTTTGAAGCTTAGATCTATTCCACCTAAGCATAATATCAATGAGTCTCTCAAATCCATGAGAATTTCCATTGATGAATGCAAAGAAAGAACTGCTAGGATGCGTGCTAAAAAGGATTGCTTTGTGAAAGCGTGTTCTTCTAGTTTTCATGATAATAATGATGAAGATCTAAAAGTGATTGATGTGTCTCCCATTAAATATTTGTTTTCCAAATGAATCTTGATAAAGATGGGACTGGAGATGAGTCAACTTTAGTCAAAAGGTGTCCCAATGATATGGAGTTTTTAGATCTTGATGCTAAAATTAATAAAAGTTGTATTGGAGAGGTCAAAACTTTACATAGCGATGAACCCACTATTTTGGATTTCAAGAAATTTAATTATGATAATTGCTCTTTTATAGATTGTATTTCCTTGTTGCAATCCGTGTTAAATTCTCCTGATGCTTATAATCAAAATAAAGCTTTTACTAAACATATCGTTGATGCTTTAATGCAATCCTATGAAGAAAAGCTTGAACTAGAAGTTTCTATTCCTAGAAAACTTTATGATGAGTGGGAACCTACTATTAAAATTAAGATAAAAGATTATGAATTCTATGCTTTGTGTGATTTGGGTGCTAGTGTTTCCACGATTCCAAAAACTTTGTATGATGTGTTAGGTTTCCGCGAATTTGATGATTGTTCTTTAAATTTGCACCTTGCGGATTCCACCATTAAGAAACCTATGGGAAGGATTAATGATGTTCTTATTGTTGCAAATAGGAATTATGTGCCCGTAGATTTCATTGTTCTTGATATAGATTGCAATCCTACATGTCCTATTATTCTTGGTAGACCTTTCCTTAGAACGATTGGCGCAATTGTTGACATGAAAGAAGGAAATATTATATTCCAATTTCCGTTAAGGAAAGGCATCGAACACTTTCCTGGAAAGAAAATTAAATTGCCTTAAATCAATTATGAGAGCCACTTATGGATTGCATACCAAAGATGACAATACCTAGATCTATTCTTGCTTTTATGCCTAGCTAGGGGCGTTAAACAATAGCGCTTGTTGGGAGGCAACCCAATTTTATTTTTGTTCTTTACGTTTTATTCCTGTTTAGTAATAAATAATTTATCTAGCCTCTGTTATGATTTTTTTATGTCTTAATTAGTGTTTGTTCCAAGTAAAGCCTTTAGGATCTTCTTGGGTGATTGTTGTTTCATCTTGCTGATAAAAACAGAAAGTATGCGCTCACGAGAATAATTTTCATTTTTACAAGAGAGCGATCAAATACCAATTCCAACTGCAGTAGATCAATATACAAATTGTCATGGTCGTCCTAATTTTTCAGAATTTTTGGAGATACAGAAGTATTCAAAACTTCCAGATTGCTACAGACTGTTCTGTTTTGACAGATTCTGTTTTTCGTGTGTTGTTTGCTTATTTTGATGGACCTATGGCTAGTATCGGGGAGTATGAACCATAGAGAAGTTGGAACAAAGTAGTTTTAACACCAATATAAATAAATAATGAGTTAATTACAGTACATTAAAGTCGTGGTTTGTTTTCTTATACTAACGAAGCTCATGAGATTTTCTGTTGAGTTTTGTGTTGTGAAGTTTTCAAGCTTTTGGGTAAAGATTTGATGGATTTTGGAACAAGGAGTGGAAAGAGCCTAAGCTTGGGGATGCCCGAGGCACCCCAAGGTAAAATTCAAGGACAACCAAAAGCCTAAGCTTGGGGATACCCCGGTAGGCATCCCCTCTTTTGTCTTCGTCTATCAGTAACTTTACTTGAGGCTATATTTTTATTCACCACATGATATGTGTTTCGCTTGGAGCTCTTGTATAATTTGAGTCTTTTCTTTTTATTTTACCATAGTCATCCTTGTTTTACACACCTTTTGAGAGAGAGACACATGAATAGGAATTTATTAGAATACTCTATGTTCTTCACTTATATCTTTTGAGATAGATAATTTTGCTCTAGTGCTTCACTTTATCTTTTTAGAGCACGGTGGTGGTTTTATTTTATAGAAACTATTGATCTCCCATGCTTCACTTATATTATTTTGAGAGTCTTTTAGAACAGCATGGTAATTTTCTTTGGCTATAAAATTAGTCCTAATATGATGGGCATTCAAGATGGGTATAATATGAACTTTCATATAGAGTGCATTGAATAGTTTAATACTTGATAATTGTTTTGAGATATAAAGATGGTAATATTAGAGTCATGCTAGTTGAGTAATTTTGAAATTGAGAAATACTTGTGTTAAGGTTTGCAAGTCCCGTAGCATGCACGTATGGTAACCGTTGTGTGACAAATTTGAAGCATGAGGTGTTCTTTGAGTGCCTTCCTTATGAGTGGCGGTCAGGGACGAGTGATGGTCTTCTCCTACCAATCTATCCCTCTAGGAGCATGCGCGTAGTGCTTGGTTTTGATGACTTGTAGATTTTTGCAATAAGTATGTGAGTTCTTTATGACTAATGTTGAGTTCACGGATTATACGCACTCTCACCCTACCACCATTGCTAGCCTCTGTTGTGCCGTGCAACTTTCGCGGGTACCATAAACCCATCAGTACCTTCCTCACATTGATATCTACCGATGGGCTTCTCTATAGCCCATTGATACGCCTAGTTGATGTGAGACTATCTTCCTCCCTTTTTGTCTTCTCCACAACCACCATTCTATTCCACCCATAGTGTTATGTCCATGGCTCGCGCTCATATATTGCGTAAAAGTTGAAAAAGTTTGAAAAGGCTAAGTATGAAACAATTGCTTGGCTTGTCATCGGGGTTGTGCATGATGGGAGAATTTTGTGTGATGGAGATGAAGCATGGCCAAACTATATGATTTTGTAGGGATGAGCTTTCTTTGGCTATGTTATTTTGATAAGACATAATTGCTTGGTTAGTACGCTTGAAGTATTATTATTTTTATGTCAATATTAAACTTTTGTCTTGAATCTTTTGGATCTGAACATTCATGCCACAATAAAGGAAACTACATTGAAAATTATGTTAGGTAGCATTCCACATCAAAAATTCTGTTTTTATCATTTACCTACTCGAGGACGAGCAGGAATTAAGCTTGGGGATGCTTGATACGTCTCCAACATGTCTATAATTTTTGATTGTTCCATGCTATTATATTATCTGTTTTGGATGTTTAATGGGCTTTAATATGCACTTTTATATTATTTTTGGGACTAACCTATTAAATGGAGGCCCAGTGCCAGTTTCTTTTTTGTGCCTATTTTAGTGTTTCGCAGAAAAGGAATATCAAACAAAATCCAAACGGAACGAAACCTTCACGAGGATCTTTCTTGGAACAAACGCAAACCAGGAGACTCGGATTGAAGTCTAGAACTCCGCAAAGCTTCCACGAGGCAGGAGGGCGCGCCCCCACCCTTGTGGGCCCCACGGAGCTCCACCGATGTACTTCTTTCGCCTATATATACTCTTATACCCTAAAAACATTAGGGAGAGCCACGAAACCACTTCTCCACCACCGCAACCTTCTGTACCCATGAGATCCCATCTGGGCCTTTTGCGGCGATCTGCCGGAGGGGGATTCGATCACGGAGGGCTTCTACATCAACACCATAGCCTCTCCGATGATGTGTGAGTAGTTTACCACAGACCTTCGGGTCCATACTTGTTAGCTAGATGGCTTCTTCTCTCTTTTTGGTTCTCAATACAAAGTTCTCCTCGATGTTCTTGGAGATCTATTCGATGTAATACTTTTTGCGATGTGTTTGCCGAGATCCGATGAGTTGTGGATTTATGATCAAGTTTATCTATGAACAATATTTGGTTCTTCTCTGAATTCTTATATGCATGATTTGATATCTTTGCAAGTCTCTTCGAATTATCGCTTTAGTTTGGCCTACTAGATTGATCTTTCTTGCAATGGGAGAAGTGCTTAGCTTTGGGTTCAATCTTGCGGTGTCCTTTCGCAGTGACAGTAGGGGCAGCAAGGCACGTATTGTATTGTTGCCATCAAGGATAAAAGGATGGGGTTTATATCATATTGCTTGAGTTTATCCCTCTACATCATGTCATCTTGCCTAAAACTCTGTTCTTATGAACTTAATACTCTAGATGCATGCTGGATAGTGGTTGATGTGTGGAGTAATAGTAGTAGATGCAAAATCATTTTGGTCTACTTAACACGGACGTGATGCCTATGTTCATAATCATTGCCTAGATATTCTCATAACTATGCGCTCTTCTATCAATTGCTCGGCAGTAATTTGTTCACCCACTGTAATACTTGCTATCATGAGAGAAGCCACTAGTGAACCCTATGGCCCCCGGGTCTCTTTCTTATTACATTGCATCTCTTTTATGTACATTTCATCTCGTTTACTATTTTGCAATCTATACAACAAAAATACCAAAAATATTTACCTTACTATCTTTATCAGATCTCACTTTCGTAAGTGATTGTGAAGGGATTGACAACCCCTTTATCGCGTTGGTTGCGAGGTTCTTGATTGTTTGTGCAGGTACTAGGTGACTTGCGTGTTATCTCCTACTGGATTGATACCTTGGTTCTCAAAAAAACAGAGGGAAATACTTACGCTACTTTGCTGCATCACCCTTTCCTCTTCAAGGGAAAACCAACGCATGCTCAAGAGGTAGCATCCATTGAAGAACCAAAGTGCAGATCAGGAAGACCAAGTTGAGCTAGAGAAGCAAGATATCAGTAAGGAAAAAAAACCTTCCTTGCTGGGCAGGCGAGCCTGGCGAGCTCAGGGTTACCCTAGAAGCAAGCCTCCAGACCGTCCCGACAGGCCTACCGGGGCTTGCGGAGGCAAACCACTCCACCGCACCACCTCACAGTGATACAAGTCATCAGTTGGTGCGATGTCAAGCCCCTAAGTGACTAAGTGGCTACTTCCTGTCACATGGCATCCACTTCCTACAGCAAACACCTCCATATGACACCCGTCATGAGACGTGTCAAGCAAGCAGGCGTGACGCTGGCAAAACAGCCCGGCAGGGGTTGCCGGGCACGCTGTGATGTGACACTGAGCGGCACATTTAATGCGCTTTGTCCGCCTTTAGAGTTAAGTATGATAGCACTGTTTGCTATATAATTATCAGTGTGTAAAAGACTGATTTTCCACTGTGGTGACCCCTTTATCAATAAAAGAAGGCCCATGGAAACCATAGAAAGGATTCGGGCCCTCGCATATTCATACGTGTGTAGCCACTCTCGCCCTGAGGCAACCATGTCGGGAAGAGCACTGCGTTATCCACCATTATCCACCATCAATCCACCAAAGCATGAGTAGGGTTTTACGCCTCACAGTGGGCCAAACCTGGGTAAAACTGCTCGAGTGATCTCGGTCGTGTTGTGTTACGCTTCTTCGCTCTTTGTGCAACGTGCCCATCCCCCCGCCGAACCAAAAGGGGCTCATGGCCCCATAGGTGGTCATGGCTTCCCATGACAAACACTTCCTCAACAAACAAGCATATACGCAGCTTATACTTCTTACCCAAAGGATCTTTATATCCAACAGACACAAAATATCCGTTCCACTATTGGAAGTTACTTTAACTGTTGATCTGATGTCGAAGTTATTGATGCATCGCCACCAAAATCTACCATCCCTTAAGCTAAAGTAGACCGAGCTAACCCCTATATTAGCATATTACTAAGATAAACATAAGGCACTAGATCATTTAGGAGGTGAGCTTGTCAATCTGAATGTAGAGGGACACCGTCCTCGACAATCTAGCCCCGGCCAGCAGCTTGGGCGGAACTGTGAAGAAGGTCAACTCCTGCAGTGCGACGGTGTCAGGATCCTTGTTGCTTGTCACCTTGATTTCCACCTTGACGACATCGGTCCTGCCTTTGGCCTCCCCCGGCGGGCCGTTCCCCCATAGCTTGGCCGTGTAGTGCGGCGGTGGGGACACCCCCGCTCTGATGCAGACGGCCGACACGGCGATAGGCGCGCCAGCGTCGAGCATGCCACCGACCAAGAAAAATGTGCGACCGTCCTCCTCAGCGAACGGCAAGAGCCGTGGCTATGACACATGCACTTGCAGCTGGATCACCTTGTCGTACTGGATCCTGTGCATGGGCATGGGATGCACAGTGCTGATATGGTGGGGGAGCACCAGCGGCGGGCCTATGTAGCCGCAGACGGGCACATGGCATTTGCAGGGCACGAGCGGACACACGCTCTGGTGATCAGCGAGCTTGTGGTAACTGACGTAGAGCCCACAGCCTTCGTGCGGGCACTCCACCCTCACCGAGGAGAGCATGACGTCCATCGCCGTGTTCCGCACATCGAAGCCGCCACCACGCTTGCACTTCTGGCACTACTGTTGGTTCCCGGGGCGCTCATCGCAGTAGTCCGCGCAGGCTAGGTGCCCTCCCTTGCACTGCATAAATCAATCGAACAACACATGTTGGGACCCCGATTCTAAGTCACACCGATCTAGCATGTAACACCTCATATCACTTTGCGGCCTCACGCATGGTATTCCCACGGGTGTCGCCTTACCATGGCCCGGGACCGTTTGCGCCTTTTGGCTCACGTATATGATAGTGTCGCTAGCATCCATATGACAGAGAACCCGGGCCGACATGACTAGTCGTGAACCCAAAGCGGCACTAACCCATGGGGACAGGCATACATGAATCAACCTCGAGCATGTCGGTCAGCAGCGTGTGAATTCGGACTATAGCACTGGGCTAACAGGACTCCGGTAACCCGGGCTGTAGCAGGCTAGGCAGGACTCCGGATGTCACCGCGTGACATTTCCCCGAAGGGACAGACACAGGAACAAAGTGAAACACATGCCGGCCAATCAAGTGTCCTGAACAGTAGTGCTGGGCTAGCAGGACTCCGGTGAACCGGGCTGTAGCGGACTACTATGGCTCAAGGAAGCACTAGACTACATTTCCCCATAAGAGAGGCTGCCAAGGACAAACAACTAGATTGTCGGATCCCACACATAGCAATACACGTCACACGTACGCATAACATGCAAGTATGTGAGGTACAGCATGGCATCACAACATAACGCAACTCATATAGATAAAGGCTCAGAAGAGCCACATAGCATAAATACAAACAGGGGTCACATGACCCATCATTCAGAGCATACAAGCAACAAGTGGAACCATTACATGTCTGAGTACAGACAACTACAAATGAAAAAGGCTGAGGAGCCCGACTATCTACAACATCCGATCAAGATCGTAGCTGAGGTACAAGCTACTTGTCGAAGTCCATGTAAACTAGTAAGACCGAAGTCTCCGCTGCAAAAACATAAATAAAGCAACATGAGTACAAAGGTACTCAGCAAGACTTACATCAGATCCTATCATACATGCGCTTGTATCAAGAAGCTAATGTGGAGTTTAGTTGCAGCAAGCCAGCTTTGACTCAGTGGCTATCCTATACTACGACTATGAGAAACTCCTTTGAGGTGAGGCAGCGCACAAGAGTCCACTAATCACCACATCAATACACTACTATGGATTCAGCCCCGTCTCTCCTACGAGAAGGCCATCCATAGCACTCACACTTGTCTTGAGCATTTTAGAGTATCCACTTTAAGCTGTCTATGTACCGCGTAAGCGTCCAAGAAGTTCATAACCGAGGACACGGCTATTCAAATAGATCATGATAACCCTGCAGGGGTGTACTTCATCACACACGCTCTCACCACTTATCACCATATACCCGTCATGTATCTCGGCAACCTTCAAGCAGAAGCCTGGCGAGGGTGTCAGCCACGACCTAACTAACCACGCAAGACTCTAGTCCAGGTTTATCACCTATTTTGGTTCCATCCGCAAGGAGATCTGGCCGGGGTGTCGCTCACGGCCCCAAACGATGTGAGCAGGGTTCCCAAGCCCACCATCTGGGTGCCACTTGGTACACCGTGCCACCTGTGCCTAGTCTGTCCCGAGCCCACCCTATCGGGTGCCACTCGGTAGAAAAATAGCACTACCTACAAACACCAGAAACTATTTGCAACTCCTGGACAGAGATAAAGGCGGTTAATAAGCCGAGAGAGCTTGGAGCGCCCGGAGCCCAATGTGTGGTAGTAGCTAGTCATTGGACAACTTACACAAAACTCAGTTCTTAAGGACGGTCCCAATGAGACAACCCAACATGTACTCCTACATGGCCTCTCACCGTTACCTTTACCAAATCGTGTTCAGACGCTTAACTCTCATTACCAGAACATATCATAACATTCCAATTCATTCCCGATGAATCAGACCTGACACAACTCTAAGCAATAGCAGGCATGGCATGAAAAGAACACAACATGGCTCAATCAACTCCTACACATGCTAGTGGGTTTTAACTATTTACTGTGGCAATGACAGGTGATGCAGAGGAATGCTTTCAACTACCGCAGCATAAAGTAGCAGTTGAATCGTTGTTGTCCTAATGTAATAACTGAGAGCAGGAGCGAGAGAGTAGGATTTTATCGGAATGAACAAGGGGGGTTGCTTTCCTGGTAGATCAATAGGGGGGCACTGCTCCACTGATAGGTGCTCCCGAACACTTTCCGGCGCAGGACCTATCGAGAAGGAACGGTGTCGAAAATCAAACACAAGTATATGCAACAATATGATGCATGATCATGGCATGAATATGTGATGTTGTTTGAGTTAATGCATCTAGCATTTATCTAGTTGAGGTCCATTTGAACCAAGGGTTCAAATGCAACTCCAAAATAAGCCCTTAAATATGCCATAAGTGTGTTTTCATATATACAGCATGTATAGGTGGGTTTGTCATGCATGAAAATGGTACAGATGGATAGATTGAATTTTTCTGATCATTTTTCATATATAAATTATTTCAATCTGAGCTACGGTTGAATTTCTATGAATTTTTGAAGTTTTGAACATTTTCTGGAATTTCCTGTTTAAAAATAATTCCAGAAAAAGAATAACTGCGTCAGCATTGCGTCATGCCTACGTCAGCAGGTCAACGGTGGCTGACCAGGTCAAACCTGACGTGTGGGGTCCACACGTCAGTGTCTGTGGCTAATCCTAATTAAATTAAACCTAAACTGGCTTAGTTAATGTGGTTGGGCCCACGCGTCAGTGACCCAATTAGTTAACAGGGTTAAATTAGTTGTTAAACTAATCCTAACTAAAAATTAATAGGGCCGGGCCCCACATGTCAGCGACCCACGGGAGGTCAAACCTCCTGGTCAGCGGGGTCAAAACCCGCCGGCGGCTTGACGCCGGCGAGCCAGACGTGGCGGAGGGCCTCAGATTCATCTCTCCGGTGACCATTCGGGCGGCGGAGACCACCTACGCGAAGCCCAGGCTCGCGCGCATCCAATGGGACACGCGGGAGACCGTGGGGTGGTCGGAGCTCGCCGGAGCGAAGCTCGCGGTGTCGGCCGAAGCTCGGCTCGAGCAGCAGAGGGGCTAGAGGGCGCCGGAGAGGCAGGGAAGAGGGGGGGTTCGACGGCAGGGCTCACAGCGGATCCAACGGCGGGGTCGGCGAGCTCGGGGAAGGCTCGGTGTAGCCGGAACGTCGCCGGCGATCTCGGGTGGCTGACGAAGAAGACGACGGCGGTGACGATGATACGGGGCGCCCGGAGTTGCCTGGCTTGACGGAGAGGACGAGGAAGGTGGCGTGGAGCTTGTGGGCACGTCGGAGGGGCGAGGCCGGGGCAGTGGCTGCGGCTATGGCGAACGGCGATGACGGCAGCGTTCGGGCGCGGTGAGAGAGAGCGAGGGAGAGGAGAGAATGGGCACGGGAGAGTGAGGGGGAAACGGGGCGGCGTGTGGCGACGCACGGGTGATCCAGGCGATGAGAGGGAGAAGCAGGAGGTGGCGGAAGACGTGGCCGCGGCGTGCGTCGTGCCCGGCTTCTCCTCTGCCTACTGGCAAGAGGTAGAAGATGGGGCTGCCCCTAGTGGGCTGGGCCGCCAGGTGGGCTGGCCAGCTGGGCCGCCAGGTAAGGCCAGGTAAGCCTTTTTCCTTTTCCTGTTTTCTTTTCTATTTTTCTGACATTTTTTTGATTTAATAAAAATACTAAATCATTTTATTTTATTCTGTAAATTTTAGTAGGGACTAGTTGGACCACTACAAAGCCCCTCACCAAAATTCAGAATTATTGGACAATATTTTATATATAATAAAATATTTATCCAATGCAAATAATTACTGGATTAATTTCAAATGCCCAAAATAAATACTTATGAGCTCCTAAAGATATTGGTTTGATTTTATCTCTGTCCAATATTTTCAGAGAGCATCATGAACATTTTCTTGGACCTTTTTGGAGATTTTTTTTATCTGGGTCATTTCCAGAAATGATTCTGAGGTTTTCACAAATCCCCATTTCAAATTTAAATGGAATTTAAACATGATGCACAAATGGCTAGCTGGTCTAGGTCATACCAGAACTAGGGATGTGACAACTCGCCCCCACTCGAAGAAATCTTGTCCCGAGATTCAGGAGTCGGCGGAAAGAAAGTGGGGTACTCAAGTCGAAGACGATCTTCACGCTCCCAAGTAGCTTCTCTCTCGGAATGATGAGACCACTGAACCTTGAGAAACTTGATGTTATGACGTTGGCTGACACGCTCTGCTTGATCAAGGATGCAAACAGGGTACTCTCGATAAGTGAGGTTATCTTGGAGATCAAGCGTTTCATGGTCCACTCCGCGGATGGGATCCGAGAAGCAACGCCTGATTTGAGAGACGTGGAACACATCATGAACTCGAGAAAGATGTGGTGGTAGTTCCAACTGGTAGGCAACCTCTCCTCGTTTAGCGAGAATGCGAAAAGGACCAATGTAATGAGGAGCCAACTTGCCCTTGATACCGAATCGATGGGTACCCTTTAAAGGGGTAACCCGAAGGTAAGCTTTGTCGCCAATTTCATAAGCCACTTCCTTATGACTACGGTCATACTAGCTCTTTTGACGAGATTGGGCTGTTTTTAAATTCTCACGAATGATGCGAACTTGCTCTTCTGCCTCCTGGGTCATATCCGGTCCAAAGAATTGTCTTTCACCGGTTTCTGACCAGTTCAAAGGTGTTCGACATCTTCGTCCATACAGAACCTCAAAAGGAGCTTTCTTGAGGCTGGATTGGTAGCTGTTGTTATAAGCAAACTCGGCGAAGGGAAGACACTTCTCCCAATCTATATCGAATGAGATAACACAAGCTCTAAGCATGTCTTCAAGAATCTGGTTGACCCTTTCCACCTGACCACTTGATTGAGAGTGGAAAGCGGTACTGAAGGAAAGATGGGTGCCCATGGCAGTTTGGAAACTCTCCCAGAAATGAGAAGTGAAAAGACTACCACGGTCTGAATTGATCTCTAGTGGGACACCATGAAGTGACACTATTCGAGAAATATATAAGTCAGCGAGCTGACTAGCAGTGATACTCTCTCGAACAGGTAGGAAGTCAGCCACTTTGGAAACACGATCAATGACTACGAAGATAGCGTTATTCCCTTTCTTGGTCCTGGGAAAGCCGGTGATGAAGTCCATACCAACTTTATCCCATTTCCACTCAGGAATAGCTAAAGGTTGAAGGGTTCCAGCAGGCCTTTGATGCTCTGCCTTAACGCGACGAAAAACGTCACAGTTAGCAATAAAATGAGCAATTTCTCTCTTCATCCTAGTCCACCAGAACCTATGGCGTAGGTCCTGATACATCTTAGTACTACCGGGATGAATCGTGAGAGGAGATTCATGAGCCTCCTTAAGGATTAATTGTCGAAGATGTTGATTCTTGGGAACCACCAAGCGACTCTCAAAGAAAACAACACCACAATCATCTATAGAGAAACTACCACCAACTCCTTTGTTAATGTTTCTCTTGATTCGGGAAATTCCCGTATCCTGCTTCTGAGCAGAGACGATTTGATCCACAAGAGTAGGTTTCGCCACCAGGGTAGAAAGGAATCCATGAGGAGCACGGTGGAGGTTAAGCTTACATAATTCCTCATGGAGAAGTGATTGGCCCTGCTGCAACATGAGATTGTTGCAATAGGACTTACGACTTAGCGCATCATCCATGACATTCCCCTTGCCTGGGGTGTAGGTAATCCCTAAGTCATAATCTGAGATCAACTCCAGCCAACGTCTTTGCCTAAGGTTCAAATCTGGTTGGGTGAAGATATATTTGAGACTCTGGTGATCGGTGTAAATCTCGCAACATTTACCAAGAAGGTAATGTCTCCATGTCTTAAGTGCATAGACTACGGCTGCAAGCTCTAGATCATGTGTAGGATAATTCTCCTCATGTGGATGCAACTGTCGAGATGCATAGGCAATCACATGGCGATCTTGCATAAGAATGCAACCTAGTCCCTGTCGTGAGGCATCACAATAGATAACAAAGTCCTTAGTGAAATCCGGTGGCACAAGTATGGGAGCAGAAGTCAGGCCTCTTTTCAGTTCCTGAAAACTGTGCTCACACTGTGGAGACCACTCAAACTTTTTATCTTTCTTGAGAAGTTCCGTGAGAGGTTTGGCCACTTTGGAGAAGTTCTCAACGAAGCGGTGACAATAACTGGCTAGACCAAGGAAACTCCTAACTTGCTTAACTGTTTCAGGCGGAGTCCAATCAAGAACGGCCTGAACTCTTTCGGGATTGACAACAATGCCCTTACCAGAGATTACGTGGCCGAGATAGGTCACTTCTGGCAACCAAAATTCGCACTTGGAGAACTTGGCATAAAGGCGGTGCTCTCTGAGTTTTTCTAGCACAAGTCTAAGATGTTCGGCATGATCTTCCTCGTTCTTCGAGTAAATAAGGATATCATTGAGATAAACCACGACGAACTTATCTAAGTACTCCATGAAGATCGAGTTCATCAAGCGGGAGAAAGTAGCCAGAGCGTTGGTTAGACCAAAGGACATGACGGTGTACTCGTACTGACCATAACGAGTGACAAAAGTCGTCTTAGGAATGTCCCCATTTCTGATCTTGATTTGGTGGTAGCCTAACCTCAAATCCATCTTGGAAAAGACTGGGGATCCAGCGAGCTGATCATACAGGTCGTTGATCCTGGGGAGCGGATACTTGTTCTTTATCATGACCAAATTAACGGGACGATAATCTACAACCATCCGGTCCGTACCATCCTTCTTCTTGATGAAGAGAACGGGGCAAGCCTAGGGAGAAGAACTAGGACGGATGAAACCCTTTTGCAAGGATTCATCGAGTTGTTTCTTAAGCTCAGCTAGTTCTAAGGGTGCCATCTTGTAAGGTCTCCTAGAGATTGGAGCGGTTCCTGGGATAAGATCTATGACAAATTCTACATCTCTGTCAGGTGGAATACCTGGCAGTTCCTCTGGAAAAACATCCGGAAAGTCACGGACTACCGGGATATCTTCAAGGTCAGGAAGAGGGTTGGCATTAAGAGAATAGAGCTGATGCTTTGCAACTCTGGTGGAGACAGTGACTATCTTGCCACATGGGTGTGTAAGATGAAGAGACCTAGTGTAACAATCAATCTTGGCATAATGGGATTTCATCCAGTCCATACCCAAGATGATGTTAATATCCATAGACTTGAGGGCTATAAGTGACGCAAGGAATACAAGTCTGTCAACAAGGATTTCATTACCATGGCTTACACTAGAAGTTTGCCATTTGGATCCAGGAGTTTGAATTACTAGTGGAGAGGGCATATCACAGAAGGATATGTTGTGCAAGCTGGCATAACTTTCGGAAATGAAGGAATGAGATGCTCCAGTATCAAACAGAACCGAAGCTGGATGACAGTTGAGAAGGAGTGTACTAAGAACGACATCCGGATCATCATGAGTGTCTTTAGCTGAGACGTGATGCACACATCCACGTTCAGTGGGAGATGACTTGACACTAATCATATTGCGTGATGGCTTACCACGGCCAACAGACTTCTCAGGCTGGGGTGGAGCATAGTTGGTTTGAGAGCAGTCACGTGCATAGTGTCCTGGCTCTCCGCATGTGAAACAAGTCCCTGAAGTAGGACGTGGACCCGCATTGACAAGCAGTCTACCAATAGGCCTGGGTGGAGTATGTAACTGAACTGGGTGAGGCTCCACATAAGATGGCCTCGGTGAATATCCGGGTGGAAGAGCGGAGTTCGGAACCCAAATCCGGCGCTTCTGCGAAGTAGAACCGGAAGAAGAACCCAGATCTCTGGTGCGCTTACGAGACTCCTCGTAAGTGAGTTGAGTTGTTTCTGCGTTAATGGACTTGTTCACAAGAGCCTGGAATGTATTGCAATGATGCAAGTGGAGATCACGACGCAACTTGGGGTTGAGACCCTTCCGGAACCTAGCCTGCTTCTTGGCATCTGTGGACACTTCTTCTGTAGCATAGCGGGCGAGGTTCTCAAACTCTCTACTGTAAGCATCAACAGCCATCTTACCCTGGGTGAAACTACAGAACTCTTCTCTCTTGCGATCGATGAGGGCTTCAGGAATGTGATGCTCGCGAAAAGCCTCGGTGAAATCTCTCCAGGTAGGAATTTGACCAGCTGGAAGCATAGCCTCATAGTTCTGCCACCAGAGACTAGCAGGACCTTCCAGGTGATATGCAGCATAAGTGACCTTGTCACTTTCAGCTACGTTCGCAGAATGCAGCTTGTGTGTGATACTATGGAGCCAGTCATCTGCATCGAGTGGCTCAATGGAATGATGGAAGGTGGGTGGTTTCAGATCAATGAAATCCTAGATGGTCGCTGACTCTTTGCACCGATGTGCGGTGTTCTCCTCGATATGTGCCAACAAGCGGTTAGACTCACGCTTGTTCCTCTCCATCTCTATCATGAACTCTTCCAATGAAGGTTGGTCGGGAGGATCCTCCTCATCCCTACCATCTCCGTGGTTCCGGCTGTGGGCAACAGAACTTCGATTAACCGGCAACATCCTGAAGAACCAACCAAGGAAACAAGGATGGATTCAGCATCATGATAAGGATGTAGAATATAGTACGAGGAAAAATACTATCTCTTGAACTCCTAGGACAATTCCGACAGCATAACGGCAGTAAAATGCTCGAAATGAGACATTCTGCAAAAGACGGAGTAGCACCATACTCAACATCATCACTCAAGGTTCTGAGATATTGCTAAATAGGTTACACCAGAGGTACTCAAACTGGGATATGACTCAGACCAACCAAACTTTAGAGATTATGGAGTAGTAACACGTGATCCTGATAGACGGAAGAGAAAGCCTAGTTCCTTAACCCCGTAGGAAAGATAGGATGACTCAGATCAGAAGGCATGAGGTATAAGGAGTAAAAAGAGCCTTACGTTCCCTTCCACAATCAATTCCCCTACATAACTAAAGAATTTCTAGACTCAACTTCGACCAAGTTGGCTTGGAAACCCTACAGGCAGTCAGGCTCTGATACCAAAGATGTCGGGACCCCAATTCTAAGTCACACCGATCTAGCATGTAACACCTCATATCACTTTGCGGCCTCACGCACGGTATTCCCACGGGTGTCGCCTTACCATGGCCCGGGACCGTTTGCGCCTTTTGGCTCAAGTATATGATAGTGTCGCTAGCATCCATATGACAGAGAACCCGGGCCGACATGACTAGTCGTGAACCCAAAGCGGCACTAACCCATGGGGACAGGCATACATGAATCAACCTCGAGCATGTCAGTCAGCAGCGTGTGAATCCGGACTGTAGCACTGGGCTAACTGGACTCCGGTAACCCGGGCTGTAGCAGGCTAGGTAGGACTCCAGATGTCACCACGTGACATTTCCCCGAAGTGACAGACACAGGAATGAAGTGAAACACATGCCGGCCAGTCAAGTGTCCTGAACAGTAGTGCTGGGCTAGCAGGACTCCGGTGAACCGGGCTGTAGCGGACTACTATGGCTCAAGGAAGCACTAGACTACATTTCCCCATAAGAGAGGCTGCCAAGGACAAACAACTAGATTGTCGGATCCCACACATAGCAATACACGTCACACGTACGCATAACATGCAAGTATGTGAGGTACAACATGGCATCACAACATAACGCAACTCATATAGATAAAGGCTTAGAAGAGCCACATAGCATAAATAAAAATAGGGGTCACATGACCCATCATTCAGAGCATACAAGCAACAAGCGGAAGCATTACATGTCTGAGTATAGACAACTACAAATGAAAAAGGCTGAGGAGCCCGACTATCTACAACATCCGATCAAGATCGTAGCTGAGGTACAAGCTACTTGTCGAAGTCCACGTAAACTAGTAAGACCGAAGTCTCCGCTGCAAAAACATAAATAAAGCAACATGAGTACAAAGGTACTCAGCAAGACTTACATCAGATCCGATCATACATGCACTTGTATCAAGAAGGTAATGTGGAGTTTAGTTGCAGCAAGCCAACTTTGACTCAGTGGCTATCCTGTACTACGACTATGAGAAACTCCTTTGAGGTGAGGCAACGCACACGAGTCCACTAATCACCACATCAATACACTACTATGGATTCATCCCCGTCTCTCCTACGAGAAGGCCATCCATAGCACTCACACTTGTCTTGAGCATTTTAGAGTATCCACTTTAAGTTGTCTATGTACCGTGTAAGCGTCCAAGAAGTCCATAACCGAGGACACGACTATTCGAATAGATCATGATAACCCTGCAGGGGTGTACTTCATCACACACGCTCTCACCACTTATCACCATATACCCGTCATGTATCTCGGCAACCTTCAAGCGGAAGCCTGGGGAGGGTGTCAGCCACGACCTAACTAACCACGCAAGACTTTAGTCCAGGTTTATCACCTATTTGGGTTCCATCCGCAAGGAGATCCAGCCGGGGTGTCGCTCACGGGCCCAAACGATGTGAGCAGGGTTCCCAAGCCCACCATCCGGGTGCCACTTGGTACACTGTGCCACCTGTGCCTAGTCTGTCCCGAGCCCACCCTGCCGGGTGCCACTCGGTAGAAAAATAGCACTACCTACAAACACCAGAAACTATTTGCAACTCCAGGACAGAGATGAAGGCAGTTAATAAGCCGAGAGAGCTTGGAGCGCCCGGAGCCCAATGTGTGGTAGTAGCTAGTCATTGGACAACTTACACAGAACTCAGTTCTTAAGGACGGTCCCAATGAGACAACCCACCATGTACTCCTACATGGCCTCTCACTGCTACCTTTACCAAATCGTGTTCAGATGCTTAACTCTCATTACCAGAACATATCATAACATTCCAATTCATTCCCGATGAATCAGAACTGACACAACTCTAAGCAATAGCAGGCATGGCATGGCAAGAACACAACATGGCTCAATCAACTCCTACACATGCTAGTGGGTTTTAACTATTTACTGTGGCAATGACAGGTCATGCAGAGGAATGGGTTCAACTACCGCAGCATAAAGTAGCAGTTGAATCGTTGTTGTCCTAATGCAATAACTGAGAGCAGGAGCGAGAGAGTAGGATTGTATCGGAATGAACAAGGGGGGTTGCTTGCCTGGTAGATCAATAGGGGGGGCACTGCTCCACTGATAGGTGCTCCCGAACACTTTCCGGAGCAGGACCTATCAAGAAGGAACGGTGTCGAAAATCAAACACAAGTATATGCAACAATATGATGTATGATCATGGCATGAATATGTGATGTTGATTGAGTTAATGCATCTAGCATTTATCTAGTTGAGGTCCATTTGAACCAAGGGTTCAAATGCAACTCCAAAATAAGCCCTTAAATATGCCATAAGTGTGTTTTCATATATACAGCATGTATAGGTGGGTTTGTCATGGATGAAAATGGTACAGATGGATAGATTGAATTTTTTCCGATCATTTTTCATATATAAATTATTTCAATCTAAGCTACGGTTGAATTTCTATGAATTTTTGAAGTTTTGAACATTTTCTGGAATTTCCTGTTTAAAAATAATTCTAGAAAAAGAATAACTGCGTCAGCATTGCGTCATGCCTGCGTCAGCAGGTCAACGGTGGCTGACCAGGTCAAACATGACGTGTGGGGTCCACACGTCAGTGTCTGTGGCTAATCCTAATTAAATTAAACCTAAACTGGCTTAGTTAATGGGGTTGGGCCCACGCGTCAGTGACCCAATTAGTTAACAGGGTTAAATTAGTTGTTAAACTAATCCTAACTAAAAATTAATAGGGCCGGGCCCAACATGTCAGCGACCCACGGGAGGTCAAACGTCCTGGTCAGCGGGGTCAAAACCCGCCGGCGGCTTGACGCCGGCGAACCAGACGCGGCGGAGGGCCTCGGATTCGTCTCTCTGGCGATCATTCGGGCGGCGGAGACCACCTACGCGAAGCCCAGGCTCGCGCGCATCCAGTGGGACACGCGGGAGACCGTGGGGTGGTCGGAGCTCGCGGGAGCGAAGCTCGCGGCGGCGGCCGGAGCTCGTCTCGAGCGATAGAGGGGCTAGAGGGCGCCGGAGAGGCAGGGAAGACGGGGGTTCAACGGAGGGGCTCACAGCGGATCCAACGGCGGGGTCGGCGAGCTCGGGGAAGGCTCGGTGTAGTCGGAACGTCGCTGGCGATCTCGGATGGCTGACGAAGAAGACGACGGCGGTGACGACGATACGGGGCGCCCGGAGTTGCCTGGCTTGATAGAGAGGACGACGAAGGTGGCGCGGAGGTTGTGGGCACGTCGGAGGGGCGAGGCCGGGGCGGTGGCTGCGGCTATGGCGAACGGCGGTGACGGCAGCGTTCGGGCGCGGTGAGAGAGAGCGAGGGAGAGGAGAGAATGGGCACGGGAGAGTGAGGGGGAAACGGGGCGGCGCGTGGCGACGCGCGGGTGATCCAGGCGATGAGAGGGAGAAGCAGGAGGTGGCGGAAGACGTGGCCGCGGCGTGCGTCGTGCCCGGCTTCTCCTCTGCCTACTGGCAAGAGGTAGAAGACGGGGCGGCCCCTGGTGGGCTGGGCCGCCAGGTGGGCTGGCCAGCTGGGCCGCCAGGTAAGGCCAGGTAAGCCTTTTCCTTTTCCTGTTTTCTTTTCTATTTTTCTGACATTTGTTTTGATTTAATAAAAATACTAAATCATTTTATTTTATTCTGTAAATTTTAGTAGGGACTAGTTGGACCACTCCAAAGCCCCTCACCAAAATTCAGAATTATTTGACAATATTTTATATATAATAAAATATTTATCCAATGCAAGTAATTACTGGATTAATTCCAAATGCCCAAAATAAATACTTATGAGCTCCTAAAGATATTGGTTTGATTTTTATCTCTGTCCAATATTTTCAGAGAGCATCATGAACATTTTCTTGGACCATTTTGGAGAGAAAAAAATTTATCTGGGTCATTTCCAGAAATGATTCTGAGGTTTTCACAAATCCCCATTTCAAATTTAAATGGAATTTAAACATGATGCACAAATGGCTAGTTGGTCTAGGTCATACCAGAACTAGGGATGTGACAACACATCAATCAAGAAACCCGCACCTTGCTCAATCAGCCGAGCGGACGAGGTGTATTCGAACCTCATACACTGGAGGCTTCAAGGGGCGGAGGCACAAGGGGCAGTGGATCAAGGTGAGGTCCATAGAGACCATACAGAGCTCTATCATCGGGTCCTGTTCCGTCGGCATGATCTCGCCCTCCTCGTGCACCACCATCTCTTACTTTAGGGCCAGGGCATTAGAAAGTTTTACCATCACATATTCATACTACTTCAAGGTACAATAAATCAACACATGCAAGTATCAAAAGAAAAGTCACGGCATGCATGCATGCGTTGTAATTAATGCATCGGTAAACGCAAATTGTTGAAATATATCGAGTGCACTACTTTGATGTGTCGCGTCAACTTGTACAACAAGGAGACGTTTGATTACAACACCCTCTCCCTCGCCCATGAGCGTGATGGCTAGCAGGACTAGGAGAAGCTTTAGCTACACGCTCTCCCTCCCGCACGCAGTGGACATTGGCTAGAAGCTTACTAGTACAACTCCACTATATTAGTACCATCATTGTTCGACTTCTCGAAGAGGCGAAGAGCCAAGCGCAACCCGAATGCTCGTGTGGCAGTTTCATGTGTATAGGGGAGGTAGTATAGTAACATAGTCTATGATAGCAGGTACCGTGCCTCTAAGCTTAAAATCATTGGAGTCGGCTCCATGCTATGAGGCCGTCTCGAAGTATTTTTATTAAAATAATCTTTGGTCCCTACCTGTCATCAAGGTTATTATAGTTTGCACGTTGATCTGGTTAAGAGAGGAATATATATTTTAATTTGTGGTGGGGTAAATGTTAGAGGTTGCAGAAAATATTGTACAATGTGTGTCTTTTAGCCAAGTTTAGAGGCAAGCATGTGGTGCCCGTGCTATGATGTGTCACGTCAACTCGTATAACAAGGAGAAGCTTGATTACTAGTAGTACGCCCTCTCCCTCGCTCATGCGCGCGGTGGCTCGCGGATGAGCCTTTTGCTTTTACTACTCCTACAACAAGCTCTCCCTCGCCCACGCGATGGACGGGACATGCAGCAGTTGATTCGATATTGTAGAAGTAGTAACATCATTGTTCGACTTCTCGAAGAGGCAAAGAGCCAAGCGCAACCTGAACGTGGCAGTTGCTAGTAACATGCTTTTCTTACTAGTCCATGTTACTACCTTCATAATGGGTAGTAATATATGGATGGTAACATACAAGCCTTCATTAATTGAGACATAGACTCATTTTACCTTGGGTGTGTTATGTTACCACAAGCATCTCTCCCCTCATTAACTCCATGCCACATAAGCAAAATTTTCTTACTCCCACTATGACTAGCCTTAATAGTATAGCCCTATAAACCAGAAAGGAGGGACTACTCCTTCCATTCCTAAATATTTGTCTTTCTAGAGACTCTAACAAGTGACTACACCGTAAATGAGTACATACGGAGCAAAATCAGTGAATCTACACCGTAAATAAATACTCCCTCTGTTCCTAAATATAAGTCTTTTAGAGATTTCAAATGGACTACCACATATGGATGTATATATAGACATATTTTAGAGTGTAGATTCACTCGTTTTACTCCGTATGTAGTCACTCATTGAAAGCTCTAGAAAGACAAATATTTAGGAACAGAGGGAGTACGTATTAAGTTCTCTCGTTTTCCTCTCCGCCTTGGTCGCGATGCACAATATTGAGTATACTACTACTGACTAGTCTCTTTTTGACACGCACTTACATTGATACGGCTTGAATGCCAATGAGGGAGAGGGTAGCAGTTCCTGAAACATTGACCGGTCAATGATGCCTTCGCATTTAATTAGCATGCAGAGGTAAGTAATTGGAGAAGCAGAATGGAGCCAGCACGATGTGAATGCAACGTAGTTTGGACTCTCATATAAAGGCGCCCCACCACTCCAATCCATCTACTCCTAGTCTCTGCACAACACTACCCACTCCAATCCAAGACCAAGACCAAGTGACCACAAGCCACAAGCACCCATGGGAGGTCTTAGATGTTGTTTTATGTGCAAAAAAATATATTCTCGGAATGACCTAAAACTCCATGGGAGGTCTTAGAAAAAACAATAAAAAATCCTCGCCAAATATGAAATCCAGGGGCCCCACACCCTTTCCACGAGGGTGGGCCCCCCTAGGGCGCGCCCCCTACCTCGTGGGCCCCCTGTTGACCCTCCGACGCCAACTCCAACTCTATATATTTGCTTTCGGAGAGAAAAACCCAGAGAGAAGAAATCATTGCATTTTACGATACGGAGCCGCCGCCAAGCCCTAAAACCTCTTGAGAGGGCTGATCTGGAGTCCGTTCGAGGCTCCGGAGAGGGGGATTCGTCGCCGTCGTCATCATCAACCATCCTCCATCACCAATTTCATGATGCTCACCGCCGTGCGTGAGTAATTCCATCATAGGCTTGCTGGACGGTGATGGGTTGGATGAGATTTATCATGTAATCGAGTTAGTTCTGTTAGGGTTTGATCCCTAGTATCCACTATGTTCTGAGATTGATGTTGCTATGACTTTGCTATTCTTAATGCTTGTCACTAGGGCCCGAGTGCCATGATTTCAGATCTGAACCTATTATGTTTTCATGAATATATGTGAGTTCTTGATCCTATCTTGCAAGTCTATAGTCACCTACTATGTGTTATGATCTGGCAACCCCGAAGTGACAATAATCGGGACCACTCCCGGTGATGACCATAGTTTGAGGTGTTCATGTATTCACTATGTGTTAATGCTTTGTTCCGGTTCTCTATTAAAAGGTGGCCTTAATATCCCTTAGTTTCCAATAGGACCCCGCTGCCACGGGAGGGTAGGACAAAAGATGTCATGCAAGTTCTTTTCCATAAGCACGTATGACTATATACGGAATACATGCCTACATTACATTGACGAACTGGAGCTAGTTCTGTGTCACCCTATGTTATGACTATTACATGATGAACCGCATCCGGCATAATTATCCATCACTGATCCGGTGCCTACGAGTTTTCCATATACTGGTTTACGCTTATTTACTTTTCCGCTTTTACTGTTACAATCACTACAAAATACCAAAAACATTACTTTTGCTATCTTTACTTTTGTTGCCGTTACCACCACTATCATATTACTGTGCTACTAAACACTTTGCTGCAGATACTAGGTTTCCAGGTGTGGTTGAATTGACAACTCAGCTGCTGATACTTGAGAATATTCTTTGGCTCCCCTTGTGTCGAATCAATAAATTTGGGTTAAATACTCTACCCTCGAAAACTGTTACGATCCCCTATACTTGTGGGTTATCAAGACCTTTTTCTGGCGCCGTTGCCAGGGAGCATAGCTCTATTCTTTGAGTCACTTGGGATTTATATCTGCTGGACACTATGAAGAACTTGAGAGATCCAAAAACCAAGATCTATCCCTCAACTACGAGGGGAGGTAAGGAACTGCCATCTAGTTCTGCACTTGATTCACCTTCTATTATGAGTAAGTTTGCGACACCTGCATCTGCTTCTGCTATTCGTTCCGATATGTCACATGTTATTGATGATGCCACTTCTACTATGCATGATACTTATGATGAAACTGCTTCTATGCCTGATACTACTGTGCCCCTTAGTGAATTTCTTGAAGAACAAATTGCTAGGGCTAGAGAAAGAGAAATTGATGAAACTGAATACGATGATGATAGTGATGATGAAAATATGCCTGTTATTCCTGAAGGTTATCTTTTTGATAAAGATGCTTCTTTAGCTATTTTAGCTTGCAGAGATAGATATGAGCTTAAGAGGTTATTAATTAAATGGAACAAAGAATCACTTAGAGATAAAATGAAACCCAATCCTGCTTTTGCTACTTCACCTATATGTGTTCCTGATAAAGATTATGAATTCTCTGTTGATCCTGATATAATTACTTTGGTTGAATCTGATCCGTTTTATGGCTATGAATCCAAAACTGTTGTGGCACATCTTACTAAGTTAAATGATATAGCTGCCCTGTTCACTAATAATGAGAGATCACATTACCTCTATTTACTCAAAATATTTCCGTTCTCATTAAAGGGCGATGCTAAGATATGGTTTAATTCTCTTGATCCTGGTTGTGTGCGTAGTCCCCAGGATATGATTTATTACTTCTCTGCTAAATATTTCCCTGCTCATAAGAAACAAGCTGCTTTGAGGGAAATATACAATTTCGTGCAAATTAAAGAAGAGAATCTCCCACAAGCTTGGGGGAGTCTTCTCAAGTTACTTAACGCTTTGCCTGATCATCCTCTTAAGAAACCTGAAATACTTGATATCTTTTATAATGGACTAACCGATGCTTCCAGAGATTACCTGGATAGTTATGCTGGTTCTCTTTTCAGGGAAAGAACACCGGATGAAGCTGAAATTCTATTGAATAATATGTTGACAAATGGAAATAATTGGGCACCTCCTGAGCCAGCTCCTGAGCCAGCTCCCGCTCCAATTACTGAGCCTATTCCTAAACCAACTCCGAAGAAGAGAGGTGTTCTATTTCTCAGTCTCGAAGATATGCAAGAGGCAAAGAAATCTATGAAAGAAAAAGGTATTAAAGCTGAAGATGTTAAGAATTTACCTCCTATTGAAGAAATACATGGTCTTAATATACCGCCTGTTGACGAAGTATATGATCTTAATCCTTTATTCATTGAAGAACCTCCCGATATCCCGACACAGGTAGTAAAGGTAAATTCTCTCTATAGATTTGATGAAGATGATATCCCTCACTATAAGTCTGCTAGGCAATGCTTTGATGAGTTTGATAATTTTATTGTCAAACAAGAAAATTTCAATGCTTATTTTGGTAGACAATTGAAATATGATTCCGATATAATTAAATACTTGGGTGATTATATGGCTAATATTAGAGGTGAACTTAAACTTGTTAGAAAACATGCTTCTATGATTACCACTCAAGTAGAACAAGTACTTAAAGCTCAAAAAGAATTGCTCCATGAAATGAATAGTAAGAAAAATGATTATGTTGTTAGAGTGGCTACTAGAACTGGAAGAATGACTCAGGAACCTTTGTATCCTGAAGGCCACCCTAAGAGAATCGAACAAGATTCTCGGAGAAATAATATTGATGTTCCTAGTTCTTCTAAAAAGAAGAAGAAGAAAAATGATAGAATTGTGCAAACTTCTAGTGAACCTATTGCTGAACCACATGATAATCCAAATGATATTTCTATGTCTGATGCTGAAACACAATCTGGTAATGAACATGAACCTAATGAAAATATTAATGATGATGTTCATGATGATGCTCAACCTAGTAATGATAATGATGTAGAAACTGAACCTGCTGTTGATCTTGATAACCCACAATCAAAGAATCAACGTTATGATAAAAGAGACTTTGTTGCTAGGAAACATGGGAAAGAAAGAGAACCTTGGGTTCAGAAACCCATGCCTTTTCCTCTGAAACCATCCAAGAAGAAGGATGATGAGGATTTTGAGCGCTTTGCTGAAATGATTAGGCCTATCTTTTTACGTATGCGATTGACTGATGTGCTCAAAACAAATCCTTATGCTAAATATATGAAGGATATCATTACTAATAAAAGAAAAATACCAGAAGCTGAAATTTCCACCATGCTTGCTAATTATACTTTTAAGCGTGGAATACCAAATAAACTTGGAGATCCCGGAGTACCTACTATACCTTGCTCCATTAAAAGAAATTATATTAAAACTGCTTTATGTGATCTTGGAGCCGGTGTTAGTGTTATGCCTCTCTCTTTTTATATCGTAGACTTGACTTGAATAAGTTGACACCTACTGAAATATCTTTGCAAATGGCTGATAAATCAACTGCTATACCTGTCAGTATTTGTGAGGACGTGCACGTTGTGGTTGCAAATGTTACTATTTTAACGGACTTTGTTATTCTTGATATTCCCGAGGATGATAGTATGTCTATTATTCTTGGAAGACCTTTTCTTAATACTGCAGGGGATGTTATTGATTGCAACAAAGGCAATGTCACTTTTCATGTTAATGGTAATGAGCATACGGTACACTTTCCGAGAAAACAACCTCAAATTCATAGTATCAACTCCATTGGAAAAATTCCATCGATTATAATTGGAGGTTTTGAATTTCCTCTTCCTACGGTCAAAAAGAAATGTGATATACTTATTATAGGGGATGTGCATATCCCCGTTGAGGTAACTTAGTATTATTCGAAATTTCTCCGGTTTCATGATTATCGGAATGAGTTTGTTAACAAGACCTGATCAACCTTGTTAGTGGATTCTTTTTGATGAGCATGAGATGGATGAAACTAGAAGCACAACCTTCTGTACCCTCTTTATATTTTCTGTTAATTAGTAGAAATAAAGTAAAAATAGTATTTTTCTGTCTGTTTCCTGTCTTATTTGTGAAATATAAAAATATCCCGAAAATAAAAGTCCTCAGAATGACATGCCAATTTAATATGATTTTTTGGGAATATTTGAGGATTTACTGTGCAAAAATTACCCCGGGAGGAGCTGCCACCTGGCGACGAGGGTGGTGGGCGCCCCCCCCCTATAGGGCGCGCCCCCTGCCTCGTGGGCCCACGGTGGCCCTCCTCCACTTATCCCAGCACCCATCTTCTTCCTCTGCCTCACACAAACCCGAAAAACCAACTCAAGCGCGAGTTCCAGCCACTTTTGCTGTGATTTTCGATCTCCTTGCTCAAAGCACCTCTTGCAAAACTGCTTGGGGATATTGTTCCTTGGTATGTGACTCCTCCATTGGTCCAATTAGTTTTTGTTCTAGTGCTCTATTCTTTGCAAATTTTTGCTGCATAGGTGACCATGTTCTTGAGCTTGCATGTCAAATTTATATGGTTCCAAGTAGTTCTAATGCTTGATATAGGCTCTAGGCACTTGTAGGAGTAGTTGCTATCAGTTTTATTGAAGTTGGTTCACTTTTGTTTGAAGTTACTAAAAATTTCAGAATTTTTTAGAAAATGATGAGGAGATTATTGAGGGGCTCATCGAGCCAAAGCTCGAAGGAAAAGGCACCGAAGCCTAAGTATAATTTGTCGCGCACCGCGGAGATTCGGGCGTGTGAATGGCCTTCTAATTATTTCTTGAGAGCAGCTGGTATCTATGAAGATTTTCATGAATTGGCTCACAATGCAGGCCTCACCGATTTCCTCCACGACCAATGCGATCAGTATCTCTTACTCACAAATCCCTTTGTGCAAAACTTTTATTTTCATCCTAGGAACTCACCACCTACGATGGAATTTCATTTATATGATGAGCATAAGGAGATGTCACTTTTTGATTTCTGTCGTATTTGTTTAGTCCCTTTTAAGGGCAAGACAGAAGAACCACACCATGATGATGTGGAGGGATTTATTAATAATATCACTGTAGGAGAAACCAGGAAGGTTTCCGATGCACGAATCACTAGCATACATTTTCCTGTTTTACGTTACTTTGCATTATTTTCTAGTCGTTGTTTAATTGGACGTAGAAACTATGGAAACCTTAGTATCCCTGATATAATTATTCTACTCCAAGGTTTATACAGTGATAACACTTTTAGTATGGGCGGTATTATTGCCAGACGGTTAAATATGAACCGTACTAAGGGCCCCATCTTTGGAGGCATTTATGCTACACGCCTAGCCGCACATTTTAACATACCTATTAGGCATGCTGAGAAGGAAGAAATGGTGCTGCCCCATGTTTATCTAGATCATAAAAGTATGGTAGCACATGATTTTATTGCTAAGAATAGGGCAGGGGAGCTTAGATATCAATTGTTCTTTAATAAACATCATCCTGAGACTATCACCCTGCCTGCTCCTTCTTTGTTTGATTTGACTGCAGGCACATACCTTGTTCCGTTGACGGCTATTCACGCCTACCGGAACCCTGCACCTACCGAGGAGCCAGAACAGGAACCACACGATGAGCCTCCACGACAATCTGTTTATTCTTGGGATCCAGAGATGGCTGTCAGCCAGTGGCAGTCAGAGTCTTCATCTTCAACACATTATGATCCCAACTATTCCATCTCATCACAGTACGACCCCAACAACTATTATTATGGATATCCGCCAGGCCAGCCGTGGCCATAGACCAACTTAGGCCAAAAGCCTAAGATTGGGGGAGTACGTATTTCTCACCGACATTACATTTATGTTCACACATACTCATTGCTAGATGTCGGTGCTCATACTTTTTCACTGTAATATCCATGCTAGTTTATTTTCCTTTTCCTGCTTTCTTCTTGTGTGTTTAGTAAACCTTAAGAAAAACAAAAAATTAGTAGTAATTTACTTTTCTGCTGTAGTAGTAATTAAAAAGAAAACCCAAAAAAATATTTCCCATTCTTCTTTTGCTTGTTGGGAGCTTTCCCGTGTAAATAGTTTTATTTCTTTTCTTTTCTTTGGGGGTCAGTAGGAGAAGACCTTAATTAAATTGTTAAAGTGGCTCTTATATGCATTATTGTTGAATTAACCAAAGAGCCCGTATTGCCTTGTCTTCTCCTGTTTATTGAATGCATGCAGATTCCAGCTTAGTCCAATGCACGTGCACTCTTATTATTATTCACACCGTTCGGTCATGCAAGTGAAAGGCAATTATGATGATATATGATGAACTAACTGAGATGAGAAAAGTTGGTATGAACTCGACCTCTTTTGTTTTTGTAAATATGATGAGTCCAGCGTTCTTGATTCGCCTTATTATGAATAAACATGTTTGCAATGACAATTAGAGATCGGAGTTGCTTGTGCCATGCTTGATTAGCTATGAGTTATAATGATTTACCTTGTGTGCCAACATGCTATTAAGATGGTTATGATGTGGTATGATGGGGTGGTATCCTCCTTTGAATGATTTAAGTGACTTGACTTGGCACATGTTCACGCATGTAGTTGAAATAAATCAACATAGCCTTCACGATATTTATGTTCATGGTGGATTATATCCTACTCATGCTTGCATCCAATGTTTATTAATTTTAATGCATGTACATGGCTGTTGTCGCTCTCTAGTTGGTCGCTTCCCAGTCTTTTGCTAGCCTTCACCTGTACTAAGCGGGAATACTGCTTGTGCATCCAATCCCTTAAAACCCAAAGTTATTCCAGATGAGTCCACTATACCTTCTTATATGCGGTATCTACCTGCCGTTCCAAGTAAATTTGTATGTGCCAAACTCTAAACCTTCAATTAAACATTCTATTTTGTATCCTCGAATAGCTCATGTGTCAACAAAGGTTGTCCTTATCTTTCGTGTTAGGCGGGTTATTCTCAAGAGGAGTGGACTCCGCTCCTCACTCACGAGAAAATGGTTGGTCACCGGGATACCCAGTCCCATGCTTTATGCAAACTAAATCAAAATTAATTGCAAATAAAACTCCCCCTGGGACCTGATGTATGTTGGAGGCACTCGTTGTTTCGAGCAAGCCATGGATTGATGCTTGTTGGTGGATGGGGAGTATAAACTTTACCATTCTGTTTGGGAACCGCCTATAATGTGTTTAGCATGGAAGATATCTCCATCTCTTAGTTGTTACGTTGACAATGAAAGTATACCGCTCAAAATACAATTTATCTCTATTTCAAAACCGAGCTTTGGCACCTCTACAAATCCCTGCTTCCCTCTGCGAAGGGCCTATCCATTTACTTTTATGTTGAGGCATCACCCTCTTATTAAACAGCACTAGCTGGAGAGCACAGCTGTCATTTGCATTCATCACTATTAATATATGTTGGGTATGACTATGATTGGATCTCTTTTACCATGAATTACAATGTCTAGTCAGTCCTTGATCTTTAAAGGTGCTCTGCATTTATGTTTTGCGGTCTCAGAAAGGGATAGCGAGATACCATCTTGTTATATCATATTATGGTTGTTTTGAGAAAGTGTTGTCATCCGAGATTTATTATTATGACTTGCTAGTTGATTATGCAATTGATACGAGTACTTGTGAGACCTGAGGATTATTGCAAATGTGGTTAGTTATGATCTATGCTGAAAACTTGAATGCTGGCTTGACATAGTTACAACAACAAGAGCAAACAGGGTTTGTAAAAGTTTTTCTTTCTTTCTTTCAGTCTGTCAATTGAATTGCTTGACGACAAGCAAGGGTTTAAGCTTGGGGGAGTTGATACGTCTCCGTCGTATCTACTTTTCCATACACTTTTGCCCTTGTTTTGGACTCTATCTTGTATGATTTGAATGGAGCTAACCCGGACTGACGTTGTTTTCAGCAGAATTACCATGATGTTGTTTTATGTGCAGAAAACAAATATTCTCGGAATGACCTGAAACTCCACGGGAGGTCTTAGAAAAAACAATAAAAAATCCTCGCCAAATATGAAGACCAGGGGGCCCACACCATTTCCACGAGGGTGCCCCCCCCCTAGGGCGCGCCCCCTACCTCGTGTGCCCCCTGTTGACCCTCCGACGCCAACTCCAACTCTATATATTTGCTTTTAGAGAGAGAGAAACCAGAGAGAAGAAATCATCGCGTTTTATGATACGGGGCCGCCGCCAAGCCCTAAAACTTCTCGGGAGGGCTGATCTAGAGTCCGTTCGGGGCTCCGGAGAGGGGGATTCGTCGCCGTCGTCATCATCAACCATCCTCCATCACCAATTTCATGATGCTCACCGCCATGCGTGAGTAATTCCATCATAGGCTTGCTGGACGGTGATGGGTTGGATGAGATTTATCATGTAATCGAGTTAGTTCTGTTAGGGTTTGATTCCTAGTATCCACTATGTTCTGAGATTGATGTTGCTGTGACTTTGCTATGCTTAATGCTTGTCACTAGGGCCCGAGTGCCATGATTTCAGATCTGAACCTATTATGTTTTCATGAATATATGTGAGTTCTTGATCCTATCTTGCAAGTCTATAGTCACCTACTATGTGTTATGATCCGGCAACCCCGAAGTGACAATAATCGGGACCACTCCCGGTGATGACCATAGTTTGAGGAGTTCATGTATTCACTATGTGTTAATGCTTTGTTTCGGTTCTCTATTAAAAGGAGGCCTTAATATCCCTTAGTTTCCAATAGGACCCCGCTGCCACGGGAGGGTAGGACAAAAGATGTCATGCAAGTTCTTTTCCATAAGCACGTATGACTATATACGAAATACATGCCTACATTACATTGACGAACTGGAGCTAGTTCTGTGTCACCCTATGTTATGACTATTACATGATGAACTGCATCCGGCATAATTATCCATCACTGATCCGGTGCCTACGAGTTTTCCATATACTGGTTTACGCTTATTTACTTTTCCGCTTTTACTGTTACAATCACTACAAAATACCAAAAACATTACTTTTGTTGTCTTTACTTTTGTTGCCGTTACCACCACTATCATATTACTGTGCTACTAAACACTTTGCTGCAGATACTAAGTTTCCAGGTGTGGTTGAATTGACAACTCAGCTGCTAATACTTGAGAATATTCTTTGGCTCCCCTTATGTCGAATCAATAAATTTGGGTTAAATACTCTACCCTCGAAAACTATTATGATCCCCTATACTTGTGGGTTATCACGCGCCCAGGCTCCTCGTTGCCTGCCACCCTCATCGGCCTCCAAGGTGACGAACTCTTTGAAGCACGGGTGGCCCTGTAGCTGCTAGATGTCGCGACGAAGAATGTGCACCTCGAGGCCGCGCTCACCGCGCAGTGCCTCGCCATGCGAGAAACCGTCGACCAGCACATCCACGTCTATGAGGAAATCGTCTACTTAGGCCACTACAAGGCCAACAAGGACAGAAAGACGTTGGCCTTCTTCCAGCGGCTGGAATCTTTGAACGCCATTGTTCAGAAGCATGTCGACCTGACCACGAAAGCCGCTGCTACTTAGCCACTGTCCGGTGGGCCGGCGCCCTGAGTCAAGGAGGTGGACGTCGTCGATGGATGCATCTTTCTTCTTGCCTCATGTAACCAGCACTGCATCACCTCCTGGCCTTAATGTTTTATTAGTGTATGGCATTTTTATTGCAGTCGTAAATGACATGTGTGATCCCTTTCTCTTATTTGGCGTTAATTATATGTAGTATCACTGTCTTCGTCCTGGTGTACTATCTAGGTCCTGGTTTATTAGTCTCTTTTGTAATTTGTGCTAAATTTCGACCAAAGATTTAACTGACAAAATGTTAGTGCATGTCAACAAAAATTGTATCGTTTGATTTGTATTTGAAAATATTTTTCAATGATATAATTTTGGTGACATGCATGAACCTTTTTTAGTCAAATTCATGGTCAAATTTGGCATAGATTACGATGGGGAGCAATAAACCAGGACGGAGGTAGACTGGTCCGTCACCATCATGTTTTGTGTCTAATTTTGACTTCAGTGGCCCAACCTACATGGAGGGAGTACTGTATATATTGGCACGACAACCAAACTTATATATTCAAAACTGAGCGTTACTTACATGTCATGAGTTCAAAATGAGAAAGTGGAACAAGTACAGCATGCCCGACACGTGTTAGGATCCTCTGCAGTAGCGCACCATGATGTTCGGTCACTGCCGTGTGGACCTAGCCCCACATGTCATCCGCACTACAGCACCATATAGTACTGCAGACGATCCTAACCACAGGCTGTCGTTCGCGTCGCA
Source organism: Triticum dicoccoides (assembly GCF_002162155.2). Lineage (NCBI taxonomy): Eukaryota > Viridiplantae > Streptophyta > Magnoliopsida > Poales > Poaceae > Triticum > Triticum dicoccoides. The sequence goes on from NC_041392.1 coordinate 342,163,552, forward strand.
CCATCACATGATCTGTCCGGCATGCCGCTCAAGCTAGGGAATGCTTGTTGTCTTAGCATTTTCACTGTCAGGTGGGGCCGCAGTTGAGCAAACCGACTATCGACAAATCCCTACCCCGCCCACCGTGTGTCGGCTGAGTTAGAATTGGAAGAGAGAAACGAGGGAGAAGAGCTAGCTGTAGCACAGATGTTGTTATCAGATGGGACTCATGTTGATAGAATAGGAGTACCGAGTACTCATACCTCTTTTTTAGGGAAAAGTAGTACCAACTAGTTGGGTGCGTGCGACCTATACCTATCATCACTTTAGGTCTCCTTTTCAAACCACAGCTATGCTTCATAGTACATATTTTTTTCACGCATTTATCCTCCTATATGTACTCCTAGGCTATTTCCACGTGCTTCCTTTCGCCGACATGTGGGACATAGAGCATCTGGGTCATAGTGCATGCATGACTCGGAGAATATGCAACCATGCCGGCGTACTTTACATTTCAGACCTCACGAATTACATGCAAACCCCCCGCAGAAGAATAAATAAATAAATGCATTGCTACATGCAAAGTGGATTATTTTCATAGAAACCGGAGCACGTTCATTAAATTTTGGACATAGCACATTTACTCACTCCGTTTTTATTTAGTCTGCATATTAGATTTTGTAAAAGTCAAGCCTTGTAAACTTTCACAAAGTTTATAAATAAAATATTAACATATACAATAATAAATCAATACCATTAGATTCATCATTGAATATGGTTTCACATCATTTTGATTTTTATGATAAATATTTATATTTTTTTCTATAAACTTGGTCAAACTTTATGAAGTTTGACTTCAGTCAAACCTAATATGCAGAGTAAATGAACGGAGGGAGTATAAAAAATGACCGGACCTAAACCAGTCTATGGGCCTCTTTGATTCACAAGATACTGAAAACACGGGAATGGGGAAAGTTTGATGGTGATGAATCGAGAGGAGGAGGAAGAGGAGTATTGTACATGCTAGAGACTGGACTGTAGCACATTGTTTTTAGGGCCATATCACCACATTGTTTTCTATGGCCTATCACCTGCTGGTTCACTGGGCTGCCATGGTTCGCACTCCTCTGACGTGAGTAGTACTAGTATATACACTATATATGCCGCATGATTCTTTGCTCCTTATTACTTCGCTGATTAGAGAGGGGAACGGAAGGGGGTCATCACCCCGGTCGTAGCGCCAGTAATTAATGACTATACTGAGTAGTCATATCACAAGACCCCATCTTTCCAGCAGTAATGCATCGTCAAATCGAACAGCCCTACCTTTCTAGTAGTAAGTTGAATCAGATACTCCCTCACCCTCCTTGCCTCTCTGTCAAACCGGCTACGCGAAAACTGTCGGGCGTACTACCCGGGAAAAGCCCTGCCCTCAAATTTTAACTACTCACGGTATAATTTTGTATCGATGAATTGTGCCATGGAGCAGAAAACCAAAAGAAAAAGGTGATACATGTAAACAAATATAGCCGAAGCTATAGCTAGCGATTCAGAATGTAAACCGTGCATGTGTTTATAAGTATAGATTACTTCAAAGTATTGAGTCCATTGATGCAATGTGGTCAAATTGTACCATCGATATCTCAAAGCCAAAATAGTTCAAGCTTGTTCGTTCTTTATAAATAGTATTGTATGTTTATTCACCTATGGGGTTGTTCAATGAATGGAGGGCCGGGGAGCACAACTGAACAATACTACTAGTAGTAAGTAGGAATAGTACAGTTAGTCAAGTCAAATAGAGAGTTTCTTTTCTTTAATGCCATGTACACAAATTGAAACACTTGTTGTGGAGAGAAAAAGATAATCACTCCACTATATATATAGGCAGGGGCCTGAGCGCTTGCTTTACTAGGGTTGCTCTCTTCATTCTCTGATCCTCTCCAGATCTAAACAAGACAGCGGTAGCAACATTTTCTCTCTGACCACCGCCGGTCACAGATCCGGCCGGATCCCTTTGGCCGGTGTGTAGGGGACTAGGTGCATCATTCACGCGGTCATCGGCGTCGAGGAGGAAACCCATAGATGTCGGTGGGTCCCGATCCTCTGCCCGTGTCGTTCCCTTTGACACAGCGTTGGCTCAGGAGGTCCTCTGACCCTTCTTCCTCCTTGTCGTATTGTGCGTAGATCCGACCTACCGCCGGCCTCCTAGCCACATCACGACGACCCTCAGGTATAAGTTCCGTCGAAAGCGGCCTTGCCCTACTGCCCCAGCTCCCCACGTGTCTGCATGTGGATCTTTTTCTACTTACATCAGCTCTTCCAAAGCCACCTAAATTTTTAGTATTATTAGAGGTAAAGCTAGTTCATGCAGTCGAATCTTGGACTTGGTTCAAATAACGAAGAAAGGGGGAAAGTTGTAGCATGAATCTAGGACTTAATTCAAACAGGAAATAACAGGGGGAACTAGTAGAGATTGGATACCCAACCGGTCTCTTGGTTGAAAGGGAAATAAAGGGAAAAGGCAGTACAAATTGGATAAGGAACATAACCATTATTGGTTGAAAAAGGATAGAAAGTGGTGGCTACTGGACAAGTCAACAGAGTATGTCCAGGATTAGATTTGCTACCCTCACATAGTAAAAGGTCTCTAGGATTAGATTTGCTGCCCTCACGGAGTATGACCAAACTCGGCATCACCACTTTATGCCTCCTTGTAGGTACATTGTGTTGATGCGCCCACTGTCGCATGTCCTTATACCAACCTTTTGTTGTTGTTAATGTAAGGGCGCATGTGAAATGAAGCAATCACACTGTTACCATAAGGACATGTCTAACCAGTGTTATTGTTAATCTAATGTCTCTAGTAATATGATGCAATTAAACTATGTTACAAATGGTACTACTGCTGTTTTCCCCAGTATGATAAGTAAGTTGCTTATTTACGCTATTGAGTGTCCTGGTGTCCCCACTGTACCATGCCCTTAAACCAACTCTTCAGCTGCTATTGATCTGTTATGTCAGGTAGACAAGCAATGCCACCATTAAAGTAATCCCATATTTGACTAATGTCACTGTTCATCGTAATGCTTCCGGTAACATGAAGCAATGCTACCAGTTTAAATTTCTACTATCCTTGCATGATTTCCATGAACATAATCAAGATGCTTCTTTTCACTTCATGTATGTTTTGTATCTTGTTATTGACCAGTAACTATTTTCTTTCTATCTTTTTGTGCGGACAGGGATATCCATTTCACCTCGTTGCTATTGTGACCCTTTGGTGAATTGCACAAAACACTTTCTTTTGGAATGAGTGTCTTGTGCAGTTCAACTAAAATGCCACGTGGGCAACATCTCTCAATTTTGGTTGAACTGCACAAAGGTTGATTGGAGTTTCCAACATCTCCATCAAACTTTGTTGGTAATCTCGTGCAACATTTTATTTTCCTTTGCAAGATGAGCCGTCACTATCACCACAATGGCACTTTATTTTAGTGGAACTGCACAAAAGGATAACCGAATTATAGTTGCACCTTGCATGAGTAGGACAACTAAGCTTAATGTTGCTCAATTTTAGTGCAACTACTAAAGAAGAACCTGTCAGCTCATGAGAGCAAGTACTTCTTGCTAGCTGCATGATGCAATCTTTACTTCATCCAGGAAGACTGCAGAAAAAGGTCATATGAATTGAATCATCCGAGTGGAGTTGCAGGTTCACCACATCGAGTCGTGGCAGCATAGGGCACCTCTCTCAGTTATGGTTCCCATGAACGGGTATGTTCCTTTTTGGTTGATTTTGACTCTGCATCCAGCTAGTGATCTTGTGCTACTGTTTTGGCACTGCTGCTGCCACTGATAAAATGAAGTAATAATACATTTAAAATAGAGCTACTGTCTTAGCTACCATTTCATTCCAATGTAGATAGCTTGCAGAAGACCTATAGGGCAAATTCAAGTCCATGTGCACTGCATCAATCACACATAGTTGCACTGAACTAGTTGAGTCCATCACGCCTACCGTTGAGGTGGCGCGAGCCACCGCTCTAACTGGCGGGCGCCACAATATTAGTTGAACTACACAAAAAGTTATTGAAATGAGTCGATGCTCCTCCTTCTACTGCCACACTAGGTGGTAATGGATGTCAACGAATCGTCTTCATGGCAAGATACGGGGACATGGAGAATAACTTGATCTCCCAAAGTCATCTCACACAGGTCGGTACTGTCCTTTATCAACATGATTGTGCATACTATGATAACGTTGTATTTTTTAATAAAGCTATTCTATCGCAATCTTTTCTCCTTTTGGAAATAAAGTTGCTTTAACTAGTGCCAATATTATAGTGACCATGCTCTTTCTTATCTATGCAAACAGGAATACTCAACTACAGATGTTGTGATGGTCAAAAGCATTCGCCCAAGGTTGTATGACATGGCTAGCCAAGATGGATTTAATAACGAGATTCACTTTATCCAAAGGCTCTAAAGTGCCATGCGTGTGTGCAAGGTGGAAAGATATATTTTAGGATGTTGATTGATGATTCCACTAGATTCTGCTATGTGTATTTGTTAAATACTAAGGATGAGGCTCTATACACACTACTTCAAAATCTAGAAGGCCCTCTTGTGAATATATTGGAAGTGGTAGTGCCACCAGTGATGCAGAATATTTCAGCTGCCAATGTTTGACCTACATGGCCTTAAAAGGACTGGTTTCAATGTTTAAGCAAATCCTAGGATCAAATTGCTTACATGAAGCATCAATCAATTTTTATTTAGTTTTTCACATTCTCACAATGTTTGAGTTGTACACTTACAATTGGCTCTGAGCCATTGAGATGTGTAGGCATCTTTGTTGTATTTATTATTATTTGAATCTAATGGGTTGGTTCTGGATCTTGCAAGCTGGGAATCATTATTATGTGTAGGCATCTTTGTTTTACTTATTATTTGAATCATATCGGTTGGTCTTGAATCTTCCAAGCTGGGAAACACGGCATGATGATGCAGAGGACAACAACCATAACTAGTTGTTCAAACTTGGTAGTATTGTCTATGTGAAAGTGTGGCAAATGAGCTGATTGTTTGCGTCCTGAGAATAATAATTCTAATTGTTGTGCATGTTGATCCTATGACACTGATAGAATGAGCCAATGCTTTGGCTATTTTAAGAATAAATTTTAATTAAAGCTAATAAAATTTATGTAAAGTGACCACTAACACTTGCTATTACAATACCAATACAGACCCGCTCGTGAACCCATGGGGGCATGTTCTGCCGGGCATGCAGCAGGCGAGGGAGGTGTAGTAACTATTGTCGCATGTACACACTCAGTTTACTGTTGGATGCAGTTCCCCAAGAGCTGAAAAATGAACTACTGCCGCCGCCTAACCACTCGTTCACCGTTGATTGAAGTTCCCCAGGATTGGAAAACAAACTGCTGATGTGGCGGTGCAGCCCCCCATTACCCCACTACACACTGATCGTCTTCATCCCCCTGCCCCCAATCCGCAGAAACGGGAACCGCCACATCAACTCTGCGTGAGAAGAGACTCCAATGGCAATCCCAGGGGTGAGCCTGCTGGATATGGACTTCAGCAACGAGTTCACCTTTGAGTTCACCGTTCAAACCCATGGCAGCACCAAGTTGAATGTGATGTGCACCAATGATCCAGACTCGGTGAAGCTCAGTACCCACAGGAGGAGAAAGGACAAGGTCGAGGGACTAGGCCTTGTGCCCATCCATTCGTCTCCTGACAGGGACCAGCGGATCGCTGTTTCCCATGTATGCGTGTGGGACAAGGTTCTTGTCTACCACTACTAAAGGACCACCAGAGATTCTGGAGCATCTGGTGCAACAAGCTTGTCGACATCCAGAAGCAATACAAGATCATTGGCAATAGGCAGGAGAAGGACTCCATGGTTGACCTTGCCGCGACCATCATTGACCCCTGCTACGCTAACATGAAAGAAGACATCGATACCAAGAACCTAAACACGTGGGAGGTACCTCTGAATCTAGCCTACATAACATACGCGACCAAGCACGCATACGCATGCTACGACATGTACAGGCAGATCTTGGACACGAGGGTGTGTCTGCTTCCCGTAACCGATGAGTACACGGACAGCCGCAGTGTCATGATCAAGCGTGCCAGGAAGGTCTAGATGATGGACTTTATCTTTTTAAGCACCTTTATCATCTGAGTGTTTCAGGCATTAACATATGCATCGTAATTATCTGTTTTGTCTAAAATATTTCTTCTAAGAACCCAATAACATGTTTGCTTTTTAGTGGCTATTTTCTTATGTATGTAACTAGTTCATTGGGCTGCTATGCTTTGAATCTCCTTCCTCCAAACATATTCCCCTTCTAAGGTGGACCCAGCAGGTCTCGTACACAGACATCTAGGACCAACCACCTATCTATTTGTATTTCTCTATTCTGTTCAATCTTTCATCCTCTTCCTACAGCGGCTGGTGGCGCTGCCACGCACGCCTCGGTGACCCATCCTAGCCTATGGCGCTGGCCAGGCCATCCCTCTACTCCCACACATTCTCCGGCGGTGGCAGCTCCACCGACCCACCCTTCACCCGAACAAGTCAACCCTCGTACTCCGCTCCGCCTGCGTCTTCCCCAACTCCGGTTCGTTCGGTCCAAGGTCTCGACGTCGTCCTCCGCCTTGGTGCTCTCGCTGCGGCGCCGCCGTCTATCGTTACCAACATGGTCAAGAAAACGAGAGGAATTGGGAGATGACTGTTCGTCGAGAGGCTGACAGCCCTGGGCCCACCAGGTCCATGGCCTAGGTTTTGTTCTTTAACATATGCATCCCATGACATGCAGACACAGTTGATCCAGCTAGTTTCAACTTTGTTTGGGGTACAGCAGGTATCAAGCAGCCTCTGGGCCTCCCAGCCTAGCTTGTCTATAACATCAACAACCCAAGTTATGTTTGTTTTTCCAAGACGACACACAGCTCAGTTCTATTTTTCTATAAGAATGCAAAACTGAACCTATGTTTTCCCTTCTATAATAGTATATATATTTATATTTATATCTTATTTTATTACATATATATATAGTAGAAACAACATAAGGTTCCGTTAAACCTGTCGTTCGTCCAACCATTGTATAGACCTTCCCACTTCCTTTATTTTTCGTTTTTATTAATCCTATATCTGAATTTTCTCCCACTTTCTTTTTTGATGTAATCTGAGTTTTCTCCGAGCACTTTTCCCTAGAACCAACTCAACTGTCACATGTCTAGCCTAAATAATAATAATAATAATACCCCACGTCCTATTAACTCATCAAACTAAAATGATATTTTATTTCGCAAATCAAATGTTCTTACAAAATAATAATGATAATTGTTTATATATATAACTTGGCAAGTTAACTCCTGGTGATTGCGTACATAAGCTTGCAAAAAGATTTTACTGACCAATCCAATAATACACGTGCAATCATGTGTTTATGTTTTTATAACATTTCTCCGTCCAGCCCAACATGAAATTTTCACCCAGCCCAGCAAGTCCGCGAATTTCGAGAAAAATGCAAATGGGCTTTAAATTCTAACATAATATATAAACGGGTTGCATAGATGCTACATCATTGTTTCACCCAGCCCACCAAATGGACTAAAAAACCAAATGGACTGGCTGACATGTGGGCTAGTAGGTCGAAGCCTAAGCAATTCTGCAAAAAATAAAAATATAAAGGTCGAAGCCTAAGCAAGGCATTGGATTTAGATCCAACGGCCGACATTCTTCTTCAATCTCTCGTCTTCTTCCCCCAGCGCTGCCAGGACGACCTGCTCCAGCCTCCGTCATCCAGCGGCACTGTTTTACGTGCCTTGCAGTGAAACGCTACCCCACCGATGGCCAGGCCATCCCTCCACTCCTCCGCACCTCCTATTATTCTCTGTCGAGTGTAGGCCCACCCTGCACCCGAACAAGTCAAGTTTCCCACTCCTCTCCATATGCGACTCCACTTCCACGTCCTCCCCATCTCTGGGGCGTTCTAGTCTAGGACCTCGCCTCGTCCACCGGACTTGGTGCGCTCTCCATGGTGTGGTCAACATGGTCAACAAACGAGAGTCATCGAAAGATGACTCTACGTGGAGAGGCTGACAGTGGGGACGCACCACGCCAATGGACGCATGCATGCATGCAACTGCATCCTTTTTACCCTGAAAAATAATGTTTTCTCCCCCTGACAGCTGGGACCCACCAGCTACATCTTCGCACGCAAGGAAGTGCGTCCTTATTACGGGCCAAAAAATGATTCTTCCCCGTGACAGCTGGGACCCACCAGTTATATCTTCGCACGCAAGGAAGTGCGTCCTTACCCTCCCTGACAGCTAGGACCCACCCGGTCAAAGCGTACGTAGCGTTGTCTATGTACATACCGGTCGATCGGTCTGTCTGCCATGATGAACTGTGGCCGATTAAGGAGCGGTAGCAGTTTAGGCAGTCCAGTCAAAACCGTGTACCTGTATGTACAGCTAGATGCCAAAAAATACGGCCACGTACGTACATACAGGCGGGGTCTCAAACGCGTACTCGCGCATACATATGGCCAGGACTCGGGTACATGGAGAGGCAAAGGACGGCAACAACGGCGTCCTATTCATCGGAAGCCAACCGGCTGGGTCGGAACAAAGAAACTGCGTCGTATTCATCAGGAGGCAACGGAATGCGTCGTGTTCATCGGGAGGCAGTGAAATATGTCATGTTCATCGGGAGCCAACAGCTTGGACGGAACAGCCGAAACGAGGTCGGGCGTACTGCAGAACATATGAAACGGGCCTTCTGTTCGACCGCGTACGGTCGAAACGGGGTCCTTTTTAGTGGGAAGGGTCTGGTGTGCCGCAAAACGGAGGAAATGGACTTCTATTCGAGTGCCTACGGTCGAAACGGGGTCATGTTGATCGGGAGGGGTGTGGCATACCGCAAAATAGAGGAAACGGACTTCTATTAGAGCTCCTATGGTCGAAACGGGGTCCATCTCGATCATGAATGCTGGCTTGCCGGCCCAACCCGAGGAGATTGGGCCGGCTGCATTAGTACCCCCTTATCCAGGACACCGTCAGTATCCCCTGAACTGGTCTTCTATTCTGAGGACGATCCTTTTGATAAGAACCTCGGACCCGAAGTCCTTGGCTTGATAGACAAGTTCCTCCTTGTGATTGGAAGGCTTAACCGTTCCCTTTGCCCGAAGAGATTGGAAGGCTTAACCTTGAAGGCTAAATCACCTCGATGTGAACAGTTCCATATAGTCTGACAACTTTATCAAAATGCCTCACCGCACAACGGGTCGAGCAGTTACTGCTCCCCTCTAATCATGGCCCGAGGCAAACTTTTTACTAGCACGTCCCATCGAGGTAGAGATCATGCCCGTTTTATAAGGGATATCATCAAGATTTTGTTTCCGCCATATGCTCAACGACATCTTTGATGGTGGTGGCGAGTTTATTGGCACAATAAGGGGACTCTTGGCCTATAAGAGCAAAGGGGAGGACAACGCAACTGACCACGCTCCCATTCTCCCCATCTTACTGCTTCGTCTAGCTCCAAGGCCCAAATCCGATCACGCGTCCTCTTTCTCCAGCGAGTCCATCCTCCTCCACCAGCCATGGCCGAGACCCTCCAGGGGCACTGGGGCGGTTCCATCGTGACTGATGAGACCATCCAGGAGCTGTGCAATGCGGGTACCTATCCACCGACATCGTCGCCCGTGCTCCCATCGCTAGTCAGCAAGTGCCCGCTCCCAATGCTGGAGAGCGGGTGGTTTTAGTCCCCGACATTGTTCGAGGGCTAGGGTTCCGCTGCACCCCTTCATGCGCGGGGTAATGTTCTACAATGGGCTGAATTTTCTTCATTAGCCCCAAACTCCATCCTCCACCTTGCCGCCTTCAACACGGTCTGCGAGGTCTTCCTCCGCTGCAAGCCACACTTCAGCCTATGGCTGAAGATCTTCGAAATCAAGCCGAGGTACAATGGCTCCAACCTCGTGGAGTGCAGAGGGGGCATGATTAGCAAGAACCATGGGCATAGTGGTTCAAAGGCACCTTCATCGAAATGCTAAAGGAGTGGCAGTAGGAGTGGTTCTACATCACTCAGCCACTCGCCCCTGGCCAACCCGAGGTCCCAGGCTTCTCGATTGGGTCTCCCAAGAATCTCAAGTTTTGGAGGGAGAAGGGCATTGCTTGGGGGAACCCTAAGGAGGTGCAGAACCTGGTCAAAAGGGTCAAATGGTGGTTCACCATGAGGAAGATCGAGCTTTCTGATGTCATCAACGTCATTCTCAATCGCCGCATGCTCCCCCTCCAACTTCGGGCCGCCCCGATGTGGGCGCACAAGCCCGGGGACATGGGTCCCCTCATCGCCTTCTTCCGCTCCACCTTTGCCACCATGTGGACTAATCTCATGAAGCTGGCCAAGGACAAGGTCCCCAAGGAATTCGAGGACTGTGGCCTCGAGAATGGCTATGAAGCCCCCCCCTCCGGTAAGTGATCTTTCTCACAATTTATCATTCATGTCCTCCGAGGAGTAGATTCTAACAAATTGCTATGCTTGACGCTTCGCGGAAGTGGCTAGCCTGGGTGCATGGATGTGGTGCTCGGCGGCACGACTAGAGGAGCCTATTACCCTCCTGCTTGCGGTGCTCTTAACTGAGGAGCCACACGTGGTGGCCCTCAAAGGGGAGAAGTCCCAGAAGTGTAATCTTGGTGGTCGAGCCCAGGAGACCTTGGTCACCTGGTCCGAAGAGACCCACGCCTCCGCAGCCCACGACGGCTATGCGGAGGAGGGTGATGTTAAGGAGATCCCTTCTGATGCGGAGCATCCTTCCACCATCCCCATGGACTCTACACCAACACATCAAGCCCCACGTGGACCTGTGACAAGAGCGAGTGCACGTGCTTTGGAAATCGAGGTGAACACCTTCCTACTTGACTTGCATATGGATACGAATGGGACTTGGTTGCTACCTCACCAAAATATGCTATGTCTCATTAGGTACGAAGAGGAACACTACTGTGAAGCTCAAGAGCATCACCAAGAAGGAGGACCACCCCAAGGCCACGCGAACCAAGACGGAGTGCAACAGCAGCAACACTGGAAGTCCCAGGTGACCCCGTGCGCATGGGCCCCCGAGACCCCGTGCCCATGGACTGCCCAGGAAGTTGGCACTGGAGCACCCCGTGTGCACGGGCGTGTACCGTGGGCTGCTATGTCTCATTAGGTACGAAGAGGAACACTACCGTGAAGCTCAAGAGCATCACCAAGAAGGAGGACCACCCCAAGGCCACGCGAACCAAGACAGAGCGCAACAGCAGCAACACTGGAAGTCCTAGGTGACCCCGTGCGCATGGGCCCCCGAGACCCCGTGCCCACGGACTGCCCAGGAAGTTGGCGCTGGAGCACCCCGTGTGCACGGGCGTGTACCGTGCCCACGGGACCCCCGTGCGCACGGGCCCAACATACCCCGTGCGCACGGGCGTGTACCGTGCCCACGGGACCCCCGTGCGCACGGGCCCAACTTACCTCGTGCGCCCGGGCCTCCTAGGATGGCCGACTGAGATTGCATCTCGCCCTCCTCTTCATCTCCTTCGACCCCGAGGTTATATAAGTCGTACCTAGAACCATGTTTAGGGTTAGCAAAGTATATGTGAGACATTTGTGAGCTTTTCTCCTTGTATCCCCTCCTCTTGGAGATCTAGACACTTTTGGGAAGAATCCTTCAGATTATCAAGCCCTCCTCTTGGAGAAGATCAAGATCAAGACCTCACCTAGTGGGAAGAACTTACCTAGTGCTATTTTCCTTGAATTGTTCATGTAATCTTGTGGATCTCATGTGTGCTACTCTAGTGGATGTGATATTTGGGTTTGTTTGAGTGTTTTGTGTCTTGTGCTCTTGAGTGTTCTTCCTCTTTTTCCCCTCCAAGTGTGAAAAGATCCCCTCTAGGGTTTTGCCCTACAACATCTTGGTATCATGAGCAAGGTCGATTCACATCTTGGACTCCCATCCCTCCACTTGCTATCTTGATTTTGTTGTTTTTCATCCAAATTCAAAAATCTCCACCAAAAATAGCCCCAAAAAAATTTCTTGCAATTTGTTGGATCTTGTAAGATTTGGTTGTTTTCGTCCACGAATTTGGTGTTTGGCAAGTGGATCTACCCAGCTTCCTACTTCCCCACCTTTCCTTCCTTCGAAATTGGACAAAAATTTGGAGATTCTCTCGGATCAGGAGCAGTTCACCCGCTCGAAGAGCACCCCGTGCACACGGGCCATCGGGACCCCGTGCACACGGGCCTCACTTACCCCGTGCGCACAGACCCTCCAGAAACTTTTGGCCATTCTTGTTTTGCATAGTTTTGATTCCAAACCACTACTCGTGTTCTTCCGCACTATTTCTCGTGGTTGTTTGAGTTTCGGGCTGCGGTTTCTTGTGTGTCCTAAGGTGTTTCGGCTACTTAGGCGCATTTGGACATCATCATCACCGCTTATCAACCATCGACTCGGACTCCACACCGGCTTCGACAAATTCATCTCCATCCCATCCGTAAGCAAGGGCTGTAAACTCGACGACACTCACCTTTCCTTTTGCATTGATAACCCGAGCCTTTTGTGTCACTTACCCATCAAGACTAGCAAGTTGGGTATTGTCGGTCCACACTTTTGCGCACCATAGTGATCGTGTTATCATCGTTGTGCATTAAGTCTCTCCCGTGCATATCTTACAATACTTGTCTCATATCATACTTGGCTCGAGCATCAAGCATAGAAAAAAAAGCTTTAAAGCAAAAGAGGAGACACGTAGAGCTTGTAAGCAATAGCATTGAGCCTTGTTGCATAGTCACATCATCTTGGTCACCACATACATAGCATAGCTGGGATTGAAGACGGCACATTTCTCTCATAGGTTGGTGCACAACATATCTTGCCCATTTGAGCAATCGAGCTAGCATCTCTCTAGTATTCGCACAACAAGAGCATTTTCCATGGTTGCACATTTGAGCTCACCCGTTGGTTGTGCGGATCCCATCTATCTTCCGTGTGTGTGTTCCTAGTGATACCCTTGGGTTTGATCTATTTGCTTTACTTGCATCTTCGTGAACCTTCTCAACCTTATTGATATCTTGTCTAACATTTGCTTGAAATTTTTACCACCCTCCTAACCGAGCTACTCCATAAGCCTTCTACCTGTAGGTGTGAGAAACAAACCTGGTTCCAATTCTACTATCGTGGAATTACATTGAGTGACACTTGTTACATCCTCAATCCTCAGAAAAGGTAACTTCGGTATTGTTCTCTCATTTTCCTACTCACCCCATGTGACGCCCCGAGGCCGAGGTGTCAGGTGTCTTCCAGTTATTCGCCGTCGTTGCCATGTCATTTGCTTGCGTGTTGCATCTTGTCATGTCATCATGTGCATTGCATCATCATGTTTTCAAAACTTGCATCCGTCTGGGTTCCCTAGTTCCGTCCGTCATCCGTTCTGAGCCCAGACACACTCGCACGCGCCCGCGGCATGTCTGAAATAGTATTTTATAAGTGGATAGAAAATGTTCTCGGAATGGGATGAGAGTTGACATGTGGTCTAATTATAGTGTAGATAGACCGCCTGTCAAATTTCATCGCATTCGGAGTACGTTTTACGCCCCAACGATTAACTATAGCGGCAGTATAGCCAGTCTCTTCTTCGGATGTTTTTCGGTCTCCAGAAATAATCGCCGGGTCTCTCTCTTGTCTTCTCTCAGCCCAAGGCCTTCTGCACAGTCCACTACCTACCGCCAGGCCCAACCTAATCTCTCTCGTCAGCCCGCGGCCCTCCTCGCGCGCGCGTTCGTAAAGTTGTCCCAAACCCGACCCGGACCGTCGTCACCGTTGGATCCGGATCATCCCCAAACATCTACAAAATATCTCCATTTTCTTATTTGGGCTACCTAAGCTATTTTCCCGTCCATCTGATTACGATCAGAGGGACCCAATACCCCCCTAACCTAATCTTCCAGCATATATAAACGGGGGAACCTTAAAATCTAGGGAGCTGTCCCATCCTTCCTCCTCGCCGCCGCCACCCGGTCTCGATCCACCTCGGGATCCCCCTCCTTGTTTTCCTCCACCCACCAACCAACGCTCTCCACTGCTCCTCCCCGATTTGCTAGCCTCGATCCCGAGTTCCTCCTCTGCTTCTTGCCCAGGCACCCGAAGCTTACCTCTTCTCCCCCTAATCTCGAATGAATCGTGAAGCCGCCCAGATCCTGCAAGAGCCCGAGCTCCTCTGCTCGTCGTCCCTCTCTTGGAGCCACTAGCGCGTGAGGCTCCAGACGCCCGAGCACCGGCCAGCTCACTGGAGCAGACCACCGGCGACCAGGACCGACCTCCCCTGCTCTTTTCTTCTTCCCTTCCTTCTCTCTGCCTTCTTTCCCTTCCCTGTTCTCAACTCTCTCTTTCTCTGTCTCGTTTTGGACAGGGAACCGAAGGAGGCCGCCATGGCCTTGGAGTTTCACAACCGCCCCGTCGTCTGGATCCATTGCTCCGCGCCCGTCCAAGGCCTCCTCTGCCAGAGCATCACCTCTCTCTGTTCCCGTCGCTGCCGGCGACGAGCCGCAGCTCGCCGGGGCACCCAAACATCACCGTCGACCACCTCCAGCAGGACCTTCCCCAACGCGCCCAAGCTCCTCCCGCGCCCCATGGCCTCTGTCGCGCCGGAGCTTTGCTGCCGGCGGCGACAGCAACAACAACATCGTCGTCGCCTTCCTCCTCTCCTCCCGTGTGCGCGTCCACTCAACCCCGTTGCCCTCCGTCGACATCGTCACGCCGCCCGTGCTCCCCCTCACCGGCCAACAGCAGCAGCGTACCCTGGCGCCCTGCTCCAAACCTTGTCCTCGTCGGACTCCGCCACCCCCAGGACAGCACCTCCGGCCGTCCCTTTTCCTTCTCATTTCTCTGCATCCTATCTCTTTTCCCGTATCTCTGAACCTGTTCTTTGCTTCTCTGAACAACATCGCCATGGATGCCGCCCCAAGCTTCATCGCCGGTCGCCTCCGTCCCGTCTCCGACCGGATCCGCTGCGGATCCAGCCCTCCCGCTGCCGCCTGGCCAGCCTCGCTCACGCCCCTGCTCGCCGGCGCCAAGTCCCTGTCGTCGCTGATCTGCTTCTAGTTCGAGCGAGAGGAGCGCCCGGCCTAGCTGCGTGCGTTGACTGCGCCTCCGAGGTCCAGCTCGCCTCTCCAGCTGCAGCCCAGCGGCCTGCATCCTCCACCACCCGACTGGGCCTCAGCCCACTGGGTGAGGCCACCCCAGCGCCCCCCCCCTTTTTTTCTTTTTCTTTCCGCTGTTGGGCTTCTTGCTCAGATGCGGCCCGTATCATGTTTTTTCCCTTGGGCGGATTTAGCTAATTTTTCCAGAGACTAACTGTTTTACAGAAACCCCCCTGTTGTTCATGCATATTTTATCTCTCAAACGGTGCATCATATTAAAAAACTTAATATATGAAACTTGCTTAGAATTTTGTGTAGTTTAATAATATGCCATTTTCAATCATGTTTAAAATGTCTAAAATGTTGTTTGCTTTAATTTGCCCCTATGCCATGCTAAAATGTTTTCATTCATAACTAAATAACCGTAACTCCGAATTTAACAAACTTTATATGTAAATGGGGTAGAATTTTGCATAGTTTAACATGGTGGCATCTCCTTGCATGTTTCACAACTCTAAAATTGTGTTTAGGGCAGAACAGTACCAGAACCAAAATATGCACATGAGGAGTTTCCGGACTTGTTGTTTGTCGTTCCGGCCTCGTTTAAACTTGCCTAGATAGGTAGTTTTCCTTTGCTTCACCCTCTTGCCATGCTAACAACATTTAATCTTGTTTGGTACATAAACGAGATCGAACTAAATAAGTCATGTGGTGTTTCGTCAATATGCAACGGAGTTGCATGTTGAGCTCCACTTAATTTGTAGGATTGTTTATGCATTTTGCCATGCCTTGCCTCTTTAAACCGGACATGCATCATACTTGATTGTGCATCATGCCATGTTCATGTGTTGGTTGTTTACTATGTTGCGTGTTTCTTTTCGGTGTTGCTTCTTCGGGTTGGTTCCAATAACGTCGTGTTGTGAGGATTCGTTCGACTTCGTCCGTTTGTCTTCTTCATGGACTCGTTCTTCTTCCTTGCGGGATCTCAGGCAAGATGACCATACCCTCGAAATCACTTCTATCTTTGCTTGCTAGTTGCTCGCTCTTTTGCTATGCCTATGCTGCGATACCTACCACTTGCTTATCATGCCTCCTATATTGTTGAACCAAGCCTCTAACCCACCTTGTCCTAGCAAACCGTTGTTTGGCTATGTTACCGCTTTGCTCAGCCCCTCTTATAGCATTGTTAGTTGCAGGTGAAGATTGAAGTTTGTTCCTTGTTGGAACATGGAGATGTTGTTCCTTGTTGGAACATGTTTACTTGTTGGGATATCACAATATCTCTTATTTAATTAATGCATCTATATACTTGGTAAAGGGTGGAAGGCTCGGCCTTATGCCTGGTGTTTTGTTCCACTCTTGCCGCCCTAGTTTCCGTCATATCGGTGTTATGTTCCCAGATTTTGCGTTCCTTACGCGGTTGGAATGGGAACCCCTTGACAGTTCGCCTTGAATAAAACTCTTCCAGCAAGGCCCAACATTGGTTTTACCATTCGCCACCTAGCCTTTTCTTTCCCTTGGATTCTGCAGGCTCAAGGGTCATCTTATTTTAACCCCCCCCCCCCCGGGCCAGTGCTTCTCTAAGTGTTGGTCCAACTGAGCGATGTCCGGAGCTACCAGGGGCAACTCTGGGCTGGCCCACCCGACGTCTGGCTCATCTGGTGTGCCCTGAGAACGAGATATGTGCAGCTCCTATCGGGATTTGTCGGCACATCTGGGTGGCTTTGCTGGTCTTGTTTTACCATTGTCGAAATGTCTTGTGACCGGGATCCCGAGTCTGATCGGGTCTTCCCGCTAGAAGGAATATCCTTCGTTGACCGTGAGAGCTTGTGATGGCTAAGTTGGGACACCCCTGCAGGGATTCGAACTTTCGAAAGCCGTGCCCATGGTTATGGCCAGATGGGAATTTGTTAATGTCCAGTTGTAGAAAACCTGAAGTTGACCTTAATTAAAATACATCAACCGCGTGTGTTACCGTGATGGTCTCTTCTCGGCGGAGTCCGGTAAGTGAACATGGTGTTGGAGTTACGCTTGACGTAGGTTGTTCTAGGATCACTTCTTGATCATAGTTGTTCGACCGTGCTTTTCCATTCTCTTCTCGCTCTCTTTTGCGAATAGGTTAGCCACCATATATGCTAGTCGCTTGCTGCAGCTCCACCTCATACCTTGTACCCTTCCTATAAGCTTAAATAGTCTTGATCGCGAGGGTGTGAGATTGCTGAGTCCCCGTGACTCACAGATACTTCCAAAACCAGCTTGCAGGTGCCGTTGAACCGTGCGGATGACGCAACCGAGCTCAAGGAGGAGCTCGAGGAAGATCTTGTCCTTTATGTTGTTTCGTTCTAGTTGATCAGTAGTGGAGCCCAGTTGGGGTCGATCGGGGATCTATGTAGCATTTGGGGTAGTCTTCTTTTATTTTGGTTCCATAGTCGGACCTTGTTTGTATCTGGATGATGTAATGCTTTATTCATGTATTTGTGTGAAGTGGCGATTGTAAGCCAACTATGTATCTCTTTCCCTTATGTATTACATGGGTTGTGTGAACATTACCTCACTTGCGACATTGCTTTCAATGCAGTTATGCCTCTAAGTCGTGCTTCGACACATGGGAGATATAGCCGCATCGAGGGCATTACACCCCACTTGGATATGATGGATAGGCCAACTTCGTCGGCAAACCCTCTTTTTGAGGAGCAAGAAGGTGACCACGGCTACGTCACCAAGAACCACTTCTTCATCGCGCAACATGCTCTACATCAAGAGAACGAAGCGTTGGGTGAACGATTGGAGCAACTTGCCTCCGACCTTCATCAATCGGAAACACAGAACCGCGACTACATCGACGAAAAGTTCAATACCCAAATGGAGGAACTCTGCAACCTGATCGTGTGACGCCCGTCTTCCTCATCCTCGTCATCATGACAGCTCCACTCAAGCCGCTGATCAAGTCGGCAATCTTCGGACTACTCCTCCTATGAAACAAGTCCTCCCCGAGCTCGAGTCCCTCGTTGTGAAGATCCTCAAGATCGCCAACCTTCAGAAAATCCATTCCATGGCAATGGCTTACAAGACCGAATCCGAACTCGTGAAGGGTCGCGACAACAAGCACAAGAACCAAATGACAAAGAGCAAGTACCTCCACAAGTACCTCGTCAAGAGACTCAAGATGATGACGCCATCCGTCAAGCACAAGCAGTCAAGGCACAACGCGCACTCCGCGAGTCCACTCGAGCCGTTGCGGAGCGCAACCAGCAAGTGCGAGAACAAGAGGAAGCTCTTCGTCGGGAGATCCAAGAAGAAGTCGCGCATCGTGAAGAAAAACAAGAAAGGTGCAACCAAGCGCATATTCCTCGTCCTCCTCCACGACAAGAGCGACACCAAGTGGAACAAGTGCTTCATGACCCTCCTCCACGCTAAGAGCGACAACATGACAAACGAGCATTCGAGGACCTCCCTCCATGACAAGGGCAACATCTCAACCGCCACTATGATGAAGAACTACGCTACGACAAGATCAAGTTCACCATGCCCAAGTTCTCCGGAAGCAACGATCCCAAAGAGTATCTCTCATGGGCCTTGAAGGTGGACAAGATATTCCATCTTCACAACTACAACGAGCAAAAGAAGATCGACATGGCCTCACTCGAGTTCCAAGACTATGTCCTCATTTGGTGGGGACAAGTGATCGACCGACGATAAGTACGTGGAGAACCACCAATAACAACTTGGACGGAAATGAAGGATGTCATGAGAGCTCGCTTCGTGCCTACACACTACACCCATGATCTCTTCAAGAAGTTGCAACTCCTCAAGCAAGGCACGAAGACGGTGGAAGAATACTACCAAGAGAAGGAGATCGCCATGATACGAGCCAATGTCAAGGAAGACGACGAGCAAACAATGGCCCGCTTCTTGAATGGCCTCAACCACCCCATCAAGCGGATTGCCGACTTCCAACCATACTCAAACCTTCTCGAGCTAGTTCAACAAGCGACCAAGGCCGAGCGACAAGTGCAAGATGACTTCAAATACGCCAAGTACTCGTCCAAGACTTTCGGCTCCTACTCTCAAGCTCCCGCGACTTCAGCAACTCCTACCTCAAATAGAACATCACCAAGTACCGGCAATAAGTCAAGTTCCAAGCAAGCTACGCCTTCCTCGACTCGCTCTCCAACAAGAAACTACAAGTCCAAGAATCCATCATCTTCGGCGCCACCAAACGACCCCGTCAAGACAAGTTCTTTCAAGTGTTTCACTTGTGGAGGCCGAGGACACAAGTCCTTCAAATGCACCAACAAGCGGACAATGATTTTCAACGATGATGGCACATACGACTCGATGAGCGAAGAAGAAATGGAAGCCCTTGAGCATGTCGCAATGCACCACCGCGTGAACGAAGATGAAGATGATCAAGTGTTTTGTGACAATGATTCAAGTCCCTCTCTCGTGGTCTCCAAGGTCTTGACACTCCAACACCATCAAGATGAAGACCAACGATGCCACATCTTCCACACCAAGGCCGGCATCAATGGGCGTTCCGTGAAGGTCATAATCGACGGAGGAAGTTGTCACAACTTGGCAAGCGACGAGCTATGTTCCAAGCTGCAATTGGTCAAGAAGAAGCACCCTCATCCCCACAAGGTGCAATGGCTAAGAGACTTCAGCACTATCCAAGTGGAGCATACAGTACAAGTTTCATTCAAGATCGGTGCCTACGAGGACACCTTGGAGTTTGACGTTGTAACTATGTCCGTGTGCCATCTTCTCTTGGGTCGACCTTGGCAATTTGACTGCGGAGTCACCCACAATGGAAGAACAAACCACTATAGCTTCAAGATGAAAGGCAAGGAATATGTGCTTCAACCTATGTCACCAAGCCAAGTAATCGCCGACAAGCAAGATTCCACCCACCGTAGAGAGCCTAGTGAGAGAGTGAACCACCAAAAACAAAGTGAGAGCCACAAGCCAAAATTGAGCGCCTCTTCGCCAAGAGAGAAAAACTTAGTCCTCCTAGCCATAAAAAGAGAGATGAGAGACATATGTGAGAACCCATCGAGTATCATCCACTTTGTCCTCCTATGCAAAGATGAGGTGGCAGAAACTAACAATCCTAATCCTCTGCCTCTAGTGTTTTCTAACTTGTTGCAGGAATTCAAAGATGTCTTCCCTGATGAGCTACCTCCCGGTCTCCCTCCTCTATGTGGCATTGAACATAGGATCGACCTCATCCCCGGCGCACCTCTTCCGAACAAGGCTCCCTACCACGTCAATCCCGAAGAAACTAAGGAGATCCAACGGCAAGTACAACAACTCATCGACCACGGTCATGTACGTGAAAGCTTGAGCCCTTGTGCCATTCCGGTTATACTTGTGCCCAAGCAAGATGGTAGTTTTCGCATGTGCTCCAATTGTAGACCCATCAATGATATCACCGTTCGTTATAGGCATCCTAACCTCACCTACATGATATGTTACATGAGCTTAGCGGCGCGACCATTTTCTCCAAAATTGATCTCAAAAGTGGCTATTATCAAATACGCATACAAGAAGGTGACAAATGGAAAACTGCTTTCAAAACTAAATTTGGCTTGTACGAGTGGTTAGTTATTCCAATGGGTTTGTCGGAAGCTCCCGGTACTTTCATGCGACTTATGCATTTTGTGTTTCATCCTTACATTGGAGTGTTTGTTGTGGTCTACTTCGATGACATTCTTGTTTTTAGCAAATCCATCAAAGATCATGTGACGCATGTTAGGACCGTGTTGCAAACTCTTCGCAAGGAACGTCTTTTTGCAAACATGAAAAAGTGCACTTTTGGAGTTGAGAAGCTTGTTTTCTTGGGTTTTGTTGTTTCTTCCAAGGGTGTCCATGTTGATGAGTCTAAAATTGAAGCAATTAAAACTTGGGCACAACCTACTAATTTGCAACAAGTGCGTTGTTTTCTTGGTCTTGCGGGTTTCTATCGTCGCTTTCTAAAGGATTTTAGCTCTATCGCCGCACTGTTACATGCTTTGAGTAAGAAGAATGCACCCTTTGTTTGGGGACCTTTGCAATCAACCGCTTTTGATGAGCTCAAATCCTTGCTTACTCATGCTCCGATTCTTGCTTTGCCTAACTTTGACAAAACTTTTGAGGTCCATTGTGATGCTAGTGGTAACGGAATTGGAGGTGTTTTAATGCAATAAAAGCGCGCTATTGCATATTTTAGTGAAAAAATCTCTGGTGCTCAACTTAACTATCTCATCTATGACAAAGAAGTGTATGCTTTAAGTGTGTGTGTGTGTGTTACATGTTTGGGAGCATTACCTTAGACTGCATGAGTTTGTCATACATACCGATCATGAGACTCTAAAGTACCTTAAAGGCCAAACCAAGTTGAATAAACGGCATGCTAAATGGAGTGAATTTATTGAATCTTTCCCCTATGTGATCAAGTACATTAAGGGCAAAGAGAATGTTGTGGCGGATGCCCTTTCCCGCAAATGCATGTGACTTACTCAACTTGAATTGAACGTTGTTGGATTTGATCATATCAAACATTTGTATGAGCATGATGTGACTTTTGCTATTCCTTATGCTAAGTGTGTGACGCATACTTCTTGGGAACGATACTATATCAAAGATGGTTACCTTATGAAAGCTAACAAACTATGCATTCCCGAGTCTTCTCTTCGTTTGTTACTTTTGCAAGAAGCTCATGGAGGTGGACTCACGGGACATTTTGGACGCGACAAGACTTTTGCCTCGCTCTCCAAGCACTATTTTTGGCCTCACATGTATCGCGATGTTGCACGTTTCACCACACGGTGCTCTACATGTTGCAAAGCTAAGTCACAAGATCAATCCCATGGTTTACATATGCCCCTACCTATTCAACATCAACCTTAGGAAGATATTAGCATGGATTTTATACTTGGCTTACCTAGAACTCAAAATGGCAAGCATTCCATATTTGTTGTCGTAGATCGCTTTTCTAAAATGGCTCATTTTATCCCATGCAATAAGATAGACGATGCTTCACATGTTGCCAATCTCTTTTGTAGGGAAATCTTGAGGTTGCACAGCGTGCCAAAGACAATTGTGTCGGACCGGGACGTCAAGTTCTTAAGCTACTTTTGGAAGACGCTTTGCGCCAAGCTCAGAATCAGGCTCCTCTTCTCCACCGCGTATCATCCTCAAACCGATGGCCAAACAGAAGTCACCAACTGGATGCTTGCCACTCTCCTACGCGTGTTAATCAAGAGGAATATCAAGGAACGGGAGGAGTGCCTACCTATCACCGAGTACGCCTACAACCGTGCAAGACACTCTACAACTGGCAAGTCCCCCTTCAAGGTTGTCTACGGCTTCAACCCATTGTCGCCATTGGACATCCTTCCTCTACCACTTCAACAACGAGAAAACATGGACGCTAGTACAAGAGTCGCCTACCTCAAGAAGATGCATGAAGAAACACGTTTTACGATCGAGCGCCACGTACAACAACTCGCCTCCAAGCTCAACACCCACAAGTCTCCCATGGTGTTCCAACTGGGTGATCAAATATGGATACATACACAAGGACCGCTTCACCAAGGAAAGAAAGTCCAAGATACTCCCGAGATCTGATGGACCCTTCAAGGTGCTCGCATGCTACAACGACAACGTCTACAAGGTCGATATCCCATGCGACAAGTACAACATGAGCGACATCTTGAACGTCAAAGACTTGGTCAAGCACCATGGTAATGACGATCATGGTTCGTGGTCGGATATCTCCCAAGGGGGGAGATGATGCGGAGAATCCTTCCATCATCCCCATGGACTCTACACCAACACATCAAGCCCCACGTGGACCTGTGACAAGAGCGAGAGCACGTGCTTTGGAAACTGAGGTGAACACCTTCCTACTTGACTTGCATACGGATACGAATGGGACTTGGTTGCTACCTCACCAAAATATGATATGTCTCATTAGGTACGAAGAGGAACACTACCATGAAGCTCAGGAGCATCACCAAGGAGAAGGAGGACCACCCAAGGCCACGCGAACCAAGACGGAGCGCAACAGCAGCAACACTGGAAGTCCCAGGTGACCCCGTGTGCATGGGCCCCCGAGACCCCGTGCCCAGGGACTGCCCAGGAAGTTGGTGTTGGAGCACCCCATGCGCACGGGCGTGTACCGTGCGCACGGGCCCAACTTACCCCATGCGCATGGGCCTCCCATGATGGCCGGCTGAGATTGCATCTCGCCCACCTCTTCATCTCCTTCGACCCCAAGGCTATATAAGTCGTACCTAGAACCATGTTTAGGGTTAGAAAAGTATAGCAAAGTATATGTGAGACATTTGTGAGCTTTGCTCCTTGTATCCCCTCCTCTTGGAGATCTAGACCCCTTTTGGGAAGAATCCTTGGGATTATCAAGCCCTCCTCTTGGAGAAGATCAAGATCAAGACCTCACCTAGTGGGAAGAACTTACCTAGTGATATTTTCCTTGAGTTGTTCATGTAATCTTGTGGATCTCATGTGTGCTACTCTAGTGGATGTGATATTTGGGTTTGTTTGAGTGTTTTGTGCCTTGTGCTCTTGAGTGTTCTTCCTCTTTTTCCCCTCCAAGTGTGAAAAGATCCCCTCTAGGGTTTTGCCCTACAACACCTTCCCCAAAGGGGAAGAGATCAGTGTTGAAGGACGCCGAGGATGGCATGCGGCCCAAGGCCTCAAATAGGCTAAGGAGGACCTTGGCTAGAGCCGCCCGCAAGTTGTCGGAGAGAGTCGAGGTCTCCGGCGACTTGGAAGGAGACCTCCTCGCAATGGGGAGGAAGAAACCGACACCTCGAGGGTATATCGTCGTCTTCATGTCATGTCTTTTTATTTGACAAGTTCTTTTATCGAAGGAGGACTCACAAAGTATCTTATCTTGCGCAGTCCGCCAAGTGTGATCCCCAGCCATTCCTCGAGCGGGTTGCCCTCCACAGTGGGAATCCGGAGCCCGCCATCCCTCCCACAATGCATGACGGGTTGCGGGAGGCGACGTCCACCCTGGCTACAGACGTTGACATGATGAGTGTCGAAGAGGTGGCCGTCATGGCTGAGGTTGACACCTCGGCCCAACAAGACCCCGGAGAGAGACTCCCCGAGGTCATCAAGGAGGGACAGGGCCAGTCGCTGGCCCAACCAATATATGCATCAGCTTCACCACAACAGGTGGAGCCTGATTGGCCTGACACGTTGGTGCCTGGGTCCGAGGAAATCCCACCAACCCCACCAACTGCCCAAGAACGGGTTGGCGCGTGGTGGACTAAGGAGATGGAGCAGACCCTGAAGGGTTCCTCCATTAAGGAAGAGCACCATGCCTTAATAGGTGCGGTGCTGCAGGATTTCCGTTCCACAGGGGCCGGCCTGCATGAGGCTTTGAAGAGCCTTGTGACGAGCTTCGAGGTATGCTTATGCCTTTTTATTTGGTAATTTCAAAATGTTTATGCACCTGTCCAAAGACATGTTATAACAACCTTCTAAATGGCCTAGTGAGTGAGTAGCCCCCGATCCCAAAGATGGTTTCAAGAAACCGGCATTGGGGTCATAAAATGAAATAGGAACGTGTCATGTAGCCGCCAGGTCTTTGCTTTAAAGTAGTCGTCCTTGATCTTTAAGAATTTTGACTATGGGCCTGGTAATAAGGATTTCTATTAGCAGGTGTCGACCTCGGTTCCGAGCCCCTTCTCCGAGGAGATAGCGGAGATGTCGTGGAATTGTCACGGCAGATATCCTAGCGAAAGGACTTAGTCGTAGAGCCATCGCAACTAGAAAGCTTAAAGGGGTTAATCGGGACAAAGGACACAAGAGGTTTTATACTAGTTCAGCCCCTTACGATGAAGGTAAAAGCCTACGTCTAGTTGTGTTTGGAATTGCTGGGGTTTCGAAGACCAGGGAGCGAATATGCCTGTCCTGGCTTTGAGTTGTTGTCTCTTGTTTCTTGCCCTAAGCCGCCACCAGGTCGTCCCCTTATATACACGGTTGATGCCTGGCGGCCTACAGAGTCCCGGCCGGTTCATAAAACGTGTCCGGCTCGGTGACTTCTTTGTATGCCTTTCTTTACAAGTCTTTCCTTACATACGGTGGTTTACATTATTGGGCCTTAAGCCGCCTCTGGGCTTAGGCCTTCTATAAGTCTTAATAAACTATCACCTTGAATGTTACTGGGCTTCTTTTGTAACCCGCCGTTGGGGCTGACCCGACCCCTCCTAGGCGGGTCTTACCTGATAGCTGTATCCCCAACATTAGGCCCTAGGTTGACTTTGAACTTTGTTCTTTGTCAATCTTGTGTTCTCGGGCGTCGATGAGGTAATATGACCCATTGTTTAAATTCTTGCTGACCACAAAGGGTCCTTCCCAAGGCGGGATAGCTTGTGTGCATCTGACAGATCCTGGATGAGCCGGAGCACTAGGTCACCTTCTTGAAAAGTCCTGGACTTAACCCGGCGGCTGTGATAACGGCGCAGGTCCTGTTGATAAATTGATGATCGAGCCGCTGCTAAGTCTCTCTCCTCATCTAACAAGCCAAGTGCATCCTGTCGGGCTTGTTCGTTATTAGCTTCAACGTAAGCCGCCACACGAGGCGAGTCATGACGGATGTCGCTAGGCAGCACCGCTTTCGCTCCATAAACCATGAAGAAAGGTGTATAACCTGTAGACCTGTTAGGAGTGGTGTTGATACTCCACAGCACTGAGGGTAACTCCTCTACCCAACAACCCGGCGTCCGTTGCAAGGGAACCATAAGCCGGGCCTTGAGACCTTTTAAGATTTCCTGATTTGCTTTCTCAGCCTGACCATTGGATTGAGGGTGACCTACAGAAGAAACATCAAGCCGGATATGCTCATGTTGACAAAACTCCTCCATGGCCCCTTGGGATAAATTAGTGCCATTGTCAGTGATAATGTTGTGTGGAAAACCAAAATGAAAGATCACCTTTTTCATGAACTGAACCGTCGTGGCTGCATCACACTTACTCACTGGCTCTGCCTCAACCCATTTTGTGAATTTGTCATATGCCACTAAAAGATGTGTCTTTTTATCCTTAGACCTTTTGAAAGGTCCAACCATGTCCAGCCCCCAGACTGCAAACGGCCAAGTGATTG
The DNA here is from genome assembly GCF_002162155.2 of Triticum dicoccoides. NCBI lineage: Eukaryota > Viridiplantae > Streptophyta > Magnoliopsida > Poales > Poaceae > Triticum > Triticum dicoccoides. Next base: position 342,189,861 of record NC_041392.1, read on the forward strand.
GAATCATCCGCAACTCTTGAGCCGGCACATGCGCTCGTCGTGCAAACTTTTGACATCCATCATACCTACTGACCAGATCCTCTACATCAGCGTGAGCCGTCAACCAGTAAAAACCATGACGAAAAGCTTTGGCCACAAGAGACTTTGACCCGGCGTGATGACCACAATCCCCTTCATGGATCTCACGAAGTATTTCTTGGCCTTCTTCAGGAGAAACACACCGCTGAAACGCTCTAGTGACGCTGTGATGGTATAACTCTCCGTCAGAAATCATCATTGACTTGGACCGCCGGGTTATCTGTCGGGCTAGGGTCTCATCCTTTGGCAACTCGCCCTGGGTCATGTAAGCCAAAAACAGTATTGTCCAATCTGGAATGACGTGAAGAGCCGCCACCAACTGTGCCTCTGGGTCAGGAACAACCAAATCTTCTTCTGTAGGTAACTTCACAGACGGGTTATGCAAAACATCTAAAAAGGTGTTAGGTGGCACCGGCTTACGCTGAGATCCCAACCGGCTTAAAGCATCGGCCGCTTCGTTCTTCCTATGGTCAATGTGTTCCACCTGATAACCTTTAAAATGTCCTGCAACAGCGTCAACTTCATGGCGATAAGCCGCCATGAGAGGGTCCTTGGAATCCCACTTGCCTGACGCCTGCTGGGCCACTAAATCTGAATCGCCAAGACACCGGACCCGGCTCAGGCTCATCTCTTTAGCCATTCGAAGACCATGGAGCAAGGCTTCATACTCTGTTGCATTGTTAGTACAAGGAAACATTAACCGCAACACATAACAAAACATGTCCCCTCGAGGAGAAGTTAAAATGACTCCAGCCCCCGAGCCTTCGAACTCTCTGGACCCATCAAAATGAATTGTCCAATATGTGTTGTCCGGTTTCTCCTCTGGCATCTGCGACTCTGTCCAGTCGTTAATGAAGTCCACCAGCGCTTGAGATTTGATCGTCGTACGTGGCATATACTTTAAACCATGAGACCCAAGTTCAATAGCCCACTTGCCAACTCGTCATGTGGCTTCTCTATTTTGAATTATGTCTCCTAAAGGAGCAGAGCTAACCATAGTGATTGGGTGACCCTGAAAATAATGTTTGAGCTTCCGGCTTGCCATGAACACCCCATAAACGAGCTTCTGTCAATGTGGATATCTTTGTTTAGATTCAATCAACACCTCACTGACATAGTAAACCGGCCGTTGGACCGGATGTTCCTTGCCAGCCTCCTTGTGCTCCACCATAATTGCCATACTAATAGCTCGTGAGTTAGCGGCTACGTATAACAATAGCGGCTCTTTCTCAACTGGAGCAGCAAGAACCGGCGGCTTAGCAAGCTGTTTCTTCAGATCCTCAAAAGCAGAGTTTGCAGCATCACTCCAAACAAAGTCATCTGTCTTTTTCATCATCTGATACAAAGGCATCGCCTTCTTCCCTAACCGTCTTATGAACCGGCTCAAAGCAGCGACGTGACCCGTCAGCCGTTGAACGTCATTGATGCACACCGGTTTGGCCAGGGAGGTGATTGCCTTAATTTTCTCCGGGTTAGCTTCAATACCTCTGTTAGACACCAAAAAAAACCCAAGAGCTTGCCAGCTGGGACTCCAAAAACACACTTGGTCGGGTTAAGCATCATCTTGTAGACCCGAAGGTTATCAAAGGTCTCCTTCAGATCTTTTACCAAGGTTTCTTCTTCTCTGGATTTCACCAATATATCATCCACATAAGCATGAACATTATGCCCAATCTGATTGTGAAGGCAATTTTGTACACACCGTTGATAAGTCGCCTGGGCACTTTTGAGCCCAAAAGGCATAGACACATAGCAGAAGGCTCCAAACGGAGTGATGAAAGTTGTTTTCTCCTGGTCCTTAACTACCATCTTGATATGATGATAACCTGAGTATGCATCCAAAAAACTCAAATGCTCGCAACCCGCCATAGCATCAATGATCTGATCAATACAAGGGAGAGCAAAAGGGTCAGCCGGACAAGCCTTGTTCAAACTGGTGTAATCCACACACATACGCCAGGTGCCGTTCTTCTTGAGTACAAGCACCGGGTTAGCCAACCACTCTGGGTGAAAGACTTCAATGATGAACCCGGCCGCCAAGAGCCGGGCCACCTCTTCTCCAATGGCCTTGCGCCTTTCCTCGTTAAACCGTAGGAGAAACTGCCTGACCGGCTTAAACTTCGGATCAATATTAAGAGTGTGCTCAGCGAGTTCTCTCGGGACACCCGGCATGTTAGAAGGTTTCCATGCAAATATGTCCCAGTTCTCACGGATGAACTTGATGAGCGCGCTTTCCTATTTTGGATCCAAGTTGGCACTAATGATGAACTGCTTGGATGAGTCGCCAGGCACAAAATCGACCATTTTGGTGTCATCATCTGACTTGAATTTTAACATCGGTTCATGCTCCGTAGCTGGCTTCTTTAAAGACGTCATGTCTGCCGGGTCAACATTATCTTTATAAAACTTTAACTCCTCTGTTGCACAAACAGACTCAGCATAAGCGGCATCTCCTTCTTCACACTCCAGGGCTATTTTCCGGCTTCCATGTACTGTAATGGTTCCTTTATAACCCAGCATCTTGAGCTGCAGATATACATAACATGGTCGAGCCATGAACTTGGCGTAAGCCGGCCGTCCAAATAGAGCATGATATGGGCTTTTGATCTTAACCACCTCAAAAGTTAACTTCTCAGCCCTGGAATCATATTCATCCCCAAAGGCCACTTCCAGTTCAATATTACCAACTGGGTATGCCGACTTGCGAGGCACAACACCGTGAAAAACAGTGTTGGATTGCTTAAGACTCTTATCAGTCAACCCCATCCGACGGAACGTCTCATAGTAGAGGATGTTGATGCTACTGCCTCCATCCATGAGTACTTTAGTGAATTTATATCCACCGACTTGAGGTGCCACTACCAAGGCTAAGTGACCCAGATTATCAACTTGAAGAGGATGATCTTCTCTGCTCCACACAATAGGCTGTTCTGACCACCTCAAATAAGATGGAATCGCCGGCTCAACGGCATTGACGGCCCTCTTATGAAGCTTCTGGTCCCTCTTGCATAAACTAGTGGTAAATACATGGTACTGCCCACTATTCAACTGTTTTGGGTTGTGATATCCGGACTGTTGCTTCTGATTACCTTGGTCGGGTTTTGGATTATAACCTCCCTGGTTACCCGGATGGCCCTGACCATGAAAACCGCCTCCTCTTGAACCGGCGCCCAGGCCACGAAAGCCGCCCCCGCCTGAACCGCCGCCAGGCCGTTACTTCCATTAAATGTGTTGGAATTTTTAAATGCCTTCATGATTGTACAGTCCTTCCACACATGGGTGGCTGGCTTCTCCTAGGTGTCGTGTCTTGGACACGGTTCATTCAATAGTTGCTCGAGGGTGGGACCTGACCCGCCTGACCGAGGGGGTTGCCTACCCTTGTGCCATTGGTTGTTGCCCTGTGCACTGGTGTTAGCCACAAATTCGTTAGCCTTACGTTTATTACCTCCTTGATTTGTCGGGTTATGCTGATGACCCTTGCCGTTGCCGTTCTTCTTTCCCTTCCCTGTTTTTTCTTCATCATACACGGGATCCTTGGTACTGTCAGAATCAGCATACTTGACCAGAGCCGCCATCAACTGGCCCATGTCATTGCAGTCACGCTTGAGCCGCCCTAGCTTCTGCTTCAGAGGTTCAAAACGGCAATTTTTCTCCAACATTAAGACTGCTGAGCCGGCATCCATCTTATCAGATGAATGTATTATTTCCTTGACCCGGTGCACCCAATGGGTCGTGGACTCACCATCCTCTTGCTTACAATTAGTCAGGTCCACGATTGATATAGGTTGCTTGCATGTGTCCTTGAAGTTCTGAATGAACCGGGCCTTTAACTCCGCCTATGAGCCGATGGAATTGGGGGGCAATCCCTTCAACCAAGTGCGAGCCGTTCCATCCAACATCATAGTGAAATACTTATCCATTGTTGCATCGCTGACTTCCAACAGCTCCATCGCCATCTCATAACTTTCAATCCAGGCCCTAGGCTGCAAGTCCGATGTAATTAGGCACCTTACGAGGCCCCTTGAAGTCTTTTGGTAAGCGCTCATTGCGGATAGCCGGCACTAGGCAAGGGACACCTCCTGTTCTTGTGGCTACTCCTGCCTCAACAGAGGTTACCGGATAAGCCGGAAAAGCCTGATGAGCCACCTGCTCAGCTGTCAGTTGAACCGCCCGTTTAGCCTCTTGGCGGATCCTCTCCTGATCCGCCAAGTTAAGGGCTCCACCCTGTGCCGACTCGTGTATGCGCGGTTGGTTACGGCATTGAGCATTGCTCAACATTTCGGCTGAGTCCATATGCCTACTATAGCTTGGGCTCCGGCTTGGGCGAGGGGTTGAGTGGATTCTGTCTCGACTGTAAGAGTACGCATCCTGCTGTGCCAGAGCCGTCTGAAGAAGTTCTCGCACCCTTCGTGTTTCGATTGGTGTCGGAGAGTCACCTTCCATCAGGAGAGCCGCCAAACGAGCCGATGCAGCAATGAGATTCTCCAAAGGATTGGAAAAGTGACCCAACGGAATTGGTGTATAATGAGGCGGAGCGGTATTCATACGAGGCGGCTCCATGGCCCACGGCTGAACCGGCGCTCCAGGTGTCATGATCCGATTTTCCTCCGGCGGGTTACTTGGACCGGCCCCGGGTGTGTGGAAAAGGTTTCTAGGATCGAACGTTAGAGGTAGGCGTGACTGAGTTTTCTGGTGCCTTCTCCTCATGACCTTGTTTGACGCGTTCAGATCCACCGAGAGCCGGAAAGTCTCCGCTTGAAGCTGCTGAGCATGAGCGTCCAAAGCCGACCGCTCTGCGGCCATCCTGACCTCTTCTGCTGCTAAATTTTCCTTGGCCTGTGCCATCTCTTCGCGTACCCGTGCCACCTCCGTGTCATGCCGGGCCTTATCCGCCGGCTCCACCACAACAGTCAACAGAGCCGTCAACTTATCTATGAGGTCCATTAGCATCTGAGCCGGGCGGCGCACGGGGTCTCCTGACCCAGCCGCTGCTGACCTGGTGGTTGTTGTCACTGCAGGCATGGAGTTCTGCCCAGGTTGAGTGCACGCCATGAAGACTCCGGCTCTATTCCGCGGCTCAAAGGGGTCCGGAATACTGTTGTCATCGGAACAGCCCCCGAGCATGCCATCTTGCAGTTGGTACAGAGAATCTGTCTCGCCTATTGATGACGTAGCGTCAGAATAGATGGTCATCTCACCGCCATCCACTGATCCTTCAGAGTATTCACCTCCATGGATGCAACCCACGAAGGCATGCCTCATGGCAGGTTGAACCTGGGCGGATCTCGCGCACTGAGCCGTCTCGACGAGGTTGGTGTGGATGTCTGGCTCAGGGCCTGATTTGCCGATCCGGCCGATGAAGACATGAATTCCGCCGAAGGGGACCCGGTACCCGTACTCAATCGAGCCGGCCTCGGGGCCCCGGCCTTCGTCGTTGATGTAGAGTTTGTCGTGACGACTCTTGGTCATCCGGCCCACAGCGTATCCCTTGAGCCCTTCGAAGTTGCCCTTCAAGAGCTCAAATCCACCGTGCACTGGCCCCACGGTGGACGCCAACTATCATGGAATTGTCACAGCAGATGTCCTAGCGAAAGGACTTAGTCGTAGGGCCATCACAACTAGGAAGCTTAAAGGGGTTAATCGGGATAAAGGACACGAGAGGTTTTATACTAGTTCGGCCCCTTACAATGAAGGTAAAAGCCTACGTCTAGTTGTGTTTGGAATTGCTGGGGTTTCGAAGACCAGGCAGTGAATATGCTTGTCCTGTCTTCGAGTTGTTGTCTCTTGTTTCTTGCCCTAAGCCGCCATCGGGTCATCCCCTTATATACACGGGTTGACGCCTGGCGGCCTACAGAGTCCCGGCCGGTTCATAAAACGTGTCTGGCTCGGTGACTTCTTTGTATGCCTTTCTTTACAAGTCTTTCCTTACATACGGCGGTTTACAATATTGGGCCTTAAGCCGCCTCTCGGCTTAGGCCTTCTATAAGTCTTAATAAACTATCGCCTTGAATGTTACTGGGCTTCTTTTGTAACCCACCGTTGGGGCTGACCAAGCCCCTCCTAGGCGGGTCTTACCTGGTAGTTTTATCCCCAACAGGAGATGAACCGGAAGCTCGAGAGGTCCCAAAAGGACCTCGACCTTGTGAACCAGAGATTCAAGCAGTCTCTAGTTAAGCAAGTTGAATTTGCATTTCTTAAGATAAGTTGTTCTAGTTAAAAACTAAGACTGAACTGTTGTAATGACAGCAGCATTAGCTGAGCTTGAAAAGCTTAAGGCCGAGCAGAAAGTAGCTCGGGAAGAGGTGAAGCAGCACGAGGTGTAACACCCCGGATGTAACTTGCCATATTTGTACTCCGACTCTTGCCATTTTCGGCTCTAATTTATGAGTTTCCCTTCATGGTCGGGTTTGTCTTCGTTTTGCATTTTGCTCGTGTCATGCATTTCATATCATGTCATCATGTGCATCTCATTTGCATACGTGTTCATCTCATGCATCTAAGCATTTTCCCCGTTGTCCGTTTTGCAATCAGACACTCCTATGTCCTCTAGGGATGGCAATGGGTCGGGTTTGGGGCGGGTGGAGTTGGTCCAAATCCAACCCATGACCCATCTTCCTACCCTCTGCCCATCCACCAAATTATCCATGGGCAAAACTTGTGCCCATGTCCAAACCCACTGGTTACCCACATACCCATGGAGCTCCATGGGCATAGAAAAGTCAGCATGAAGCCTTCCCAAAGAGCAAATTAACTCATCATCATTCACTCACAAATGACAACATAAGCTACATGCATAAGTAGGCAACAAGTAGTATGATGAGTCCTTAAGTGTGACATACCAGAGGTTGATTCTCCAGCATATAGCTCATGGAACAAGTTGCATATTTCCTGCCATTTCCCATTGATTCGCTCTTTCTACTATCACTTGCATATGGCCCCACATGTCATACGGGTATCCATTGGATATCCATGGAGCACAAACCATAACCATGCCCAACCCTGCTGTTCGTGGGTATCCATATCCATGGACCCATGGGCGAAAATGTGCTCCATACCCTTGCCCAACCGGGTCGGGTATCCATGGGTATCCAGATCCGTGGATAAAATTGACATCCCTAACATCCTCCAGCGTCCCCTTTTGTCTCTTTTCATGAGCGGGTGTTAAACATTCTCGGAATTGACCGAGATTTGCCATGCAGCCTGGGTACACCACCGGTAGACCGCCTGTCAAATTTCGTACCATTTGGAGTCCGTTTGATACTCCATCGATTAACCGGGGAACCGTAAAGGCCTCGTGTGTGTTGCAGCCCAACACCCCTCCAAACCGGCCCAATAAACCATCCAAACCTATCCCATGTCCTCCACCTTCGGATCACAATCGCTGGTCGAAAACTACACTCCATTTGGACACACCCACCTCCTTCTAGGTATAAACATGTGCACCCCTCCAAATCTCGCAGTCCAACCCTAGCTTTTTTCCACCCCGCGCCGCCGGACGCGTCCACCGGCCACCTCACCCGATCCAATCCGGTGCTGCCACGTCAGTGCACCGCCGCCTGGAGCCAACCGCACGCCGCCACGCGTGGCCGCCGGCTCCTCCCTCCACCGCGGCCCGTGGGGCCCGGAGCGGGCCTGCCGAGCCCATCGGGCACCGCCCGCGCCCGCGCATCCGGGCCGCCCTATGCCCGACGTGCCACCGCCTCCGCCCACTGGAGCTTGCGCCACCACACCGGCGCTCCTCCGACGCCCCCGAGGTCCTCCACCGGCGCCGCCCGCACCTCCACCTCCGCCTACGCGCCGCCCTACTCCGGTGCCCGCAGCCCGGATCCGACCGGCCCCACTATGGCGACCTCCCTCCTCCACTCCGGCAAGTTCCGCACAACTCCGGCGACCTCCAACTCCGGCTAGCATCTTCTGGCGATCCTTGTTTTCCGCGCCAAGAAACCCTAGATCTAATCTGGAGGTCTAAATTTCCTCTAAGTCCTTTTCGTGCAACTTTTATGGCTCTGTTCAATGCATCAGAACTTCATCATCGTAGCTCCGCTTTATGTGCATAATATATCAAAATGTTCATCATGATGTGCACCTCATTTTGTTTCATTGTGACATGCTTATTTGAGTCCATCTTGATGCCCAAATATCTGATGCAAGAGTGCTATAAAATGTTAGGTGCTGATTCTTAGCAGAGTATGAGGATTTGTCATTTTTACTACATTTGTTGTGTGCTTCATATGAACATGAGATCTACATGTGTTTTGGTCTATGCCATGCCATATTTACAGGGTTGTATGCCATACATTTTTGTGATCAATGTGGTGACTAGCACAAGCATGCAAAGTAGCCTTTGTGTCATTGCTGGTTTCAGGGACTTCGAATTTCACAAAGTCATTTCCCTACTGTTATTTTTATGCCATGTATTCATGTTGCTACAGAGAGATCCATGCTTGTTTTGAGTATCTTCAGTAAGGATGATTTTGACATATGGTTATGCTCTATCCATCCATGCCCCTGTTTGCATTTATGGAGTGCCCTAGCATGACTTAATCTTGCTCTACTATTGCTATAAAATGTTCCTGGCAGATTGTTTACATGTTATTCAATTTTGCCAAGGTTGTTGTAGTTGATCCAAGCATGCTATAAACTTGATCTTGCCATGGTTAGCTTCTTGAACATGTCTTCTTGCTATTTCTATGCTTATCTTGTCATGAAATTCCTTGTAGTGAGTGAATCAAGCTCGCAAAGAGGCCTTCATAATTCTGTTTTTGCCATGCTCAGTTTTCTGCTACGTCTGAATCTATTAACGAAACTTGCTAAGTTTACATGGGTGCCATAATATCTTCTGTGCCTTTTTGGCTCATGGTCAGTAAGGGACTTTTGTTCTATGCTTTGAGTAGATTCATGCCATGCCTTTGTTTGCTATGATATGTTCCTGTAGCATGTTGTTTGCTTGCTCTAAACCTCGCTTCCTGATGTTAATTTCTGGCATGTTAGTATTTTCACCAAGTCTGTGAAGCTGATATATTTTGCACTTTTGCCATGCTTGTTTGAACCTGCTCTTGTGTGATTTAGCCGTAGCTCAGTGTTCATCTTTTTTCAAGCATCTTGAGTAGATCACTGTCATACACTTTGTTGCTATGTTGGAGTACAGTAGCTTAGTTTCTTGTTGCATTCTAGATGGCATCGTGTTGTTAATCGCAGAATTGTGCCATTCTTGTTTTGCTTGCCATTTGCAAACCGTGCATCCGATTCCAGTGATCTTTATACCGGTTTCGACCGAAATCAACTCATCTTTCCAGCAGCGCACTTGGTTTGCAAAGTTGATGCCTGGTTCAATCTTTCCTTTCTGAAGCACGCATATGCATTGCATATCACATCCCACATATCATGCCATATTTTGCATCATGTTGCTTGCGCATTGCATCGTGATTGATTGTTATTTCCTTTGCTTGTGTTCATGCTTTGGGTAGAGCCAGGAGACGAGTATGTTCTCGAGGAACCTGTTGAGTACGCTTACGAGGATCAAGCTTTCATCAACTCTGAGAACTTTGCAGGAAAGATGGCCATACCCTCGAAATCACTTCTATCTTTGCTTGCTAGTTGTTCGCTCTATTGCTATGCCGCGATACCTACCACCTGCTATATCATGCCTCCAATATTGCCATGTCAAGCCTCTAACCCACCTTTCCTAGCAAACCGTTGTTTGGCTATGTTACCACTTTGGTCAGCCCCTCTTATAGCGTTGCTAGTTGCAGGTGAAGTTGGAGTTTGTTCCTTGTTGGAACATGGATATTGTTGGGATATCATTATTATATCTTGTTTACTTTAATGCATCCGTATACTTGGTAAAGGGTGGAAGGCTTAGTGTTTTGTTCCACTCTTGCTGCCCTAGTTTCCGTCATACCGGTGTTATGTTCCTTGATTTTGCGTTCCTTACGCGGTTGGGTGTTATGGGAACACCTTGACAGTTCGCCTTGAATAAAACTCCTCCAGCAAGGCCCAAAATTGGTTTTACCATTTGCCACCTAAGCCTTTTTCCCTTGGGTTCCGCGGACTCAATGGTCATCTTTATTTTAAATCCCCGGGGCAGTGCTCCTCTGAGTGTTGGTCCAAACCTGTCAGCAGCCGGTGGCCACCAGGGGCAACTCTGGGTTGGCCTACCGGAATCTTGGACAATCCGGTGTGCCCTGAGAATGAGATATGTGTAGCTCCTATCGGGATTTGTCGGCACATTCGGGTGGCTTTGCTGGTCTTATTTTACCATTGTCGAAATGTCTTGTAACTGGGATTCCGAGTCTGATCGGGTCTTCCTGGGAGAAGGAATATCCTTCGTTGACCGTGAGAGCTTGTGATGGGCTAAGTTGGGACACCCCTATAGGGTTTTGAACTTCCGAAACCGTGCCCGCGGTTATGGGCAGATGGGAATTTGTGAATATCTGGTTGTAGAAAACTTGACACTTAATCTAATTAAATGAATCAACCGCGTGTGTGGCCGTGATGATCTCTTTTCGGCGGAGTCCGGGAAGAGAACACGGTCTCGTGTTATGCTTGTATGTAAGTAGTTGCAGGATCACTTCTTGATCACTTATTATCTTCTCGACCGTGCTTTGCTTCTCTTCTCTCTCTCATTTGCATAAGTTAGCCACCATACATGCTAGTGCTTGCTGCAGCTCCACCTCACTACCTTTTCCTACCTTTAAGCTTAAATAGTCTTGATCGCGAGGGTGTGAGATTGCTGAGTCCCCGTGACTCACAGATACTTCCAAACAGGTGCAGGTGCCGATGATGCCAGTGCAGGGGACGCTACCGAACTCAAGTGGGAGTTCGACGAGGATTCGGGCCATTACTACGTGTCTTTTCCGGATGATCAGTAGAGGAGCCGAGTTGGGGCGATCGGGGATCTAGCATTCGGGGTTCTCTTTCTTTATTTTGGTTCCGTAGTCGGACCTTGATTGTATTCTGGATGATGTATGATATTTATGTATTGTTTGAAGTGGCGATTGTAAGCCAACTCTTTATCCCTTTCTTATTCAGTACAAGGGATGTGTAAAGATTACCCCTCTTGCGACATGCCTACCATGCGGTTATGCCTCTAAGTCGTGCTCTGACACGTGGGAGATATAGCCGCATCGTGGGTGTTACAAGTTGGTCATCAGAGTCTTCCCCGACTTAGGATCCCCCCTACTTGATCGAATCGCTGACGTTGTTGAGTCTAGAAAAATGTTTTGAGTCTGATAGGATTATATATATCGGAGAGTAGGATTCTTTTTACTCCCCAGTCCCTTTGTCGCTCTGGTGAGGCCTCCTGACATAGAGTTTTGACTCTTCTCTCCTCAAGTTTCACTAAAAGAATTTTAGGATCACGCGAGTATCTTGGAATCGTTCCGATGGTTTTGTGACGAGAACATTGTTCTTGGTGCCTCCTGACATTTAGGGGTTGTGGCAGTGTCCCGAGGAGTTGAGCTCCGAGGTGTTGTCGTCACAATTTTATCATTGCAGTTCTGGAATACCTGAGTTCACCGACATCGAAAATCTCTTTTATGCAGTTGTTGGTGAGATAACCTCGACGCCACCCAGTACTGGGGTGGGAGTTCGGGAGTATTGCCATCACTCGTATAACGGATGCTTTTTGAAGGTTGAGGTAAATGATTTTCGAAGGTTTCTTGGTTATGTGTTGAAGGATGGATATAGCTGGATGTAGGATTTGCTAGTTTTGGGTGAGATATTATGCTTCCCCTGTATCCCCAACACCTGATTGCATAACCAGAAAGTTTCGGGAGTTTACAAGTGGGAATTCTAGTAGCTCGTAGGATATCTTTCCAATAGACACATGATACGATATGGGATCTATCATATTCTTGTTTCCGCCTTATTTTGCAAGCCAAATCCTTTGTTTTGTTTTGAGTTGTGGTATTCGAGTTGCTTCAATGTCAAGTGTTGATTCCATACCTTTCCTAAGCGGTGTTCTCATATTTCTATGTGAATACAAATCCTTCTTGATCTTCGAGTTTGGCATCTCAATTTCTTCGGATCCTGCGTGTTTTCTCTTCAAGTGGTTCTGATCATTTCAACATTCGCAAGATCAATTATCAGTTCTTTTCAACGGTGCTCATTTCATCCGTCCCAAATTGCCTTTGTTTTCCCGCCCTCCCACCCTTTTTATTCGAGGACTCGGATTTCTTAATCAAGTGTCCATTTTATTCATGTGAAGTCTCTTCATTCTTTTCTTTCAACGTTCTTATCTGGTGATTCTCATGAAGATACTAACGGAGTTTCAAGTTCATCATTCATCGTTCTTTTTCTTCTCCCGTGGATTCAATGCAAGCTTTCGGTATTGATCATATCTTTTTCATTCGTTCACATGCTTTCCATGCTGGAAGTCCTGACCGAAGACTCTCTTAATTGTTCACCTCCCTCTATTCATTTGTTCCGGAGTGCTGAAGATATCTTAGAAGATTAGTGCTTCTATTCTCATTCAATACGTTCAAGCTATTTCGAGGTTGTTATCTCATTCAAACCATTTAAATCTACCGGTGTATTATCTCTTCCTAAGCATTCGTTCAACGGTGTTTCTTTTGAGTGGGCCCTAACCCACAGGTCTTTTCTCAGGATCTTACCTGACTCTTCTTATTTTCCCGGAGCTATCCTCAAATTCTTTTCGAAGTTTCACGTAAGAATGAATTATCATCAGTCAAATGCCTTCTCCAAGATCTTTCATATTCTTTTCATCGTTGGCTCAACCTTTATATTCTTCTTTCTGGAGTGTATCAACAATTCATGGTGGTGTTTCTCATCGTCATTGTCAACATTTGAAGACCGAAGAAGAGTTTCTCCTCCAAATCTTACCCATTCTTCCAAAGATGCGATCTTCAAGCTTGTTGCCATCCTCTCATAATTCTTTTCGATTGTGAGAATTATTTTCACCCATCTGGAGCAATTTAGGAGACTTTTCAGTTTGATTCTTCGGAGCCCATCATCTCATAATTATTCATTCTAGCTTTCAGCTCTCGTTCTCCAAATCTTAGCGGTGCATCATTCAAATATTCTATAATCAGCTCGTGATCTCTTCGTTCTCTTGTATAAAATTCCCTCAAGTATCCTCATCCATTCTCTAATTCTTACCGGTGATTCATCCCTTTACTTCGTTCATTTCCAATTCTTACGGTGGTTTGCTCAAGATTCTCTTCCATGGTTATCCTATCGTTGTTTGAATCCTACCGGTGGCTCGTTGAAGACCTTCCCAAGTTCGCGCTATATCTATCTTAATCCTTTCTCCGAGAATAAGTAGTATGTCAAATCCGTTGCTTGTCATCAATCTAAATTGGTGAAGGATACACATAACATAATTCTTATTATTTTTTTCATCCAAGTGATCTAATTTATTCTTTCCGGAGTGTTTCATCATATCACATTCTCGGTTTGAGATGCTTTTCTTCCGGAGTTCCAAGTTTCCACTTTATCGCGTCGCAAAGCTTCATCCAATCATTGAAAGGCTTCCTTCTTGTGTGCTTCAAACTTTCAATTCTTTTATGTTATCTTTTTCTATCCGGAGTTCTTCATGGAGGCTCAACATGGTGGTTCGTCAAGGATTTAATTCCTTCTCGAAGTGTTCACTGAGATTCTTTTCAGAGGAGCTAAAGCATTCTTCATCTTGCAATCCGGAGTGCAATTGTTCTCCCTTATCTTCTGAGGTGGTAATATATCATTCTTCATTCACAAGAATGAGACATTTAAACCCATCACTTTCTTCCTTGGAGTTTTCTTGGTATAGATTTCACCTAAAGCCTTCCATTGGGAATGTTGCCATTATGGTGTGTATCTATGATCCAATTTCCGCTTCTCATCTAGATGAAGTGGTTTTCATCTCCTTGTTGATATCAATCCAATCTATTGTTTTGTTGGTGGCAGAATTTCACCTCAAGATTTCGACGTGTTTTCCATAAGCCCACAACAAGCTTACTCTTTTCCTTGCTGGTTTTCCAACAACTCCGTTCGACCCTTCTCCTAAGGATGCCTTTGCAAGCTCATTTGAGGTAGTTGTTTTCTCCTCCGTTCTTTTAATTCTTTTCTTTCATTTCTTCCGGAGGCATAGTGATGTTGCTCCATTCTATCATCATCTCGAGTTGTGAGGATCATGTTCTTTTCATGCTTATCCATTTAACCGGAGTGTTGTGTCATCTGCTCAAGTTCTTTTCATCTTATCAAGTCTTGCATCTCTTTTGAACCGGAGTGTTGTCCAAATTTGTTCTTCCTTGTTCCTCTTTTCTGACGGAGATTGTCAACTTCGTTCATCTCCGTTGTATTCTTTTCTCGAAATGGTTTAACATCTCAAGGTTCTTTGGTTTCACTCGTTTGTCAAAGAAGCAACTTAGCCTTACCTCTTCTCTTCCTCTTCCATTTCCCTCCGGTGCAATCCTAGATCTTGGGACGAGATCCTCTCGTAGTGGTGGAGTGTTGTAACACCCCAGATGTAACTTGCCATATTTGTACTCTGACTCTTGCCATTTTCGGCTCTAAGTTATGAGTTTCCCTTCGTGGTTGGGGTTTGTCTTCGTTTTGCATTTTGCTCATGTCATGCATTTCATATCATGTCATCATGTGCATCTCATTTGCATACGTGTTCGTCTCATGCATCTGAGCACTTTTCCCCGTTGTCCGTTTATCGATTAGACACTCCTACGTCCTCCTGCGTCTCCTTTTGTCTCTTTTCGTGAGCGGGTGTTAAACATTCTCGGAATGGACCGAGATTTGCCATGCGGCCTTGGTACACCACTGGTAGACCGCCTATCAAATTTCGTGCCATTTGGAGTCTGTTTGATACTCTAACGGTTAACCGGGGAACCGTAAAGGCCTCATGTGTGTTACAGCCCAACACCCCTCCAAAACGGCCCAATAATCCATCCAAACATATCCCATGTCCTTCGCCGTCAGATCACGATCGTGTGGTCGAAAACTACACTCCATTTGGACACTCCCACCTCCTTCTAGGTATAAATATGTGCACCCCCTCCAAATCACGCAGTCCAACCCTAGCCTTCTTCCACCCCGCGCCGCCGGACATGTCCGCGTCCGCTGGACGCGTCCACCGGCCACCTCACCCGATCAAATCCGGTGCTGCCATGTCAGCGCGCCGCAGCCTGGAGCCAGCCGCACGCCGCCATGCGTGGCTGCCGGCTCCTCCCTCCACCGCGGCCCGCGGGGCCCAGAGTGGGCCCGCCGAGCCCATCGGGCGCCGCCCGCGCCCGCGCATCCGCGCCGCCCTCCGCCTGACGCGCCGTCGCCTCCGCCCACCAGAGCTTGCGCCACCACGCCGGCGCTCCTCCGATGCCGCCGAGGTCCTCCACCGGCGTCGCCCGCACCTCCACCTCCGCCTCCGTGCCGCCCTACTCCGGCGCCCGCAGCCCGGATCCGACCGGCCACGCTACGGCGACCTCCCTCCTCCACTCCGGCAAGTTCCGCGCAACTCCGGCGACCTCCAACTCCGGCCAGTGTCTTCCGGCGATCCTCGTTTTCCGCGCCAAGAAACCCTAGATCTGATCTGGAGGTCTAAATTTCCTCCAAATCCTTTTCGTGCAACTTTTATGGCTCTGTTCAATGCATCAGAACTTCATCATCGTAGCTCCGTTTCATGCACATAATATATCAAAATGTTCATCATGATGTGCTCCTTATTTTATTCCATTGTGACATGCTTATTTGAGTCCATATTGATGCCCAAATCTTTGATGCAAGAGTGCTATAAAATGTTAGGTGCTGATTCTTAGCAGAGTATGAGGATTTGTCATTTTTACTACATTTGTTGTGTGCTTCATATGAACATGAGCTCTACATGTGTTTTGGTCTATGCCATGCCATATTTACAGGGGTGTATGCCCTGCATTTTTGTGATCAATGTGGTGACTAGCACAAGCATGCAAAGTGGCCTTCGTGTTATTGCTGGTTTCAGGGACTTAGGATTTCACTAAGTCATTTCCCTGCTCTTATTTTTATGCCATGTATTCATGTTGCTACAGAGAGATCCATGCTTGTTTTGAGTATCTTCAGTAAGGATGATTTTTACATATGGTTATGCTCTATCCATCCACGCCACGGTTTGCATTTATGGAGTGCCCTAGCATGTCTTAATATTACTCTACTTTTGCTATAAAATGTTCCTGGCAGATTGTTTACATGTTAATCAATTTGGCCATGGTTGTTGTGGTTGATCCAAGCATGCTATAAACTTGATCTTGCCATGGTTAGCTTCTTGAACATGTCTTCTTGCTATTTCTATGCTTATTAGTCATGCAATGCCTTGTGGTGAGTGAATCGAGCTCGCAAAGAGGCCTTCATAATTCTGTTTTTGCCATGCTCAGTTTTCTGTTAAGTCAGAATCTGTTAACAAAACTTGTTATGTTTACATGGGTGCCATAATATCGTCTGTGCCCTTTTGGCTCATGGTGAGTAAGGGAATTTTGTTCTATGCTTTGAGTCAACTCATGCCATGCCTTTTATTGCTATGATATGTTCCTGTAGCATGTTGTTTGCTTGCTCTAAACATGGCTTCCTGATGTTAATTTCTGGTATGTTAGTATTTTCACGAAGTCTGTGAAGCTGATATCTTTTGAACTTTTGCCGTGCTTGTTTGAACCTGCTCTTGTGTGATTTAGCCGTTGCTCAGTGTTCATCTTTCGTCAAGCATCTTGAGTAGATCACTGCCGTATGCTTTGTTGCTATCTTGGAGTGCAGTAGCTTAGTTTCTTGTTGCATTCTGGATGGCATCGTGTTGTTAATCGCAGAATTGTGCCATTCTTGTTTTGCTTGCCATTTGCAAACCGTGCATCCGATTCTGGTGATCTTTATATCGATTTCGTCCGAAATCAACTCATCTTTCCAGCGGTGCACTTGGTTTGCCAAGTTGATGCCTGGTTCAATCTTTTCTTTCCGAAGCACACATATGCATTGCATATCACATCCCGCATATCATGCCATGTTTTGCATCATGTTGCTTGCGCATTGCACCGTGATTGATTGTTGTTTCCTTTGCTTGTGTTCTTGCTTTGGGTAGATCCAAGAGACGAGTACATGATCGAGGAACCTGTTGAGTACGCTTACGAGGATCAAGCTTTCGTCAACTCTGAGAACTTTGCAGGCAAGATGACCATACCCTCGAAATCACTTCTATCTTTGCTTGCTAGTTGTTTGCTCTATTGCTATGCCGCGATACCTACCACCTGCTATATCATGCCTCCCATATTGCCATATCAAGCCTCTAACCCACCTTTCCTAGCAACCGTGGTTTGGCTATGTTACTGTTTTGCTCAGCCCCTCTTATAGCGTTGCTAGTTGCAGGTGAAGTTGGAGTTTGTTCCTTGTTGGGACATGGATATTGTTGGGATATCATTATTATATCTTGTTTACTTTAATGCATCCATATACTTGGTAAAGGGTGGAAGGCTCGGCCTTATGCCTGGTGTTTTGTTCCACTCTAGCCGCCCTAGTTTCCGTCATACCGGTGTCCTGTTCCTTGATTTTGCGTTCCTTACGCGGTTGGGTGTTATGTGAACCCCTTGACAGTTCACCTTGAATAAAACTCCTGCAGCAAGGCCCAACCTTGGTTTTACCATTTTCCACCTAAGCTTTTTCCCTTGGGTTCCATGGACTCAATGGTCATCTTTATTTTAAACCCCCGGGTCAGTGCTCCTCTGAGTGTTGGTCCAAACCTGTCAGCAGCCGGTGGCCACCAGGGGCAACTCTGGGTTCGCCTACCGGAATCTTGGACAATCTGGTGTGCCCTGAGAATGAGATATGTTCAGTTCCTATCGGGATTTGTCGGCACATTCGGGTGGCTTTGCTGGTCTTGTTTTACCATTGTCGAAATGTCTTGTAACCGGGATTCCGAGTCTTATCGGGTCTTCCTAGGAGAAGGAATATCCTTCATTGACTGTGAGAGCTTGTGATGGGATAAGTTGGGACACCCCTGCAGGGTTTTGAACTTCCGAAAGCCGTGCCCGCGGTTATGGGCAGATGGGAATTTGTTAATATCCGGTTGTAGAAAACTTGACGCTTAATCTAATTAAAATGAATCAACCGCGTGTGTGGCTGTGATGGTCTCTTTTCGGCGGAGTCCGGGAAGAGAACACGGTCTCGTGTTATGCTTGTACATAAGTAGTTTCAGGATCACTTCTTGGTCACTTATTGCTTCTCGACTGTGCTTTGCTTCTCTTCTCGCTCTCATTTGCATAAGTTATCCACCATACATGCTAGTGCTTGCTGCAGCTCCACCTCACTACCTTTTCCTACCTTTAAGCTTAAATAGTCTTGATCGCGAGGGTGTGAGATTGTTGAGTCCCCGTGACTCACAGATACTTCCAAACAGGTGTAGGTGCCGATGATGCCAGTGCTGGGAACGCTACTGAACTCAAGTGGGAATTCGATGAGGATTCGGGCCATTACTATGTGTCTTTTCTGGATGATCAGTAGAGGAGCCTAGTTGGGGCGATCGGGGATCTAGCATTTGGGGTTGTCTTTCTTTATTTTGGTTCCGTAGTTGGACCTTGAATGTATTCTGGATGATGTATGATATTTATGTATTGTTTGAAGTGGCGATTGTAAGCCAACTCTTTATCCCTTTCTTATTCAGTACATGGGATGTGTAAACATTAACCCTCTTGCGACATGCCCACCATGCGGTTATGCCTCTAAGTCGTGCTCTGACACGTGGGAGATATAGCCGCATCGTGGGTGTTACACGAGGTTACAGCAGTAGATGCGGAGAAGGCCCGGGCTACCGAAAATGTGGCCGGAAATAAGGACCGTGCGCGGGTGGTTGAGGTCGAAGAGACCCTAAAGGGCGTGTTTCAAGCATGCGACAAGCTTCGGGTGGAAGGGCAGCAAATGAAGGAGGAGCTCGAAATGCTCAAGCTTTCCCATGCTGATTTCAAGACAGCGGCCCGGACAGACCGCGAGGTGCTCCAACGGTTGGAGCAAATCACCTCGGGTAAGCACTACTTATTGCAGTTTGTGTTTGGCAGCAAGGGGTGCGTCTGCTACTTCTTGAGCTTGCGTTGGTTTTTTCCTTGAAGAGGAAAGGGTGATGCAGCAAATTAGAGATAAGTATTTCCCTCAGTTGATAACCAAGGTATCAATCCAGTAGGAGATACACGCAAGTATCCAATCTATGCACCTGCAGAAACAATTAAACACTTGCACCCGACGCAATAAAGGGGTTGTCAATCCCTTCACGGTCACTTGCAAGGAAGAGATCTAATAGAGATATATACAAAAAAAGACTAAAATGTAAAAAAGTAAATAAATTGCAGCAAGGTATTTTTGGGGTTTTTGGTTT
The DNA here is from genome assembly GCF_002162155.2 of Triticum dicoccoides. Classification (NCBI taxonomy): domain Eukaryota; kingdom Viridiplantae; phylum Streptophyta; class Magnoliopsida; order Poales; family Poaceae; genus Triticum; species Triticum dicoccoides. The sequence goes on from NC_041392.1 coordinate 342,209,263, forward strand.
ATAGATCTGAAAATATATGGTGGAAAATAGACCCGGGGGCCATAGGTTTCACTAGAGGCTTCTCTCTTGAAGGAAAATAATACGGTGGGTGAACAAATTACTGTCGAGCAATTGATAGAAAAGCGCAAAGTTATGATGATATCCAATGCAATGATTATGAATATAGGAATCACGTCTGTGTCAAGTAGACCGACTCCTGCCTGCATCTACTACTATTACTCCACACATCGACCGCTATCTAGCATGCATCTAGAGTATTAAGTTCATAAGAACAGAGTAACACCTCAAGTAAGATGACATGATGTAGAGGGATAAACTCAAGCAATATGATGAAAACCCCATCTTTTTACCCTTGATGGCAACAATACAATACGTGCCTCGCTACCCCTACTTTCTCACTGGGTGAGGACACCGCAAGATTGAACCCAAAACTAAGCACCTCCCCCATTGCAAGAAATACCAATCTAGTTGGCCAAACCAAACCAATAATTCAAAGAGAAATACAAAGATATCAAATCATGCATATAAGAATTTAGTAAAGACTCAAATAATATTCATAGATAATTTGATCATAAATCTAGAATTCATCGGATCTCGACAAACACACGGCAAAAGAATATTACATCAGAAAGAACTCCAAGAACATCAAGGAGAACATTGTATTGAATATCAAAGAGAAAGAAGAAGCCATCTAGCTACTAGCTATGGACCCGTAGGTCTGTGGTAAACTACTCAAGCTTCATCGGTAGGGCAATAGAGTTGATGTAGATTCCCTCCGTGATCAAATCCCCCTCCGACAAGATGCCGGAGAAGGCCCCAAGATGGGATCTCAGGGAAATAGAGGCTTGCAACGGAAGAAAAGTATTTTGGTGGACGCTTCGGTTGGTTTGGGAATATTTGGGAGTTTATAAAGAAAAAATTATGGTTGCCGGAGTCCCATGGGGCCCACAAGCCAGCCCCCCCCCCAGGGCGCGCCCTGAGGGCTTGTGGAGTTCTAGGGACTCTTCTCGCTCCCTCACCAAGCTCCTTGGATGCCTTCTGGTCCAAAAAATTCATCGTGAAAGATTTATTCCGTTTGGACTCCATTTGATGTTCCTTTTCTGTAAACTCAAAAACGAGGAAAAACAGAAACTGGCACTAGGCTCTAGGTTAATAAGTTAGCCCCAAAAATAAAATAAAATAGAATAATAATGCATATAAAACATCCAAAACAGATAATATAATAGCATGGAACAATCAAAAATTATAGATACATTGGAGACGTATCAAGCATCCCCAAGCTTAATTCCTACTCGTCCTCGAGTAGGTAAATGATAAAAACAGAATTTTGGATGTGGAATGCTACTTAACATACTTATCCATGTAATTTTCTTTATTGTGGCATGAATATTCAAATCCATAAGATTCAAAACAAAAGTTTAATATTGACATAAAAACAATAATACTTCAAGCATACGAATAAAGCAATTATGTCTTCTCAAAATAACATGGCCAAAGAAAGTTATCCCCACAAAATCATATAGTCTGGGTTTTTTTGACTATTTACTGCAAGGCAACAGCCTCACAGTCCTTCATTAAAAGATAAAAAGGGAATAGGTTACAAGTTAAGAATTTACAAAGGAGAGAAAGATACTTACAAGAAAAAACTAAGAAAGGTTAGCTATCCAAGACAAAGAAAACTATCTCTATATTTACATTTAATCCTATGAGATAGGAGGGTGATGTCATGAATAAAGTTTCTTCTCCAAGCTCTAAATGATGGTTGTTCATTTCTGAAAATCTTCCCATTCCTTTGTATCCAAATATTCCAGGTAGTAGGGAATACAACCTCAGAGAAAAAAGGGAGACCAAAATCCTTCCTAACTGCTTGTGCCATTTCATATGTGGTTTGATTCGGTTGAACTGTCCAAGAAATCCCAAGATAGTTCCAAACCCTTTGGCTATAGTTGCAAGCAAAGAAAAGATGAGCCCGATCCTCATGTTGTGCAAGGTTGCATAGCACGCATGTGTTATCCTAGATGATCCAATGTCGACGTTGCATCATATCCCTAGTATTCAAGCGATGCATTAATAGGAGCCAACCAAAAACTTTGAGCTTTAGCGTGCATGCACACTTCCAAATCCAGCGTAGTATTGGATCAACCACTAGGTGTGTGAAGCAAGAGTCATAATATATCTTAGACATAAAGACTCCAGACTTTGAGGGCCACTTCCAAATATCCTTGCGCTCAACATCCATATTGATCAAAGGTAGGAGGGCCTCTAATTGTGTGAGTTCAGAGAAGGCCTCCTGCGATAGAGGCAAATGGAAATGATCCAAGATATCGGTCTGCTCCATAAAGTCCTTGACTATGATTGCATCATCCACCACAAATGAATGTAGCCTCGGGAAACAGTCCTGCAAGAGAACAACACGATTTCCCAATTGCCAACGGTCAAGCCAAAAAAGCACTGTGTCACCAGCAAGAACTTGCGAAACAGCAAGCTTGCAGAACTTGGGATATAAGCGCATGATATCACGCCACCAAAATGAACCACAGCACTGTGTGCTTTGGGGCGGTGATGCTGCGTAATAAGTGTCCCAAATTAAAGATACCCAAGGCACATCCATTTTATTGAAGAACTTGAATAGATGCTTTAGTAGTAGGGCCTCATTTTGGATGGCCAAGTTAAGAACGCCCAAACCCCCAAAATTCTTAGGGTGACAGACTAAATCCCAAGCAGCCACTGATTGGCGTGGATTATCCATGTTGCCTCTCCACAGACACTGTCTCATGATTCGTTCTAACTGTTGCAAAATGCCCTTCGGGAGAGATAATGTGCACAAAAAATAAATTGGCATGGAGCACAACACTGACTATAGAAGCTGAAGTCGGCTACCTTGGTTTAGTAAGCATGATGAGGCAGATAAACGGCGCTCAACTCGATCAACCAGAGGCAGAAGATCATAGATTGTAGGCCTAGAAGTTCCCATTGGCAAACCTAGGTACGTGAACGGCATCGTCCCGACGTCACATCCAAGCAAAGAGGCCACTCTAGCACCTTCCTCATGAGACATGTTTATAGGAATAAGAGACGATTTACTAAAGTTGACTCACAAACCAGTGAACTCAGCAAAAGTGACCAGCATTTCCTTGAAGGCAATGAGTTGCTCATCGATCGCAGGCAGAACAATTAATGTGTCGTCAGCATATTGTACTATCGGATAATCATTGGAGTTGGTTGGGATTGGCAGAGTTAGAATATTCCTGGAGCACATCTCATTGACAACAGATTGTAATAAATCCACCACGATCACAAAAAGCCACAGTGAGAGAGGATCCCCCTGACGCACGCCCATTTTGCAGACAAAGTGTTTTCCTGGCACACCGTTGAGAAGCACAAAAGAAGATCTAGTAGACAAGATAGAATTGATCCAACCAGTCCACCGGGAGTCAAAACCCTTACAATGCAGAATTCTGAGGATGAGGTCATGTTCAATTGTGTCGAAGGCTTTAGTGAAATCCAGCTTTAAGAGGACAACGGGGCGCTTCGAGGCCTTGCATTGGTGTATATACTCAAAACACCACGCTAGACAGTCTTGGATCGAACGAGACCGAAGAAAACCATACTGATTGCGGTGGATGCATCTTAGGATCACGTTCTGGAGACGATTAGCGAGCAACTTGGTTAAAAATTTCAAGCACGTGTTGGTCAGTGAGATTGGCCGAAAATCTCCAACAACTTCAGGGCTCGGTTTTTTCGGTATAAGGGTAATTAAGGAAGTATTAAGACATTCCAGGCTGCACCTTCCTTCATAAAACTCCTTCACCAGTTGCATGAAATCCTGCTTTAGGATTGGCCAGCACCTCTTTAAGAATAGACCAGAGAAACCATCAGGACCAGGGGCCCGGTCCGGTGGCATGTGCTTAATGATAGCATCAACCTCGGAATCCGTAAAAGGTTGGGACAACTCCTCAAGGCTATCAACTCTCGGAATTAATGTGTCCAAGTCAAAACCCATGTGAATTCCTTTTGCATTGCCCATTCGTTGATTAAAATCAGACCAAAACATGCTCGCAAGTTGTTCGTGATCCGAGACAACTTCACGCAGCATTTTTAATTGAAGAAATTGTGTTTCTCCTATACCTCTCCATGGCCATTGCATGGAAAAACTTCGAATTTTCCTCACCAACTTTAATGATGCGTATAGTACAATGCTGCTTCCAATATACAAATTGCCAGTGCAAAATACCCTCCAGATGCAATTTCACAATTCGCCTGAAATTAAATTCCGGCCTAGACAAAGGTCTAATCTCTTCGAGACCATCAAAGAAGAGAATTACTTTGCTGCAATCGGAAATGAGCGCTTTAATTGTGGACAAATTCATGTGCCATTTCTTGAGTGCATAACGTAATGCCTTGAATTTAAAGGAAATGGTTAGGGCAGCCGATGGTCTATCCACAGATTTGTTCCAAACCTGTGCCACACAATCATAAAAGCTAGGTAAGTCAACCCAATAGTTTTCAAAATGGAAGATTCTAGCCTTTGGGATAGCAGTAGCAATCGAGACCACACACGAGACATGATCGGAAGTCGTGTGTGCAAGGGGCAAGACCAACGTGTTTGGATGGTCCGCAGTCCATGCAACTGAAGTAAAGAACCAATCGATCTGTTCAAGTAGAGGTTCAGTTTGCATATTCGACCAAGTGAATTGCCTTCCTTTAATTGGTAGCTCAACGAGGCCCAAATGGCCAATCACTTCATTAAACAGAAAGATATCGTTAACATTACCCCCGGCAGGTTCCGATTTTCCAACGACCGCATAAAATTGAAGTCCCCTAAAAGCAGCCAATTATCATCAGAGTTGATATTTAGGTTATATAACCATTGGACAAAATCATCCCTGGCTGGTCCCTGGCACGGACCATATACTGACACTAGGTTCCCAACTTCAGAAGTATGTTTAGAATGGAATTCCATAATAATACCATAATGTCTTGCCTCAATTAATTTTCCTTCAAAGAAAGAAGAATTCCAAATGATAATCATACCAGCCGAGGCCCCTACCGAAGGCACATAGGAGAAATTATCAAAGCGCCGAGGAAAGAATTTCCTAATAAACCTATGATCAATATGCATGCACTTCGTTTCTTGCAAACAAACGACTGAACAACCACTTTCATCAATCTTCTGTTTTACCGCTAACTGTCGTGCTTCAGAATTAAGGCCACGCATGTTCCAACATAATACCTTCCAGTCTCTAAACCCGGACTGATTCATTACAAACCATAATAGAAAGGAACAAAAGTAGATCATGTAATGACCTACACTGACGAACTAAACAGTTTGGATAGGACCCCAATAGAAAACAGAAGAGCAGATAAATGGCGTCTGAAATGGTACTTCATGGACCATAAAGCCATCCGGTGCAACTATTCATCAGAACCCTTGCTGCTGGTGGAGGTAGAAGGATCGGCCTCAAGCTTTTCCTTGGAGATCAACTCGGGAGCAATGCGCAAACGTGCCCCAATGCGCTGAAGATCAGAAACAGGCGTTGGCGGAGGCACTGACTGATTCTCCTTCGGCTGAGATGATCTGGTTCGACGCCTCTTGAAGGAGCTCTGGGTTTTAGCTTGCTGAGAAACTCTGCTTGGAGATCTATGATAGCCATCACGTAGCGCACTTAAGCGTGCACTGTGACACACCTCTGTATCAACCACAACTTTAACAGCTCTAGGTTTGCGGCCACGCTTGGTAGTAGCTTCTGGTATAGCAGAGAACTCAAATGACTCACTAACAGGTTCAAAGATATCATCAAAACAGAGTGCCCTTGCAACTGGCCTCTTAGCTGGAGAAACCTGGTGAGGAATGCAGGATGAGGGCTCTGTCAGAGGCTGTAAAGAGAGACCATATGCCCCCTGAAAACAAATATCCCAAGAGCTCTTAGACAGCAGCAGATTGCCAAAATCAACCCTGAACACACACTTTGGGATGTCAGCTGAGAAAAAAGTCGGCATTAACTTCTAGAATGCTCTCCGCCATTGCATCACAGGTGGCAAGACAGGGCCAAAAACTGTGAGAACTCAGCCAACATGAAGAGGACGGTGTAACTGAACTGCTGGTTGTTGCAAGATCGCTAAGTCTTCAACTGGCTGAGCATTAACAGAGTCATCTGAAACCTGCAAGATGATAGATTCCTGGGAGTGGTTCACATCAACCTGGTTTTCCTCCACAACCTCATGCTGAATATTCAGATCATCGTGAGGAGTCTCTTGGAAATTTGGACCATTCTCCTATGCTGGACGTGGTAGCTCATCCCAACCAATTTCAGGGAACTCGGGCATAACGAGGATTGCCGTCGAAGGGCATCGGATCCTCATCAGGTGGCAGTATATCAGCAAAATCCGCAGAGAAAATGTAGATGGGAGCAGACCAAGAAATGTGTGAACCTCCAAAGTCCGCAAACTCCCGATAAACGACATCACGTGGCACAAGAGTGGTTGTTGGGAAAGAGACATACGCCAATGTATGCATGAGCAGCGGATCATCCTGGTGCCAGTGGTGGAAGCGGCCAAAGGTACTGATTGCATCTGCAATGTACTAGATACGCCTATAGTCCAGGGGTATGCCAACTATCATAACCCAGCCCCTGCAAAAACCCTGAATAGCTCTGAAGTTGATACCCTCATCATGTGGCACGAATCTAACAAATCGATCAATATCCAACTGAAACGGGGGATGATCTACCAGCGCCTGCCTAGCAACTGGACTACGAAAGCGGAAAAGTCCAACTCCTTGGATCCAAGGCTGGGCATCGAGAACAGCACGGCCAAGATCGTTGACAATGAAATCACTGACCATATTTCTGAAGATTGCAACTTCTTCAGGCAGGGGTGCGGGCTCGACGATGGCAATGGCGTACTCCTCATGCTGAAGGTCAGGAGCCACTGCAGGAGAGTAGAAGGTTCGCTCAAGCCGTCGTGGTCCGCCGTCGATGATCTCAAAGCCCAGCGGGACGAAAGGCGCAGGGTCAAGGGCGAAGTTAGCCATTGTTGTCTGCAGAGGAGAAGCTGATGGCAGCGCGGTGGATAATGGCGCGGCTAGGATGGGCGATGGTGGCGAGGTGGGTGGCGATGGTGTGATGGGTGGTGGCTCGGCAGGTAATGGCGGAAGTGATGATGTTGTAGGCGCGATGGGACTGGGCAAAGCCCCAACTTGGCTAGCTGCGTGGGAAACCGAGGCGTTCGGCGAGAAAATCTCAGCTGACCGGCCCGGGGAAGTAGGATTGACCCACGGGACCCACTTATAGGTCGGAGAATGTGCAGCGTCGGAGCATCCCTTGGCTTGGTGTCCCAGCCGAAAGCATCTATGGCAATGAATTGGACTGGTGCACGAATTGGAGTAATGCAACATAGATAAACAATTCTGGCATTTCCAAACCTTGAAAACCATATCATCAATGAGAACATTAAATTCAGCAGTATTATCTGAAAAAACCGGTGGTTGGTCATCTATAACATCCTGAGCAGGTATTCCAACTGTGGTAACAGAAAAATCCGAAATATCCTGAGATGGCTGGCCCGTAACAGATTGGGCCGTGACAGCCCCGCCCCGAGCAGTAGATCCATTGTGGGCTATAAAACCATGCTGGGCCATGCAGCCATGTTGGTCTGAATCCGATGCAACCAGATCATGTATTATTGTGTCTTGTGGAAGATGCTCATTTTGAATTAGATTTTTGGGTGCAGATCCGGATATGACGGTGGTGTTCTTGGCAGGGACGTTGATCGTCCCGAAAGAGATGGACGGCGTCGCCACCGTCCACTGGAGGTTGGTCACCGGCGGTGGGGGCAAGATCACTTTCTCTTGGGGGTTCACGACGTAGCCGGCCTCAGAGAGCACGTCCATCTCAGACTGTGAGGCAGGGTACCTATAACCCTTGCAAGCAGTATATTGTTGGAACGTGGCGAAAGAAATATTCTTCCTGATTGACGAACGCGATCTTAAAGAAGATTTAGCCGAAGGTTTATGCATAGCTAGCAACCCCAAAGTGGCACGCTTCTTAGAGGGACTCACAAGAATCCACTCAGCGTCACACTCCTTTTTCCAGATCTTAAACTCACGAGTCCAATTAGGGCCACCATTCCCCCAAAGATGAAAATAGCATTTGAATTGTGGACACACAAAGTATTTCATCATGCACAACCCCGATGACAAGCCAAGAAATTGTTTCATACTTTTGGTGTTCTCAAACTTTTTCAACTTTCACGCAATACATGAGCGTGAGCCATGGATATAGCACCATAGGTGGAATAGAATACGGTGGTTGTGAGAAGACAAAAATAAGGAGATAGTCTCACATCAACTAGGCGTATTAAAGGGCTATGGAGATACCCATCAATAGATATCAATGTGATTGAGTAGGGATTGCAATGCAACGGATGCACTCGAGCTATAAGTGTATAAAATCTCAAAAATAAACTAAGTGGGTGTGAATCCAACTCACTTGCTCACGAAGCCCTAGGGAAATTCGAGGAAGCCCGTCATTGGAATATACAAGCCAAGTTCTATAATGAAAAATTCCCACTAGTATATGAAAGTGACAACATAGGACACTCTCTATCATGAAGATCATGGTGCTACTTTGAAGCACAAGTGTGGAAAAAGGATAGTAACATTGTCCCTTCTCTATTTTTCTCTCAGTTTTTTTGTTTTGGCTTCTTGGCATCTTTTATTTTTTGCGGGCTTCTTTGGCCTCTTTTATTTTTATAAAGTACGGAGACTCATCCCTACTTGTGAGGGAATCATAGCTTCCATCATCCTTTCCTCACATGGGACAATGCTCTAATAATGATGATCATCACACTTTTATTTACTTACAACCCAAAAATTACAACTCGGTACTAGAACAAAATATGACTCTATATGAATGCCTCCGGCGGTGTACCAGGATGTGCAATGATCTAGCATAGCAATGACATCAAAAAAGGGACAAGCCATGAAAACATCATGCTAGCTATCTTACGATCATGCAAACAATATGACAATAATGGAGTGTGTCATAATAAAACGGAAAGGTGGAAGTTGCATGGCAATATATCTCAGAATGGCTATGGAAATGCCACAATAGGTAGGTATGGTGGCTGTTTTGAGGAAGGTATATGGTTTGTTTAATGCACCATTGAAAGTTGTGCGGTACTAGAGAGGCTAGCAATGGTGGAAGGGTGAGAGTGTGTATAATCCATGGACTCAACATTAGTCATGAAGAACTCATCTACTTATTGCAAAAAATGATTAGCTATCGAAACAAAGTACTACATGAATGCTCCTAGCTAGGGGTCAGATTGGTAGGAAAAGACCATCGCTCGTCTCCGACCGCCACTCATAAGGAAGACAATCAAAAAATAAATAATGCTCCGATTTCATCACATAACGGTTCACCATACATGCATGATACGGGAATCACAAACTTTATCACAAGTATTTCTACCAATCCACAATTACTCACTAGCATGACTCTAATATCACCATCTTTGTATCTCAAAACAATCATAAGGAATCAAACTTCTCATAATATTCAACGCTCATTATATGAAAGTTTTTATTATATCCCTCTTGGATGCCCATCATATTAGGACTAGATTCATAACCAAAAAAATTACCATGTTGTTTAGAGACTCTCAGAATAATATAAGTGAAGCATGAGAGTTCAACAATTTCTATAAAATAAAGCCACCACCGTGCTCTAAAAAGATATAAGTGAAGCACTAGAGAAAATTGCCTAGCTCAAAAAATATAAGTGAAGCACTAGAGCAAATTGCCTAGCTCAAAAAATATAAGTGAAGCACATAGAGTATTCTAATAAATTCGCGATTCATGTGTGTCCCTCTCAAAAGGTGTGTACAGCAAGGGATTGTGGTAAACTAAAAATCAAAGACTCGTATCATACAAGACGCTCCAAGAAAAACACATATCATGTTGTGAATAAAAATATAGCCTCAGTAAATTTACCAATAGACGAAGACGAAAGAGGGGATGCCATACGGGGCATCCCCAAGCTTAGATGCTTTGTTGTCCTTGAATATTACCTTGGGGTGCCTTGGGAATCCCAAAGCTTAGGCTCTTTCCACTCCTTATTCCGTTGTCCATCAAATCTTTACCCAAAATTTGAAAACTTCACAACACAAAACTCAACAAGAAAACTCATGAGATCCGTTAGTATAAGAAAATAAATCACCACTTTTTGGTACTGTTGTGAACTCATTATTTATTTATATTAGTGTAATATCTAATGTATTCCAACTTATCCATGGTTCATACTCCCCGATACGACCCATAGATTCATCAAGATAAGCAAACAACACATAGAAAACAGAATCTGTCAAAAACAGAACAGTCTGTAGCAATCTGAAAACTTCGAATACTTATGTAACTCCACAAATTCTGAAAAAATAGGAAAACCTGGGAAATTTGTATATCAATCTTGTTTAAAAAATTCAGATCAAAATCATGCTTCTGTGATTTATTGAATTTTCTGCAATGAGCACAAAAGTTTCTGTTTTCAGCAAGATCAAATCAACTATCAGCATAGACCATCCCAAAGGTCTTGCTTGGCTCAAACACTAATTTAAACACCAAAACACAATTATTATAGAGGTAATGATGTGTGTTTATTGCAAAACAGAACCAAAAACATAAAAATAAATTGGGTTGCCTCCCAACAAGCGCTATTGTTTAACACCCCTAGCTAGGCAAAAAACATAGATCTAGGTATTGTCATCTTTGGTATGAAATCCATAAGTAGCCCTCGTAATAGATTCATATGGCAACTTAATTTTTTTTCTTGGAAAGTGTTCCATGCCCTTCCTTCACAGAAATTGAAATCTATGTTTCCTTCTTTCATATCAATAATTGCACCAATTGTTCTAAGGAAAGGTCTGCCAAGAATAATAGGACATGTAGGATTGCAACCTATATCAAACACAATAAAATCTACGGGCACATAATTCCTATTTGCAACAATAAGAACATCATTAATTTTTCCCATAGGTTTCTTAATAGTGGAATCCGCTAGATGCAAATTCAAAGAACAATCATCAAATTCACGGAAACCTAACACGTCACATAAAGTTTTTGGAATCGTGGAAACGCTAGCACCCAAATTACACAAAGCATGGCAATCATAATATTTAATTTTAATCTTAATAGTAGGTTCCCACTCATCATAAAGTTTTTTAGGGATAGAAACTTCCAATTCAAGCTTTTCTTCAAAAGATTTCATCATAGCATCAACGATATGTTTAGTAAAATCTTTATTTTGATTATAAGCATGAGGAGAATTCAACATGGATTGCAACAAGGAAATACAATCTATCAAAGAAAAATTACATAATTAAAATCCTTGAAATCCAAAAGAGTGGGTTCATCACTACTTAAAGTTTTGACCTCTCCAATCCCACTTTTATCATTTTTTGCATTAAGATCTATAAACTCTGAATCATTGGGACACCTTCTAGCTAAAGTTGACTCAGCTCCAGTCCCATCTTTATCAAGATTTATATTAGAAAACAAGGATTCAATAGGATTCATATCAATCACTTCAAGATCTTCATCATTATTATCACATGACTCCGGTTTAGCGGCCATCTTATTTATCAAAGTAGTTTGCTTGTCCGGAATTTGGCCTACTAAATTTTCAAGATGAGCAAATTGAGATTTAAGACCATAAAATTCCTTAGTAACTTCATCAAGCTCTCTATTAATATACTCCATCATAGTTTTTTGCCCTTTAATTTCGTTCCTAAAGAAACTATTATGCTCAAATTTTAAGGACATGAAACCTTTAGCATTATTTTCAATCTCTTCCAACTTCCTATAGTATGGATCAAAAATCTTGGGTTGAGCCATAAGGGCAAACGAGCAAACGAAAAGACCAACGAAAGAAGGGCAAATAAAAAGGCAAATATTTTTGTGTTTTTTCTGAAAACGTTTTAGAAGTGGGGGAGAGGAAAACAAGAGGCAAATGGCAAATAATGTAATGCAAGAGATGAGTGTTTATGGTGGGTACTTGGTAGGCTTGATATAGATCTCCCCGGCAATAATGCCAGAAATTCTTCCTGTTACTTCCTGAGCTTGCGTTGGTTTTTCCCTTAAAGAGGAAAGGGTGATGCAGCAAAGTAGATATAAGTATTTCCCTCAGTTGAGAACCAAGTTATCAATCCAGTAGGAGATACATGAAAGTCTCCAATCTATGCACCTGCACATACAATCAAACACTTGCACCCACCACGATAAAGTGGTTGTCAATCCCTTCACGGTCACTTGCAAGGATGAGATCTAATAGAGATAGATACAAAAAATTACTAAAACGTAAAACAAAATAAAAGTAAATAAATTGCAGCAAGGTATTTTTGGGGTTTTTTGGTTTATAGATCTGAAAATATAAGATGGAAAATAGACCCGGGGGCCATAGGTTTCACTAGAGGCTTCTCTCTTGAAGGAAAATAATACAGCGGGTGAAGAAATTATTGTCGAGCAATTGATAGAAAAGCGCAAAGTTATGACGATATCCAAGGCAATGATTATGAATATAGGCATCACGTCTGTGTCAAGTAGACCGACTCCTGCCTGCAATCTACTACTATTACTCCACACATCGACCGCTATCCAGCATGCATCTAGAGTATTATGTTCATAAGAACGGAGTAACGCCTCAAGTAAGATGACATGATGTAGAGGGATAAACTCAAGCAATATGATGAAAACCCCATCTTTTTACCCTTGATGGCAATAATACAATACGTGCCTCTCTACCCCTACTTTGTCACTGGGTGAGGACACCACAAGATTGAACCCAAAACTAAGCACCTCTCCCATTGCAAGAAATACCAATCTAGTTGGCCAAACCAAACCAATAATTCAAACAGAAATACAAAGATATCAAATCATGCATATAAGAATTCAGTAAAGACTCAAATAATATTCATAGATAATCTGATCATAAATCCACAATTAATCGGATCTTGACAAACACATAGCAAAAGAATATTACATCAGATAGAACTCAAAGAACATCGAGGAGAACATTGTATTGAAGATCAAAGAGAGAGAAGAAGCCGTCTACCTACTAGCTATGGACCTGTAGATTTGTGGTAAACTACTTATGCTTCATCGGTAGGACAATAGAGTTGATTTAAATGCCCTTCGTGATTGAATCCCCCTCCGGCAGGATGCCGGAAAAGGCCCCAAGATGGGATCTCACGAAAACAGAGGCTTGCGGCGGCGGAAAAGTACTTTGGTGGACGCTTCTGTTGGTTTGGGAATATTTGGGAATTTATAGAGCAAAAATTAGGGTTGGCGGAGTCTAGCGGGGCCCACAAGCCAGGGTCACCCCCCCCCATAGGGCATACCCTAAGGGCTTGTGGAGTCATCGGGGCTCTTCTGGCCCCCTCTCTAAGCTCCGTGGATGTCTTCCTGTCCAAGAAAAATCATCGCGAAAGTTTTATTCCGTTTGGACTCCGTTTGATATTCCTTTTCTGTAAAACTCAAAAACAAGGAAAAAAACAGAAACTGGCACTGGCACTGGGCTCTAGGTTAATAAGTTAGTCCCAAAAATAATATAAAATAGCATAATAATGCATATAAAATATCCAAACCAGATAATATAATAGCATAGAACAATCAAAAATTATAGATACGTTGGAGACGTATCAGCGTCAAGCTCACCCAGCTGTGGCATTCCGCAGAGGTCTTCGCGGATCTCCCGCAGAGCATGGCGGATGCCGTCACGCACTTCGACCAGCTGGCGGGTCACAAGGTGGAGAAGTCCTTCTGGGGTCAATTCTCAGGGTCTCCGGCATCGCAGCTGCTAAACAATCAGATGAAGCACCTGGAAGAGCTTCTCTGCCTGGCCAGGCCGACGCTACAAGACCTCTGCGTCGCTCTGTGGCCTGCCGAAGCCCTTCCCACTAGCCTCTTTGGCCCGGTGATGTGCCTGTAGGGGGCTGTCGCACGCATGGATAGTTGGAAGAGGTCCACGTGCTTTGAAGGAGCATGGAGGGCGTACGCCTGTGTGAAGACACACTGGCATAAGGTCGACACCATGATTGTGGCCACAGGTCCTCATACGGACAAACCTTGCACCGTGGAGCAGTTCTACCAGGAGGTGGAGGAGGGAGCTTGGCTTACTGAGACCACGTGTCCGAAGGACACTTTGTATTATTAGGTAGTACTTCCGAATGCCGAAGTGATGGAATGTATAAAACATTATCTTTTGCTTGAATGGTTATGGCTTTAAATTCCATATGTGTGTTTTTTAATTATTTTTACCTCCTGGGTGACTTTTCTGACCTGGATGTGGCCATTCATTGGCTTAAGCCCCCATGTAGTTTAGTACAAAGGGTGTTCCAAGATGTAGATTTGACCCTTAGCCGACGTCTTGGTGCCTGGAGGCGGTCTTCTGCATATAGGAACAAGGCAATCAGACTATAATGGCTTGAGAGCCTTCAAGTAGTCCTAGGAGTTTGACTGTGGGCTAGCCAGTGTGGGAGGTGGTCGGCCTGATAGGTCGATGTGACGCCTGGATAAGTAAAGCTACAGTGAACCTCGGCTAATGATGCCACGTCACCTCGATTTCTATTGCTAATCTCGCATTAGTTCGAAACCGATTCAAATTCAAATTCAAATTAAAGGCAAACATCAAAAGTTTTCAAATATTAAAAACAAAATGTTCGGGTTGTGCCAGTTAATGCATAGAAGGTTATGATGAAGAATCCACATTTTTAAATAATGAATAAATGCACTAAAAAGATTTAAACGGTAGCAAAAACATTATTTTAATGCCTTTGGTAATTTTATAAAACACTAAACTATTTTATTTTGGATTAAAACCTTTTGTGGCTGAGGGTTATTTTGAAACCTTATTTTAGGAGCTATAGTCATAATTTACTAAGTAAAAATAATGTGGAATTAAAATTTAAACAGAAAAAAAGGAAAAAGAAAAGTAATAAAAGAGAACAAAAGAAAACAAAAGCAGAACCCCCCCCCCACCCCATTCCCCCCCAGGCCAACTGGCCCAGCTACCGACCAGCCCAGTTGGCCCAGCCGGCTGACCCCCACTTCCTTCATAACCCCCCGCTAGCCCAAACCCTAACCTAACCGCACCCGATACCCCCCACCCCCCCACCCCCCGCACGAAAGAATCCCTCTCCTCCCTCT
>NC_041392.1:342224894-342232444 GCF_002162155.2 Triticum dicoccoides
GATCTAGATCGGGGAAACTGCCCCCGACGCTGCTGGTTGCCGCTCGGCCGTGCCTCCGTGCTCCCCCGCGGAGTCACCTCGCTGGCGCCACCCCTCCGGGCCTCCGTCCTCTTCCTCCTGCACCGCATCGTCTTCCCCAAGCTCCCCGCGCGCTCCTCCATGGCGTTCGCCGTCGTCCGCCGCCGACCCCGTCTCTCCGTCGCCGGTCATCCCTGAGATCACTGCCCTTGACCCTATGCCCAATGGTGAGGCCCCCGGCCTCTTCCCCTCTGCCCTCCGCCCTCGCACTCCGTTAGCCACGAGCATGTGCCGCCGCCACCCCGTGCCCATCGTGCGCAGCCACCGCGCCCGTCCGCGCTCACCCCGGCTCCCCCGCTCGCGCCCAACTTCGTCCGCCTTGCCGCAGCGCACGCCGCGCCTCGCCCCTGACTCGCTCGCCTACTGCATCCTTGCTGCCTTCTGCCGCTGCCCGTGCCTGCTGTTGCCGTTGTTGCCGCGGCGCCCCGCACGTGCAGATGCCCGTGCTCCCACCGTCGACCCCGCCGGGGCTCCCAGCGCCCTGCGCCGCCACTATCGTGGCTCCCTGGAGCCGTCCGCCATGGCCAGCCATCGCGCAGCGTGTGCGCTCACCACTGGTTGCGGTCGTTGCCATGCGCCGACGGCCGTCCTCGCTGGCCCCGTCCATGGCCCCTGCCCGCCGGTCGGCGCCGGCCGCCCCTGCTGCGACCACTACGGTGCGCCCAGGCAGGCTGGCGCCCGCGCCCGTTTGCCCGCTTCGCCTAGCGCCCGCAACCTCCCCCGGGCCACTTACATGCGGGCCCCCCGCGCCCTGAGATGATTTTAAAAAATTAATTAGTTAATTAAAAATAAATAATAAGTAAATAAAATGTTAATTAACTAATTAATTAATCAACTGAAATAATTAACTTAATTAATCCTAATTAGGTTAATCTAATCACTAATTAACCTAATTAATTGTTAGTTAATTAAAGAGAGTATGACGAACGGGACCCACCTGTCAGGTTGACCAGGTCAACTGCTGACGTCATGATGACGTCAGCAGGCACTATTCTGGATATTGTTGATTTAATTAATTAAATAAATCCTAAAAATGATTTAAATCTTTTAAAATTAATATAAAATAAACCGTAGCTCGGATGGAAAAACTCTGTACATGAAAGTTGCTCAAAACGACGAGACGAATCCGAATACGCAGTCCATTCGACCGCCAAATGTCCCTAGCACAGCGAACACGCAACTTTTCCCCTCCGGTTCATTTGTCCGAAAACGCGAAACACCGGGAATACTTTCCCGGATGTTTCCCCCCTTCGCCGATATCACCTCCTACCACGTTAGGGCATACCTAGCACCGCGTATTGCCATGTTATACTTTGATTGCTCTGTTATTTATTGTGTTCCCCTTTGTTACTTCTTTCCGGTAGACCCCGAGACTGCCGGCGACCCCCCAGTTCGACTACAGTGTTGACGACCCGTCTCTCTTGCCAGAGCAACCAGGCAAGACCCCCCCCCCCTTGATCACCAGATATCGCCTACTCTTCTCTATACAGCTCGCATTAGAGTAGTGTAGCATGTTACTGCTTTCCGTTATTCCTATCCTGATGCATAGCCTGTCCTTGCTACTACTGTTGTTACCTTTACCTGCAATCCTAATGCTTAGTATATGATGCTAGTTTATCATCAGTGGCCCTACACTCTTGTTCGTCTGCCATGCTATACTACTGGGTCATCATCACTTCGGGAGGTGATCACGGGCATATACTATATACTTTACGCTGTTACATTACCTGTGGTACTGTTCGGAGATGGGGGCTGAAGGGGCAAGTGGCTCCATCCAGGTAGTGGTGGGCCTGAGTTCCCGACGGCCCCCGACTATTACTTTGTGGCGGAGCGACAGGGCAGGTTGAGACCACCTAGGAGAGAGGTGGGCCTGGCCCTGGTCGGCGTTCGCGGATACTTAAACACGCTTAATGAGATCTTGGTATTTGATCTGAGTCTGGCCACTGGCTCATACGCACTAACCATCTACGCGGGGACAGTAATGGGCATTCGACGTCGTGGTATCAGCCGAAGCCTTCATGACGTCAGCGACTGAGCGGCGCGCGCCGGGTTGGACCGCGTAACGCAACTTCCTTTGTAATGGAGGTTGCTAGGTCTGCTCACCGGCCGCGTACACAACATGCAGGTGTGCAATGGGCGATGGGCCCCAGACCCCTGCGCCATAGGATTTAGACCGGCGTGCTGACCTCTCTGTTGTGCCTAGGTAGGGCTGCGACGTGTTGATCTTCAGAGGCCGGGCATGACCCAAAAAAGTGTATCCGGACAAAGGGGATCGAGCGTGTTGGGAAATGTGGTGCACCCCTGTAGGGAAGTTGATCTATTCGAATAGCCGTGTCCCTCGGTAAAAGGACGACCCGGAGTTGTACCTTGACCTTATGACAACTAGAACCGGATACTTAATAAAACACACCCTTCCAAGTGCCAGACACAACCGGTGATCGCTCTCTCATAGGGTGACGAGGGGAGGATCATCGGTTAGGATTATGCTACACGATGTTACTTGGTGAACTTACCATCTACTCTCTTCTTCTGCTGCAAGATGGAGGTGGCCAGTAGCGTAGTCTTCGACGGGACTAGCTATCCCCCTCTTATTCCGGCATTCTGCAGTTCAGTCCACATATGATAGCCTTATTCCTTTTGATACCAATGCATACATATGTAGTGTAGCTCCTTGATTGCGAGTACTTTGGATGAGTACTCACGGTTGCTTTGCTCCCTATTTTCCCCCTTTCTATACCCGTTTGCTGCGACCAGACGATGGAGCCTAGGAGCCAGACGCCACCGTCGATGATGACTACTACTACTCGGGAGGTGTCTACTACTACGTGCAGCCCGCTGACGACGACCAGGAGTACTTTAGGAGGATCCCAGGCAGGAGGCATGCGCCTCTTTCGATCTGTATCCTAGTTTATGCTAGCCTTCTTAAGGCAAACTTGTTTAACTTATGTCTGTACTCAGATATTGTTGTTCCCGCTGATTCATCTATGATCGAGCTCTTGTATTCGAGCCCTCGAGGCCCATGGCTTGTAATATGATGCTTGTATGACTTATTTTATTTGTAGAGTTGTGTTGTGATATCTTCCTATGAGTCCCTGATCTTGATCGTACACGTTTGCGTGTATGATTAGTGTACGATTGAATCGGGGGCGTCACAAGTTGGTATCAGAGCCGACTGCCTGTAGGAATCCCCCTTCCACACTCCTTGGCCGAAGTTGAGTCTAGTCGATGAAAATTGTTTTACTAACTTGGCTGTGCGGCCCATGGGCCCACGTCGCCATTGGGTGGTATTAGGATCTTTTACTCCTCACCTATACTCTGGGACTCTAATCTCTCTTCTATTCGGGTTAAATGATTTTGCTAAAAGGACTAACTTTAGGTTCTCGAAAGACTTTCTCCCGGAGAGCCCCTCACTCCAGATGATCGCTTGTTGCACCAGAAGATTCTGAAGTTACTCTCCGAGGTTTTTCCGAGACCCTTGTGCCCACCAACTCGACAATCCCCTACCACCGAAACATCCCTATGGATAAATACTTACAACTCTCGTGTGTCGTTCTTACTTTTATTTCCAGTCGATCTTGTTATTACAAGATACCCCGAGAATATTTTGTGCCTACTGCCTTGCAGTTCCTTGCCACCTGAATACCCCCTACGAATAATTTTTCGCACTTATCGAGGATTCACTCATTCCCAGTTGATTCATATATTTCACAAAAGTCTTCGAAATACTATTCGGTCTTCTAAAAATCCTGAGCAGCCTATTGCTCTTGAAATTCTTGCTTGCTTTCATTGTGGTTAATCCCATAAGTCTAGTAATCTTATTGGCATCCTTTGACACTACCATTTTTGAGTCTGTTGATTCTATATGTGTGCGGATGCACGCAATCATTAGTTGATCCTTATAAATTATCTTTCCGTCTCAGACGTCTTTCGAACATGAGTTGGTTCTCGGCCAATCAGATTGCCATTGATTGTACCCCTAAGATGAAAATGATAATTCCTTTGTATTTGAGCATTGAATTAGTCAGTTGTTTCTATAGTCTGATCTCCTTGCATTGCTTCTTCCTCTGGTTGAGTACCGATGCTCACATCAGATCCTTTGAGGTCCACCGGATCCTTTGTTGGATTTTATCTGATAGCGTCCTTCTTATTCAATCACTTTGGAAGTTCTTCTCCATTGGTAAATCCTATCCTCTGATTGACCAACCATGCTCTACTTTCGAGCTGGTGTTATTTACTCCTGAAGTTTGTGGTATATGTTCCTAAGAGACCCTGATGGGTTGAACCTATGCCTTTTTCTAATCTGTGTGAACCCAAAAACTATTACGGGTCAAACTCTATTGTTGTTATGTCAGATAAAATTTCAACACAACTTCGTTGAAGACGAGAAGTGAATGAAAGGTTATGCATTGAATAAGTGGGAGTCAACCTTGAACTTTGTGTTCATGCCCATGGGCCCGATATATACCTTATCATGGAAGCTTCTCTTAAAATAAGTATCCCCTTGGTATAAGTTCATCTTATATCTGGGATCTGGCCTTTTGCAATCGTGGTTCTGACCATGTTCTCCTTTAAATACCATTTCTCGTGCAAGTTTAAGCACTTGTCTTCTGCGGAGTAATAACCCAGTCCAAATCTCTCTTTGAATTGTCGTCGAGTATTACCCCCCTGATATAACTTTTTATGAGTTCTTCATCAAGTGCTACATTCTCATTGATTCCAATTTTTCGTGGGCTCTGAGTTATTTAACACTCAAAGACATCGATAACTGAATCGAGTCCGCACTGCGATTCAACAACTCTTAGTAATCTTCAATGCTTACGAGTTTGTACTAGATAGTGTCATTCCCAGCTGATTGACTACATCATCATCGTAAGGCTGACTGGCTGAGCATTCTACCTATGTCCTTCATCCTCGGGACACAATCCCGACAGTGCTCTAAGCTTACATCGAACTTTCACCATCATATTGTTTGTCTTGAGAGACAACTCTGAATTCTGAGATGGCATCTTATCTATGGTTATAATAACCTTTTGCTTCACCATTCCCATGGCTTGATGTCATCGCCGAGCGATTGCATCCTCATGGAGCCTCTCGACAAGATTTCTCGTGATCATCATCAACATTTTGACCCCTTCCAAGATATTAATTGAATTCATGATGAGAAGTACCCTCCTTGCCCTCGATGATTTGTGTTATCATCGACCACTTTATTGCCTTCCGTTCAACACAAACTTGTTCGTGTCTCTAGCACCCTATTGCTTTCAAGTTAATGGTCGATATTTCATTCTTATACTATTGGTTGCTGAATCACCTTTCTAACATTGATCATGCTACCTAAGACCATATTTGGGGTGCACTTTTCAACCAATGCATAATTGTGTATGTTTTCCTCGAGCATACATCCTTATATCATTTGATCCAACAAATGTTGACTCCTTCACATAAGTGTGGAAATCCATCTTTTGAAAATCTCACTTAATTGTCGCTGAGTTCATCAGCCACCCCTTCATCCTCCCCTTGGTTTTAATGATGAACTCTTGTTTTGGAACTCGCTTCCATAGTACATTTCCCGAGAATCTTACATTGTCGTCTCGTTAATTGTGTTGTACCTTTTCTTCTCAGGCATCCTGAGTCTAAGGCATCCTGGCACCAATCAGATCTGAATCTCGGTCAGATATGATGGTTGGAACATATTTCCAAGAGTTATTACATTGGTCCTTATATATCGGTAAGGTGGGGTCATGCCTATCACACCTGGCCGGAGGACTTGTTGTTATAGATTCCTTTATAGCAAGGTTAACCATTCTTCCATAAGGAAATTGTAAGACTTAGTCTATAAGTTGTTCCTAATGGATCCTTTGTGAATACGAAGTCTGACCTTTGCTTGCAAACCATGTCAATGTTATCTCGAAGCATGTCCATGGTACTCCGATTTTCAACAAAAACATTTGAAGCCTAATGCTAAATGTTTCCTGCTTGATTATCCAAACACCGTTGTAAGGGTAATGTCATGAAAATTCTCTCCCCTACCTAAAGAGTTTACTACATTATATCATGTCGTGGATATCATGCTTTGTTCGTCCTTCCGAAGGATATACCTTTGAAATATGTGTTTAAACACATTTTCCTTTCCATTTTTCTGTTTAATCGGATAATCGTATTTTTCTTTCCATTTGTTGGGTTAACGTTTCTTGTGATCTATATGATCTAAGCAGTAATATTCTCCAGCTTACGTAAACACCTTGGTGTACAACCTAGTCACTAAGACCATGTTACTATTGTTGATGACATTCCGGTAACCACCGATGGACGAGAACTTTGCCTATTGGTCCGCCTCGTTTACCGAGCAGGAAAATGGTTCTCTTCGTCCCTCACCCTTGGTGCCGACATTGTTGCCGACATAACTGACAGGTTATCCTCTGGCATGCCTTGCTATCATGTCCGTGCAAGATGTCAGCGCCCTTCCTACTTTTAACCCACATGGTGGGCCCATAACCCACAGTTCCACAGGATCGAAACCTGACTCTCCTATACATCCCTGCTTCAAAGTTATCCCTTATGCTTGGCTTCATAGGTAATTCGCGAGCCACCTTCCTACTGCTCTATTCTGGTATCAGACGCAATACTTATTCTCGTTGCTCTGAACCCCTTTCACCTTCTGATTAGGCCATCGAACGATTGCCTGCCCCTTTGAAAACTTCTCATGGTACCTTCTTACTTTGCTCTCGATATCTTCTAAAGTTTCAATTCGAGAGTTACTTGCCGCCACCTTCCTTGATGTTATCTACCAGATAGTAAACCTTGCAGAGGTCCATTCTCCCGGAATACCCCCTTATTCTTTCATAAGTACGACGGAGTTCCTAAAGAAAGGATGCCGACTTCATCATGATGACCTAAAGCAGAGGAATGAAGACATCAATGTATTGGACCGGCCTCTTGAGAAGACCAAGCCAGGATGAGAAGACCCGCTAGATTCGTTGCCAAACCTTCCACCTTTCACTACCTCTTAAATCTCGGGACGAGATTTCTTGTAGTGGAGGAGAATTGTGACGCCCGGATAATTAAGCTACAGTGAACCTCGGCTAATGATGCCACGTCACCTCGATTTCTATTGCTAATCTCGCATTAGTTCGAAACCGATTCAAATTCAAATTCAAATTAAAGGCAAACATCAAAAGTTTTCAAATATTAAAAACAAAATGTTCGAGTTGTGCCAGTTAATGCATAGAAGGTTATGATGAAGAATCCACATTTTTAAATAATGAATAAATGCACTAAAAAGATTTAAACGGTGGCAAAAACATTATTTCAATGCCTTTGGTAATTTTATAAAACACTAAACTATTTTATTTTGGATTAAAACCTTTTGTGGCTGAGGGTTATTTTGAAACCTTATTTTAGGAGCTATAGTCATAATTTACTAAGTAAAAATAATGTGGAATTAAAATTTAAACAGAAAAAAAAAAGTAAAA
>NC_041392.1:342232803-342259979 GCF_002162155.2 Triticum dicoccoides
GGGGAACTGCCCCCGACGCTGTCGGTTGCCGCCCGGCCGCGCCTCCGTCCTCCCCCGCGGAGTCACCTCGCTGGCGCCACCCCTCCGGGCCTCCGTCCTCTTCCTCCTGCACCGCGTCGTCTTCCCAAAGCTCCCCGCACGCTCCTCCATGGCGTTCGCCATCATCCGCCGCTGACCCCGTCTCTCCGTCGCCGGTCATCCCCGAGATCACTGCCCTTGACCCTACGCCCAATGGTGAGGCCCCCGGCCTCTTCCCCTCTGCCCTCCGCCCTCGCACGCCGTTAGCCACGACCACGTGCCGCCGCCACCCCGTGCCCACCGTGCGCAGCCACCGTGCCCGTCCGCGCTCACCCCGGCTCCCCCGCTCGCGCCCAACTTCGTTCGCCTTGCCGCAGCGCACGCCGCGCCTCGCCCCTGACTCACTCGCCTGTTGCATCCCTGCTGCCTTCTGCCGCTGCCCGTGCCTGCTGTTGCCATTGATGCTGCCGCGCCCCGCGCGTGCAGATGCCCGTGCTGCCACCGTCGACCCCGCCGGGGCTCCCAGCGCCCTGCGCCACCACTACCATGGCTCCCTGGAGCCGTCCGCTGTGGCCAGCCATCGCGCAGCGTCCGCGCTCACCACTGGCTGCGGTCGTTGCCCTACGCCGGCGGCCGTCCTCGCCGGCCCCGTCCACGGCCCCTGCCCGCTGGTCGGCGCCGGCCGCCCCTGCTGCGACCGCTACGGTGCGCCCAGGCAGGCTGGCGCCCGCGCCTGTTTGCCCGCTTCGCCTAGCGCCCGCAACCTCCCACTAGGCCACTTACATGCGGGGCCCCCGCGCCCTGAGACGATTTAAAAAAATTAATTAATTAATTAAAAATACATAATAAGTAAATAAAAATGTTAATTAACTAATTAATTAATTAACTGAAATAATTACCTTAATTAATCCTAATTAGGTTAATCTAATCACTAATTAACCTAATTAACTGTTAGTTAATTAAACAGAGTATGACGAACGGGACCCACCTGTCAGGTTGACCAGGTCAACTACTGACGTCATGATGATGTCAGCAGGCACTATTCTGGATAATGTTGATTTAATTAACTAAATAAATCTCCTTCGCCGGTATCACCTCCTATCGCGTTAGGGCATACCTAGCACCGCGTATTGCCATGTTATACTTTGATTGCTCTGTTATTTATTGTGTTCCCCTCCGTTACTTCTTTCCGGTAGACCCCGAGACTGCCGGCGACCCCCCAGTTCGACTACGGTGTTGACGACCCGTCTCTCTTGCCAGAGCAACCAGGCAAGCCCCCCCTTGATCACCAGATATCGCCTACTCTTCTCTATACTGCTCGCATTAGAGTAGTGTAGCATGTTACTGCTTTCCATTAATCCTATCCTGATGCATAGCCTGTCCTTGCTACTACTGTTGTTACCTTTACCTGCAATCCTAATGCTTAGTATAGGATGCTAGTTTATCATCAGTGGCCCTACACTCTTGTCCGTCTGCCATGCTATACTACTGGGCCGTGATCACTTCGGGAGGTGATAACAGGCATATACTATATACTTTACACTATTACATTACCTGTGGTACTGTTCAGAGATGGGGGCTTAAGGGGCATGGTGGCTCCATCCAGGTAGTGGTGGGCCTGAGTTCCCGACGGCCCCCGGCTGTTACTTTGTGGCGAAGCGACAGGGCAGGTTGAGACCACCTAGCAGAGAGGTGGGCCTGGCCCTGGTCGGCGTTCGCGGATACTTAAACACGCTTAATGAGATCTTGGTATTTGATCTGAGTCTGGCCACTGGCTTATACGCACTAACCATCTACGCGGGGACAGTTATGGGCACTCGACATCATGGTATCAGCCGAAGCCTTCATGACGTCAGCGACTGAGCGGCGCGCGCCGGGTTGGACCATGGAACGCAACTTCCTTTGTAATGGAGGTTGCTATGTCTGCTCACCGGCCGCGTACGCAACATGCAGGTGTGCAACGGGTGATGGGCCCAGACCCCTGCGCCATAGGATTTAGAGTGGCGTGCTGACCTCTCTGTTGTGCCTAGGTAGGGCTGCGACGTGTTGGTCTTCCGAGGCCGGGCATGACCCAGAAAAGTGTGTCCGGACAAAGGGGATCGAGCGTGTTGGGAAATGTGGTGCACCCCTACAGGGAAGTTGATCTATTCGAATAGCCGTGTCCCTCGGTAAAAGGATGACCCGGAGTTGTACCTTGACCTTATGACAACTGGAACCGGATACTTAATAAAACACACCCTTCCAAGTGCCAGATACAACCGGTGATCGCTCTCTCACAAGGTGACAAGGGGAGGATCATCGGTTAGGATTATGCTACACGATGTTACTTGGTGAACTTACCATCTACTCTCTTCTTCTGCTGCAAGATGGAGGTGGCCAGTAGCGTAGTCTTCGACGGGACTAGCTATCCCCCTCTTATTCCGGCATTCTGCAGTTCAGTCCACATATGATAGCCTTATTCCTTTTGATACCAATGCATACATATGTAGTGTAGCTCCTTGCTTGCGAGTACTTTGGATGAGTACTCACGGTTGCTTTGCTCCCTCTTTTCCCCCTTTCTATACCCGTTTGCTGCGACCAGATGATGGAGCCTAGGAGCCAGACACCACCGTCGATGACGACTACTACTACTCGGGAGGTGCCTACTACTACGTGCAGCCCGCTGACGACGACCAGGAGTAGTTTAGGAGGATCCCAGGCAGGAGGCATGCGCCTCTTTTGATCTGTATCCCAGTTTATGCTAGCCTTCTTAAGGCAAACTTGTTTAACTTATGTCTGTACTCAGATATTGTTGTTCCCGCTGATTTGTCTATGATCGAGCTCTTGTATTCGAGCCCTCGAGGCCCATGGCTTGTAATATGATGCTTGTATGACTTATTTTATTTGTAGAGTTGTGTTGTGATATCTTCCCGTGAGTCCCTGATCTTGATCGTACACGTTTGCGTGTATGATTAGTGTACTATTGAATCGGGGGCGTCACAGTCGATGACTAGGCCATGACACACTTCGGCTCGAAAGTAAAGACCTTCGTTTAACACAGGTGATCTCTATCGTCACATTGCTTAACGCGATCTACGGACGGCCGACCAGTTTGCGCATACCTAGATAGTCAATTTTCGGCTTTCTCCACTGAGGCACTCTACCAATTAACATGGTCGCGCTATCACAGTGGTTCTACCGTTACACCCTTAGCCTAATTCATCAGGAATGTACGGGGTACGCATAGGAGCCGGGCGACCCAACTATTGACCAAAATCTAGGTTCATAACTGATGCATATAAAGTCAAAATCCGAGATGATGAATACTTCGGACTTTGTGATACAGTTGTATCTTTTTAAATAACTTCTTTGCAGTGAAGGGCGGTGCTTATATAGAAATACGATAAGGACCTTAAAGGGCACACTTTCTTTATTTCATAATTTCAGGCTTTTACATGTCCAATTGCAATAAGAGGAACTAGAAGAGTACACTTTAAGAGGAAAAGGAGGAATACAAAATATAGGGCGGGTATTGACATCGGGCTTTTAGGAACCCGGGACGCATCCTGCCGCACGTCTGCGCTTCCCGGCTGTTGACCGGCTTGTAGTCACCGACGGTGGTGTTTTAAGTAAGACTGGTGCAATCTTGCTCCTTTATGCGCCCAAGGCATTTATTAGCCGAGCCCCTTGAAGGACGTCTTTCAGGAGTCTGTTTGCGTGCTTTAAGCCAGACTGATGAGGTCGTGGTTGCCGGCTCTTTAACAGAGGCCTGCTGGTGTAAGGGCTTGAAGCCACGTCGGTTCTCGGTCGAGTCGTTCTGATGTGTTGGTGAGATTTTGGCTCCTTAGCAGCCCAGGGAATCTTGAGTGCAAAATTATGCACCCTGGGGACATAGTGTCCCATCCAGAGAGGGCGCACAAGGATCTTGTATCCCTATTTAGGGTGCGAGGGTATGTGGCCGAGGTCGATTTGTGCGACCCGGGTGCGCTTCGAAGAGCTGGCAATGCGTTTATTATTGTGGGCTGCCTCCTCGGATGCTTGTTCTTCGGCTGTAAAAGCCGCGGTCTACTCTGCGGTCCGCTCGGTGTTGCCATTGACTGTTGTAAGACCATTGGGTCCTGGCATTTTAAGCTTAAGATAAGCATAACGCGGGATTGCGTTGAAGCATGCGAAGGCTGCATGCTAAAAGCGCATGATATCCCCTCCGAAAGGGGACGGTGTCGAAGATTAAATATTTGCTTCTAAAGTTTTTGGGCGAGCCGAAGAATACCTCTAGGGTGACCGTACGGATGCAATGGGCCTCAACGCCTGGGATGACACCATTAGAGGTGGTACTGCTCGGTTTGATCCGAGATGAGTTGATGCCATTCTTCCTAACCATCATAGATGAGGTTGATGTTGTTGCCTCTGTCCATGAGGACGTGTGTCAAATGGTAACCATTGACAATTGGGTCCAAGATGAGTGTTGCTGATCCACTGTGCCTTATGCTGGTCGAATGGTCATGCTTATCAAAAGTGATAGGGCAAGCCGACGAGGGGTTGAACTTCAGGGCAACTAGCTCCATCGCGTAGACGTCCCGAAGTACTCGCTTTCTCTCCTTTTTATGGATGTGGGTAATGTAGATCATGTTGACCTCGGTTACCTCATTAGGAAACTTATTTTGGCCTCCATTATTGGGCCACCGAGGTTCATCCTCATCTTCACCATGATTTTGGATTTTACCTGGACCCTCCGCCATGACCTTGCCAGCTTGTTTAAAGACCCAACAATTCATGTTAGTGTGGGGTGCTGGTTTGCCTTGAGTGCCATGGATTTGGCATGGCCAATCCAGGATCCTGTCCAGCTGGCTAGGTCCTTCTTTATTCCCTTTAAAGGGCTTCCTTTTGTGTCCAGATTTAGGTCCGATAAACCCCGCATTAACTGCAGCGTCTTCCGTATCGCTTCCGCCATTTTTATACCCACACTTATTTTTATTGCGCTTAGGTTTTCCATTGGCGTCGCGTGTTTGCGAGGTGCCTGCCTCACCGTTGTGAGAACTGCGTGCGAGCCAACTATCCTTTCCCGCACAGAAGCGAGTCATCAGCGAGGTAAGCGTAGCCATAGTCATCGGCTTATCCTGGCCGAGTTGACGGGCTAACCATTCATCTCGGATATTATTCTTGAATGTGGCGATGTCCTCGGCTTCAGAGCAGTCTATGATCTGGTTCTTCTTGGTGAGGAACACGTTCCAGAATTTCCTGGCTGATTCGCCTAGATGTTGGGTGACGCGGCTAAGGTTGTCAGCATCCGGAGGCCGGGCATATGTGCCCTGGAAGTTTGCTCTAAAGGCGTCTTCTAGGGCCTCCCAGCTGCCAATAGAGTGAGAAGGCAGGTTGTTAAGCCAATGCCTTGCTGGCCCCTTTAGTTTGATCGGCAAATATATAATGGCATGGAGATCATCTCCATTGGCCATGTGTATGTGGAGAAGGAAATCCTCGATCCATACTACTGGATCGGTGGTGCCATCGTATGATTCTATATTGATTGACTTGAATCGGGGAATTGATGTTCCATCACCCTGTCTGTGAACTAGATCGGGTGAGTCGGACCTCGGAACCGAGGAGCATCTCGTCGGAGGTCGGGCAAAAGCCATGAATAGGCCTGATCTCGGGCACGACCGTTCCTGTCCATCCAGGCATCACCATCGAGCCTAGTGGGCGCATGTCCCCTTGAACCGTAGATGGACTGAGGGAGGGCCTGTTTGCCTTGATGCGACGTCGAACGTCATGAGGGTCTAAGTAATCCATGGGGTCCTTGCCATAACAGCTTGGAGGTGGTCGGTCGTCGAGGTTTTCCTGTATTGGCCTGTCCCACCCTCTAGAAGGTCGGACATGGTCGTCGGTGAGCTCCTCGTCAAACTCCGGCAGGAGACGCCTGCGTGGGTATGATTTCAATGCACTAAGGCACCGGTCTTCCATGTCTTGCTCGACAGAGAGCATTTCGACCCACCTTTCGTTTAATGTGTCGGTGTTGCCTGCAACTGTCATTGCTTGCGTTTCATGCTCCTATCTATTGCAATGAGGCACTACCGGAAGCGCTCTTGTTCGAAGGGGTCTTCGAGGATGACAAAGTCCTTGGTATCGAGGCTTTCGTCCTCCTCAGATTTCGGCATATAATTGTCATCGGCCCCTTCAAAGAGGTTGTCGGGATCTGAATCCTCAAGATGTCTTTCTGGTGTGTTGTTCTGCCCTGGGGAAGCTTGATGGTCTCACTCGGGGTTATCCGCATTGTCAGCTTCTGCGTCGCCATTATCGGCGGTTCCATTAATGCCGCTAGGTTCCCCATTGTTGCCTCTTATGCATCTTCGGCGACGTCTCGGAGGGGTATTGTAGGTAACCACCATGTACACATCATAAGTAGATGTAGTCGTCCACCTGCCGGTGTTTACCAGGGGCGAGGTGTCTTCTACGGGGCCATCAACATCTTCATCCATGTTTGTGGCCTCACTATAGTCTAGTACATCGGTTAAATCATCGACTGTGGCGACTAGGTGGGTGGTGGGTGGAACTTAAATTTCCCGATCGTCGGCTTTAAGTCTAATCTGATCATAGACCGAAGTCTTGCTGTCCGAGATGGACATGGCTTGGATACAGTCAAGCATCTCATTAAGGTGAGACAGATCTTCCGCATTCATCACTAGGTTGTAGGTGGGGCTGACTCGAAGTCTGCCTGGCCGGTAACTTGATGTGTTTTCGGCGCAAAGGGGATCCGGGAGTGATTCCAGATTTGGCACCGAGATCAAGTCCAACCCTGAGATGATTCCCGAGGTGGGGGATCTACATCCGGGCCAGAGATTAGAAGGGCATCGGCCGAGGTATCCACGTCGAGAGTCTCTAACGACCTTGTGATGGAGATCGGTTCCGGGGTCGAGCCCAGCAATAGATAGGTTCTCAATTCGGTCGGAGGCCCATCCTGACAGGATGAGCTCACCACGGGAGTCTGTAGTGTACTCGAGGCCACCAAAGGTCACGATCTGACCTGAGGCATAGTTCTCGACCGAGGCTATATGGCCTACCGAATCGGCGCAAAAAACCATGTCGCCGAACACAAAAGGCTGGCCAGGGGCGAAAACGCTCCCGAGGCCGCTAGGGCAGTTGATCTGCAGACGAGCCATCGATCCTTGTGGTGATCGCACAGCGAAACTCTCAATGAAAGCGCCAGCATCGGTATCAAAACCAGGAGACCTCGGGGTAGGGGGTCCTGAGCTATGGATCTCAGATCGAGGGTAACAGGAATGAAGGAGATGGTGTTTACCCAGGCTCGGGCCCTCTTGATGGAGGTAAAACCCTACATCCTGCTCTTATTTATATTGAAGGAGATGTATCGAGTACAAAGTTGATCTACCTCGAGATCAAATGTGTCATCTAACTGTAGGGCTAGGTGAATGATTTTGTGTTGATGTCCCCTCTATGGGCTAAATGGCTTATATACACGATAGGGAGGGTACCTAGGGTTATAAGGTCGGTAACTATGAGCTAGGCGGCGGCAGAGGTGTTGGAGTATACGTCAAGTCTTCTGGGGAGGCATTCTTGACCACACCCCTATGTATGGCTTCCGGAGTCCATCTTGATCACAAATGTTGGCTTGTCGGCCCAACCCGAGGAGAATGGGCCGGCTAGGTTAGTACCTCCTTATCCAGGACACCATCAATAGACTTATGGGTCTATATTGGGTAACTCTTTCTAGACACTCTACCTTTGGGATAAGGATGATGCCTGTGTCATTCCATCCTTCTAGAATAGCTTTCTTGTTGATAGCATTTAGAACCTCAGAAGTTAGAGCATCTCTGACAATGTGCCAAGACGTTCAAACAAAAAACTATTGCATGCAACTCGTCCGTTGCTAGAGCCTTCATGACACCAATCAAAAAAGTTCTCTTTTACTTCCTCAGGACTTTCTGTCAGCGTGGATGACATGGAATGATACGAAGAATGGGAGGTATTCTTACTTCTGATAGAGCCAGAAGGAGGTCCAGCTCGATCTTGCAACCGGTAATCCACTTCCGCCGGCATGTTGCCGTGCATGCTGGCCCTGTACATCTTGAGAATGATGCATAGGGCCTTTACCGTGGGGACGCCTGGAGCCGTCGATGTCATGGCACTACTAATCGCGCGCGACCTCATATGGCCGTGGCGTGTGCATCGGCGTGGGTGTATTGGATGGCGTCGCGCCATCCTTGGAGTTTGCCATGCCGCTCACAGGTAGCACAGCTCCATCCTTGGACCTGGTGGCATGCGGGTTATTGTTGTTCCCGCTTCAGATGATGCCACTCTCCTGGCTCGGATCGCCAGGACACCATGGAAGTTGCTTGTTGTCTCCCGCTCCTCCACCGCTACCTGCGCCATCGCCTGTCTACGTCGGTGTCGGTAGCTTGGACGTATATGGACCGACCGCCATGGCGCCCTCTTCTTGGGAGCCATGGTGATGGAGATGATGAAGCTGACGCGTCGACTACTAAATAAGGTTCGCACAAGCGATCCCCCTGCATGGCGCGTTAAAGATGTCGTGCATATGACAATCTATGGGACCGGCAAAGGCCCCTTTGCGGTTTGACGGGGGAGATCAACGTGCACAAAGAGCAGATCTAGCAATCAACGCGAGGATTTGCCCAGGTTCGGGCCGCTGTGAAGCGTAAAATCCTACTCCTGGTTTGTTTTATTATGTGTATGGAGCTCAAGTACAAGGAGCACGACTTACCGGCAAGGTTGCGCAGGAAGTGCAGCTACGCATGTAAATGAGCAAAGTTCCGACCTTTGTAAAGGTAGCCATGGGCCTCCTTTTATAGAGAAGGGGGTCACCATAGTGGCAAAATGGTCTTTACAAAAGGCAAATAGTGGCTACACTGCCAAGTATCTAACTCTGACGGGTTATGACACATGCATTAAATGTGTTGTGAGGTGTCACGTTGATGAAGCTCAGCGGCAAGAATCGTCTCTCCATCTGTGTCGTTCTCCTAGCTACCTCGTATTTTCTTGACACGCTCCTGGATGGGTGTCATTAAAATTGTATCTTCGGCGGCGAGCTGACAGTGCCCAGACAAAGCTCACCTAACTACCTCCCCGTCGACACCTATTGACAAGCGACGAGCTGGTCGCTGAGGTGGAGTGCTGGCAAGGTAGTGGGATCTTGCCAGGCACGGAGCTTTGTCGGGTCTTCATTTGCTTGCCGGCAACTCCATCCTTGATCTTTAGTACACTTCCTTAGTACCTTTCGACCATCTACTTCGATGACTTCTTTGTAGTTTTATCAACTTGTCTTGTGCTTGTCCTCTGCTGTCCTCCGGAAAGCCCTGCCATCGGGAAGCTTGCTACTGCCTGTGCACAAGTCTGGGGTACTAAAGATGAAGGAAATATGCCCTAGAGGCAATAATAAAGTTATTATTTATTTCCTTATATCATGATAAATGTTTATTATTCATGCTAGAATTGTATTAACCGGAAACATAATACATGTGTGAATACATAGACAAACAGAGTGTCACTAGTATGCCTCTACTTGACTAGCTCGTTGATCAAAGATGGTTATGTTTCCCAACCATAGACATGAGTTGTCATTTGACTAACGGGATCACATCATTAGGAGAATGATGTGATTGACTTGACCCATTCCATTAGCTTAGCACTTGATCGTTTAGTTTGTTGCTATTGCTTTCTTCATAACTTATACATGTTCCTATGACTATGAGATTATGCAACTCCCGTTTACCGGAGGAACACTTTGTATGCTACCAAACGTCACAACGTAACTGGGTGATTATAAAGGTGCTCTACAGGTGTCTCCGAAGGTACTTGTTGGGTTGGCGTATTTCGAGATTAGGATTTGTCACTCCGATTGTCGGAGAGGTATTTCTGGGCCCTCTCGATAATGCACATCACTTAAGCCTTGCAAGCATTGCAACTAATAAGTTAGTTGCGGGATGATGTATTACGGAACAAGTAAAGAGACTTGCCGGTAACGAGATTGAACTACGTATTGAGATACCGACGATTGAATCTCGGGCAAGTAACATACCAATGAAAAAGGGAACAACGTATGTTGTTATGCGGTCTGACCGATAAAGATCTTCGTAGAATATGTGGGAGCCAATATGAGCATCCAGGTTCCGCTATTGGTTATTGACTAGAGACATGTCTCGGTCATGTCTACATGGTTCTTGAACCCATAGGGTCCGCACGCTTAATGTTTTGGTGACGATTGTATTATGAGTTTATGTGATTTGATGTACCCAAGGTAGTTCTGAGTCTCGGATGAGATCGGGGACATGATGAGGAGTCTCGAAATGGTCGAGACGTAAAGATCGATATATTGGACGACTATATTCGGACATCGAAAAGGTTTCGAGTGATTCGGGTGTTTTCGGGGGTACTGGGGAGTTACGGGAATACGAGAAAGAAGTAATGGGCCTCATGGGCCAAGTGGTGGAAGAGAGGAGGCAGGGCGCCCCCCCCCCCCTAGCCCAAACCGAATTGGACTAGGGGGGCGGTTCCCCTTTCCTCCTTTTCTTCCTTCTCCTTCCTTCTCCTTCTCCTCCTTCCTTTCGTCCTCCTAGTAGGAGTAGGAAAGGGGAGTCCTACTCCTACTAGGAGGAGGACTCCTCCTCCTGGCGCGCCCATAGAGGGCCAGCCGGCCTCCCCCCTTGCTCCTTTATATACAGGGGCAGGGGGGCACCTCTAGACACACAAGTTGATCAGTTGATCTCTCCCAGCCGTGTGCGGTGCCCCCCTCCACCATATTCCACCTCGGTCATATCGTAGCGGTGCTTAGGCGAAGCCCTACATCGGTAGCAACATCATCACCGTCACCACACCGTCGTGCTGGCGGAACTCTCCTGTGAAGCTCTGCTGGATCGGAGTTCGCGGGACGTCATCGAGCTGAACGTGTGCTGAACTCGGAGGTGCCATGCGTTCGGTACTTGGATCGGTCGGATCATGAAGACGTATGACTACATCAACCGCGTTGTGCTAACGCTTCCGCTTTCGGTCTACGAGGGTACGTGGACAACACTCTCCCCTCTCGTTGCTATGCATCACCATGATCTTGCGTGTGCGTAGGAAATTTTTTGAAATTACTACGTTCCCCAACAGTGGCATCCGAGCCTAGGTTTTATGCGTCGATGTTGTGCACGAGTAGAACACAAGTGAGTTGTGGGCGATATAAGTCATACTGATTACCAGCATGTCATACTTTGGTTCGGCGGTATTGTTGGATGAAGCGGCCCGGACCGACATTATGTGTACGCTTACGCGAGACTGGTTCTACCGACATGCTTTGCACACAGGTGGCTGGCGGGTGTCAGTTTATCCAACTTTAGTTGAACCAAGTGTGGCTACGCCCAATCCTTGCGAAGGTTAAAACAGCACCAACTTGACAAACTATTGTTGTGGTTTTGATGCGTAGGTAAGAACGGTTCTTGCTAAGCCCGTAGCAGCCACGTAAAACTTGCAACAACAAAGTAGAGGACATCTAACTTGTTTTTGCAGGGCATGTTGTGATATGATATGGTCAAGACATGATGCTAAATTTTATTGTATGAGATGATCATGTTTTGTAACCGAGTTATCGGCAACTGGCAGGAGCCATATGGTTGTCGCTTTATTGTATGCAATGCAATTGCGCTATAATGCTTTACTTTATCACTAAGCGGTAGCGATAGTCGTGGAAGCATAAGATTGGCGAGACAAAAACGATGCTATGAGGGTGATCAAGGTGTCGCGCCGGTGACGATGGTGATCATGACGGTGCTTCAGAGATGGAGATCACAAGCACAAGATGATGATGGCCATATCATATCACTTATATTGATTGCATGTGATGTTTATCTTTTATGCATCTTATCTTGCTTTGATTGGCGGTAGCATTATAAGATGATCTCTCACTAAATTTCAAGATAAAAGTGTTCTCCCTGAATATGCACCGTTGCCAAAGTTCGTCGTGCCCAGACACCACGTGATGATCGGGTGTGATAAGCTCTACGTCCATCTACAACGGGTGCAAGCCAGTTTTGCACATGCAGAATACTCAGGTTAAACTTGACGAGCCTAGCATATGCAGATATGGCCTCGGAACACTGAGACTGAAAGGTCGAGCGTGAATCATACAGTAGATATGATCAACATATTGATGTTCACCATTGAAAAGCTACTCCATTTCACGTGATGATCGGTTATGGTTTAGTTGATTTGGATCACGTGATCACTTAGAAGATTAGACGGATGTCTTTCTAAGTGGGAGTTCTTAAGTAATATGATTAATTGAACTTAAATTTATCATGAACTTAGTACCTGATAGTATCTTGCTTGTCCATGTTTGATTGTAGATAGATGGCCCGTGTTCTTGTTCCGTTGAATTTTAATGCGTTCCTTGAGAAAGCAAAGTTGAAAGATGATGGTAGCAATTACACGGACTGGGTCCGTAACTTGAGGATTATCCTCATTGCTGCATAGAAGAATTACGTCCTGGAAGCACCGCTAGGTGCCAAGCCTGCTGCTGGAGAAACACCAGATGTTATGAACGTCTGGCAGAGCAAAGCTGATGACTACTCGATGGTTCAGTGTGCCATGCTTTACAGCTTAGAATCGGGACTTCAACGATGTTTTGAACATCATGGAGCATATGTGATGTTCCAGGAGTTGAAGTTAATATTTCAAGAAAATACCCAGATTGAGAGAAATGAAGTCTCCAATAAATTCTATAGCTGCAAGATGGAGGAGAATAGTTCTGTCAGTGAACATATACTCAAAATGTCTGGGTATCATAATCACTTGACTCAACTGGGAGTTAATCTTCCTGTTGATAGTGTCATTGACAGAGTTCTTCAATCACTGCCACCAAGCTACAAGAGCTTCATGATGAACTATAACATGCAAGGGAAGGATAAGACAATTCCCGAGCTCTTCGCAATGCTAAAGGCTGCGGAGGTAGAAATCAAGAAGGAGCATCAAGTGTTGATGGTCAACAAGACCGCCCGTTTCAATAAAAAGGGCAAAGGGAAGAAGAAGAAGAAGAAGAAGAAGAAGAAGGGGAACTTCAAGAAGAACAGTAAGCAAGTTACTGCTCAGGAGAAGAAACCCAAATCTGGACCTAAGCCTGAAACTGAGTGCTTCTACTGCAAGCAGACTGGACACTGGAAGCGGAACTGCCCCAAGTATTTGGCGGATAAGAAGGATGGCAAGGTGAACAAAGGTATATGTGATATACATGTTATTGATGTGTACCTTACTAGAGCTCGCAGTAGCACCTGGGTATTTGATACTGGTTCTGTTGCTAACATTTGCAACTCGAAACAGGGACTACGGATTAAGCGAACACTGGCAAAGGACGAGGTGACGATGCGTGTGGGAAATGGTTCCAAAGTCGATGTGATCGTGGTCGGCACGCTACCTCTACATCTACCTTCGGGATTAGTTTTAGACCTAAATAATTGTTATTTGGTGCCAGCGTTGAGCATGAACATTATATCTAGATCTTGTTTGATGCGAGACGGTTATTCATTTAAATCAGAGAATAATGGTTGTTCTATTTATATGAGTAATATCTTTTATGGTCATGCACCCTTGAAGAATCGTCTATTTTTGATGAATCTCGATAGTAGTGATACACATATTCATAATGTTGAAGCCAAAAGATGCAGAGTAGATAATGATAGTGCAAATTTATTTGTGGCACTGACGTTTAGGTCATATCGATGTAAAGCGCATGACGAAACTCCATACTTATGGACTTTTGGAATCACTTGATTATGAATCACTTGGTACTTGCGAACCGTGCCTCATGGGCAAGATGACCAAAACGCCATTCTCCGGTACTATGGAGAGAGCAACGGATTTGTTGGAAATCATACATACAGATGTATGTGGTCCGATGAATATTGAGGCTCGTGGCGGATATCGTTATTTTCTCACCTTCACAGGAGATTTAAGCATATATGGGTATATCTACTTAATGAAACATAAGTCTGAAACATTTGAAAAGTTCAAAGAATTTCAGAGTGAAGTTGAAAATCATCGTAACAAGAAAATAAAATTTCTATGATCTGATCGTGGAGGAGAATATTTGAGTTACGAGTTTGGTCTACATTTGAAACAATGCGGAATAGTTTCGCAACTCACGCCACCCGAAACACCACAGCGTAATGGTGTGTCTGAACATCGTAATCGTACTTTACTAGATATGGTGCGATCTATGATGTCTCTTACAGATCTACCGCTACCGTTTTGGGGTTATGCTTTAGAGACGGCTGCATTCACGTTAAATAGGGCACCATCGAAATCCATTGAGACGACGCCTTATGAACTGTGGTTTGGCAAGAAACCAAAGTTGTCGTTTCTGAAAGTTTGGGGCTGCGATGCTTATGTGAAAAAGCTTCAACCTGATAAGCTCGAACCCAAATCGGAGAAATGTGTCTTCATAGGATACCCAAAGGAAACTGTTGGGTACACCTTCTATCACAGATCCGAAGGCAGGACTTTCGTTGCTAAGAATGGATCCTTTCTAGAAAAGGAGTTTCTCTCGAAAGAAGTGAGTGGGAGGAAAGTAGAACTTGATGAGGTAACTGTACCTGCTCCCTTATTGGAAAGTAGTACATCACAGAAACCGGTTTCTATGACACCTACACCAATTAGTGAGGAAGCTAATGATAATGATCATGAAACTGCAGATCAAGTTACTACCGAACCTCGTAGATCAACCAGAATAAGATCCGCACAAGAGTGGTACGGTAATCCTGTTCTGGAAGTCATGCTACTAGATCATGATTAACCTACGAACTATGAAGAAGCGATGGTGAGCCTAGATTCCGCAAAATGGCTAGAAGCCATGAAATCTGAGATGGGATCCATGTATGAAAACAAAGTGTGGACTTTGGTTGACTTGCCCATTGATCGGCAAGCAATTGAGAATAAATGGATCTTCAAGAAGAAGACTGACGCTGATGGTAATGTTACTATCTACAAAGCTTGACTTGTTGCAAAAGGTTTTCGACAAATTCAAGGGATTGACTATGATGAGAGCTTCTCACCCGTAGCGATGCTTAAGTCTGTCTGAATCATGTTAGCAATTGCCGCATTTTATGATTATGAAATTTGGCAAATGGATGTTAAAACTGCATTCCTGAATGGATTTCTGGAAGAAGAGTTGTATATGATGCAGCCAGAAGGTTTTGTCGATCCAAAGGGAGCTAACAAAGTGTGCAAGCTCCAGCGATCCATTTATGGACTGGTGCAAGCCTCTCGAAGTTGGAATAAACGCTTTGATAGTGTGATCAAAGCATTTGGTTTTGTACAGACTTTTGGAGAAGCCTGTATTTACAAGAAAGTGAGTGGGAGCTCTGTAGCATTTCTGATATTATATGTGGATGACATATTATTGATTGGAAATGATATAGAATTTCTGGATAGCATAAAGGGATATTTGAATAAGAGTTTTTCAATGAAAGACCTTGGTGAAGCTGCTTACATATTGGGCATTAAGATCTATAGAGATAGATCAAGACGCTTAATTGGACTTTCACAAAGCACATACCTTGACAAAGTTTTGAAGAAGTTCAAAATGGATCAGGCAAAGAAAGAGTTTTTGCCTGTGTTACAAGGTGTGAAGTTGAGTAAGACTCAATGTCCAACCACCGCAGAAGATAGAGAGAAAATGAAAGATGTTCCCTATGCTTCAGCCATAGGCTCTATCATGTATGCAATGCTATGTACCAGACATGATGTGTGCCTTGCTATAAGTCTAGCAAGGAGGTACCAAAGTAATCCTGGAAGGGATTACTGGACAGCGGTCAAGAACATCCTGAAGTACCTGAAAAGGACTAAGGATATGTTTCTCATATATGGAGGTGACAAAGAGCTCATCGTAAATGGTTACGTTGATGCAAGCTTTGACGCTGATCTGGACGATTCTAAATCGCAAACAGGATACGTGTTTATATTGAACGGTGGAGCTGTCAGTTGGTGCAGTTCTAAACAAAGCATCGTGACGGGATCTACATGTGAAGCGGAGTACATAGCTGCTTCGGAAGCAGAAAATGAAGGAGTCTGGATGAAGGAGTTCATATCCGATCTAGGTGTCATACCTAGTGCATCGGGTCCAATGAAAATCTTTTGTGACAATACTGGTGCAATTGCCTTGGCGAAGGAATCTAGATTTCACAAGAGAACCAAGCACATCAAGAGACGCTTCAATTCCATTCGGGATTTAGTCCAAGTGGGAGACATAGAAATTTGCAAAATACATACGGATCTGAATGTTGCAGACCCGCTGACTAAGCCTCTTCCACGAGCAAAACATGATCAGCACCAAGGCTCCGTGGGTGTTAGAATCATTACTGTGTAATCTAGATTATTGACTCTAGTGCAAGTGGGAGACTGGAGGAAATATGCCCTAGAGGCAATAATAAAGTTATTATTTATTTCCTTATATCATGATAAATGTTTATTATTCATGCTAGAATTGCATTAACCGGAAACATAATACATGTGTGAATACATAGACAAACAGAGTGTCACTAGTATGCCTCTACTTGACTAGCTCGTTGATCAAAGATGCTTATGTTTCCTAACCATACATGAGTTGTCATTTGATTAACGGGATCACATCATTAGGAGAATGATGTGATTGACTTGACCCATTCCATTAGCTTAGCACTTGATCGTTTAGTTTGTTGCTATTGCTTTCTTCATAACTTATACATGTTCCTATGACTATGAGATTATGCAACTCCCGTTTACCGGAGGAACACTTTGTGTGCTACCAAATGTCACAACGTAACTGGGTGATTATAAAGGTGCTCTACAGATGTCTCCGAAGGTACTTGTTGGGTTGGCGTATTTCGAGATTAGGATTTGTCACTCCGATTGTCGGAGAGGTATCTCTGGGCCCTCTCGGTAATGCACATCACTTAAGCCTTGCAAGCATTGCAACTAATAAGTTAGTTGCGGGATGATGTATTACGGAACGAGTAAAGAGACTTGCCGGTAACGAGATTGAACTACGTGTTGAGATACTGACGATCGAATCTTGGGCAAGTAACATACCGATGACAAAGGGAACAACGTATGTTGTTATGCGGTCTGACCGATAAAGATCTTTATAGAATATGTGGGAGCCAATATGAGCATCCAGGTTCTGCTATTGGTTATTGACCAGAGACATGTCTCGGTCATGTCTACATAGTTCTCGAACCCGTAGGGTCCGCACGCTTAAAGTTTCGGTGATGATTGTATTATGAGTTTATGTGATTTAATGTACCGAAGGTAGTTCGGAGTCCCGGATGAGATCGGGGACATGACGAGGAGTCTCGAAATGGACGAGACGTAAAGATCGATATATTGGACGACTATATTCGGACATCGGAAAGGTTCCGAGTGATTCGGGTATTTTCGGGGGTACCGGGGAGTTACGGAAATACGAGAAAGAAGTAATGGGCCTCATGGCCAAGTGGTGGAAGAGAGGAGGCAGGGCGCGCAGCCCCCCTAGCCCAAACCGAATTGGACTAGGGGGCCGGTTCCCCTTTCCTCCTTTTCTTCCTTCTCCTTCCTTCTCCTTCTCCTCCTTCCTTTCCTCCTCCTAGTAGGAGTAGGAAAGGGGAGTCCTACTCCTACTAGGAGGAGGACTCCTACTCCTACTAGGAGGAGGACTCCTCCTCCTGGCGCGCCCATAGAGGGCCGACCGGCCTCCCCCCTTGCTCCTTTATATACAGGGGCATGGGGGCACCTCTAGACACACAAGTTGATCAGTTGATCTCTCCCAGCCGTGTGCGGTGCCCCCCTCCACCATATTCCACCTCGGTCATATCGTAGCGGTGCTTAGGCGAAGCCCTGCGTCGGTAGCAACATCATCACCGTCACCACACCATCGTGCTGACGGAACTCTCCCGTGAAGCTCTGTTGGATCGGAGTTCACGGGACGTCATCGAGCTGAACGTGTGCTGAACTCGGAGGTGTCATGCGTTCGGTACTTGGATCGGTCGGATCATGAAGACGTACAACTACATCAACCGCGTTGTGCTAACGCTTCCGCTTTCGGTCTACGAGGGTACGTGGACAACACTCTTCCCTCTCGTTGCTATGCATCACCATGGTCTTGCATGTGCGTAGGATTTTTTTTGAAATTACTACGTTCCCCAACAAAAGAACCCAAACATTAGTACACCGACACAGTACCACAAGCGACAAAATGAACAGAACCATACTCACTGATATACCCTCCTTCAGTGCTATAACTCATGGCTTTCAATATGATCCTCACTCCAAAATGGTTGAGTACTATTCTTCAAGCCAACCTTTGGTCCTTCAAGAGCTGCTTATTCAAATGTTGAACCTTGGTCACTCTAAAAGCAACTCTCCATTTCTCTATAGCAATAGCCCACTCAAAAGTTTGAATAATGGATCAGGAAATATGGTAAACAGATTTGGAACTCCAGTGTCAGATCCAATGATGGTTAAACTCCTAGAAGACTACGAAGCAGAATGTCTATAGAGAGACAAAGCAGCAGAAGTGCAAAACTTGATACAAAAATTCACTTCTGCAACAGTTGTTCATGAAACAAAGCAAATGCCTTCTAAACAAGTTATCTATTCCACAGCAACTCAAATTGAATTCTACAAAACAATGATTTCAGTACTTCCTTACTTGGAAACTAGGTAACTATAGTTGTGTGGCTTTTGATTTGACAGCTACACTACTACTTATATACCTTTCGGTTTCTTTTACTTTGTACCTTTTGCAGCCAAAGAATATTCCAACTTGATGATATATGGGCCGATCAAAAACTTAAACCATCTCAGTGATGCCTGTCAGCTAGATGAATCCTATGCACTAGATTGTTACTCAAAAATGCTTAATACAGATCAACTCAAAAATGCACATTGTACGAAGGGAGGACATGGTACAATTCTCTATGTAGCCCATTTCCAAACTATACTTATCAGCTTGTGTATTTTCCTTTTTAGCACTTAAAACCAGGTTGTGTTCTTTTAAATTATTGAGCCTTTTTTCTCTCATTCATAATGCAGGAACTACTAATGAGACCTATGCCCAACCATTCAGATCCAATATGCAGAGATCCAACTCCCACAGATAACAGTCAAACTGTACCCAGTTCGGCTAGTTAACTTGAGGTACCTCAAGCATTTTTTTAAAAGGAGGATACCCCTAGCCTCTGCATATAGACGATGCATGGAGTCATTTTATTAATTATTCACAAAGACCTTACAAAATAATACATCATTAAGCCTGAAGTCACCATATTGGCCACACATGTCGCTACTCCTATCCCCTTGGTGAAGGGGTGCCGAATGTCCGAGCCGAATACCAAACAGACATCGCACCAAAACCTAACATCTAAAGCCGGGTGCCCCGGCCAAGCCACAATGCTTGGACTGGGTCACACACCGGTCCGGCGCACTCTCAAAGGTTATCGCTGCTGTCTTCCACCGATCCATCTCTAGAGCAGGAACTGACGCACGGACCTTGCCAGGCCTGTCGTTGACGCCACCACGGCGCTAGAAAACGGCACCATCCTGCACGTATCCATCCACACGCGCGCGTCGCCGAAACACCGCAGCGCCATGCCGCCGGGATCCATCGTCGGCCTTGCAGTAGATGTAACACCACTCCTCCTCTTGTCCCCTCCGGCCAGTACTTGTTCCAAAACGATGCCCCCAGGAGGGAGAACAACACCGATGGCGGCGTTATTGTCTGATCCGGTAGACCCAGATCTAGGGTTTCCTCCGAAACATCCCGATCGAGTTGACGTGACCTGCAACAATGATGCCTCAAGAAGGAAACGACGTCAGAGGTGCCACCATCGTCCGCCAAGACCACAGTCAGACGCGGTTTTCACCGAAAGTCGTGTCGTCTCGATCTGAACGGCGCGGAGCTTCGCCATGAAGACGGATGCCGCCGCCGGTACTCCAGCGGAGATCCTCCATCCCCCACCGTAGCCCTCATCACACCGCTGACCATCCACATGAAGAATTGACAATGGATCTGGGTGAGATCCAGATCCGCGGCCGCCGCCATGCCCACCATCCCCAGCACCACCAACCATGGGGTTATCGATTGCCGCCGCACGACCAGAGAGCCGCCCTGGCTGCGGTGCGAAGCCCCCAACCCGAGGTGCCCCAGCCGCCTCGAGTGGTTGCCGCCACCTCCTCCTGCCTCAGTGCCTTGGCACCGGATGCCACTGCCACCACGGCCAACGCCAGCGGCAGCGACAACAGGATCTTTCGCTATGGGATGGGGGCTGGAGGCGCTGGGATCTGATCCCCCTGGCGTCGCCCTGGGTGGCAGTGCTAAGAGGTCTTTTCCTTGGAGGAGTAGAAAGAAGCAAGGTACCTCAAGCATAGGTTGTAGAAAACAAATACACATAATAACTAGCCAACTTGAGATAACTCTCCGTCCCGACAAGTGTCGTATACTAAATCAACAAGACTTATTTTGGGATGGGAAAATACAACCTATCAAATGAACCTAATCCTGATATTGAACGTGAACGAAACAGTCAACTAAGAAACTCTAAACAAACAGTCGAGTGGAGGGTGCGAATGAGTGGGCTTTCAGAAACTATATCTCATCTAAATGAGTTCTAAGCACTCCCTTTATAAGCTATATCTCCGGTCTTTTTTGTTTTTCTTTGGGTTTGTTGAGTCGTGCCCCCAGCAGAACCCCTTGTACCTCGTGTTGTGTGTGTGGTGTGAACCTTCCTCTATACTAGTTGCTATGTGGCGGTTTGCTTTATCTATAAAGCGGGGCGAAAGCCTTTTTCGGTATAAGCACCTAATTGTACATTTGTTTTGATACGATTTCTGTGAAATTGCAGGAAGCATCGTCTAGTTTATCTAGTTAACCCACACAACTCTCAAAGCTAACAAATGATATGTGTTCGATGTGTCAGCTGTCGTGGAATTCAATATGATCACCCGCCAGCAAGAGCGGCTCGCCGCCATATGATATTTAACAGTAAAATTGTTTATTCTGCATCTTTGTTCCGAATACTACTCCCTCTGTTCTGTAATATTTGTCGCTGGAGAAAAGCAGTAGAAGTTTTGTAACGCTACGATTTTTCTGCGGTTTTCATTTTTGCCCCCGCGTCGCCACTCACTCGTCCCTCACTCACCTAGGGATGACAGTTTTGCCCATGGGTATGGGTACCCTGGGTACCCTACCCGAAAACAACGGGTATGGGCGGGACTTGAAGAGATTTTGTACCCATGGGTAATGGGTATCCATGCCCACAAAATATATGGGTAGGATATGGGTATGACATTGCACCCATGGGTAACCCAATGGATACCTAGAAACATTTAATAAATGAAAATAATTCCTATGACATGTGGGGTCATCATCCATCTCCTATGGTCCATCCTAAGTCTCAATTCCTTAAATTGGCCATAGCTCATAGGCCCGTAATCACCCGCTTGCCACTCCTCACGCGTCCTATGTGACTCATTGAAAAGATGAAATCTTGACTCTTTGCTACCAGACTCCTATCCAACGCTCGATCCAGCGATTCCCCATTCTCAGCATGACCTCCCACTGTACCGGGTTCCTACTAACCGCCGCTCATACTCCCTTGATGCCTCAAAGAGGCCACCCACCATAGTAGCATGTGTTGGTGATATACTACTCATCCATGATCACTTGAAGTTTAAACCCATTTCTCTACATTTTAAAATTTTAAATGCTATATATTATATCCACTGGATACCCATTGGGTATAGGATACCCGATGGGTATGGGCATGGGTGCCAATTTATCCCCATGGGTGTTGAAATGGGTGGGTATAGAAATTTTCTGTGGGTATGGGTTTGGGTAGAAGGAGGTTGTACCC
The DNA here is from genome assembly GCF_002162155.2 of Triticum dicoccoides. Taxonomy (NCBI): domain Eukaryota; kingdom Viridiplantae; phylum Streptophyta; class Magnoliopsida; order Poales; family Poaceae; genus Triticum; species Triticum dicoccoides. The sequence goes on from NC_041392.1 coordinate 342,254,670, forward strand.
ACCCATACCCTACCCATTGCCATCCCTAAATAAACCAGGACGGAGGTAGACTGGTCCGCCACCATCATGTTTTGTGTCTAATTTTGACTTCAGCGACCCAACCTACATGGAGGGAGTACTGTATATATTGGCGCGACAACCAAACTTATATATTCGAAACTGAGCGTTACTTACATGTCATGAGTTCAAAATGAGAAAGTGGAACAAGTACAGCATGCCCAACACATGTTAGGATCCTCTGCAGTAGCGCACCATGCTATACGGTCACTGCCGTGTGGACCCAGCCCCACATGTCATCCGCACTACAGCACCATATAGTACTGCAGACGATCCTAACCACAGGCCGTCGTTCGCGTCGCACCACCACATGATCTGTCCGGCCTGCCGCTCAAGCTAGGGAGGAGTTCATGTATTCACTATGTGTTAATGCTTTGTTCCGGTTCTTTATTAAAAGGAGGCCTTAATATCCCTTAGTTTCCAAGAGGACCCCGCTGTAACGGGAGGGTAGGACAAAAGATGTCATGCAAGTTCTTTTCCATAAGCACGTATGACTATATACGGAATACATGCCTACATTACATTGACGAACTGGAGCTAGTTCTGTGTCACCCTATGTTATGACTGTTACATGATGAACCGCATCCGGCATAATTATCCATCACTGATCCGGTGCCTACGAGTTTTCCATATACTGGTTTACGCTTATTTACTTTTCCGCTTTTACTGTTACAATCACTACAAAATACCAAAAACATTACTTTTGTTGTCTTTACTTTTGTTGCCGTTACCACCACTATCATATTACTATGCTACTAAACACTTTGCTGCAGATACTAAGTTTCCAGGTGTGGTTGAATTGACAACTCAGCTGCTAATACTTGAGAATATTCTTTGGCTCCCCTTGTGTCGAATCAATAAATTTGGGTTAAATACTCTACCCTCGAAAACTGTTACGATCCCCTATACTTGTGGGTTATCATGCGCCCAGGCTCCTCGTTGCCTGCCACCCTCATCGGCCTCCAAGGTGACGAACTCTTTGAAGCACGGGTGGCCCTGTAGCTGCTAGATGTCGCGACGAAGAATGTGCACCTCGAGGCAGCGCTCACCACGCAGCGCCTCGCCATGCGAGAAACCGTCGACCAGCACATCCATGTCTATGAGGAAATCGTCTACTTAGGCCACTACAAGGCCAACGAGGACAGAAAGATGTTGGCCTTCTTCCAGCGGCTGGAATCTTTGGACGCCATTGTTCAGAAGCATGTCGACCTAACCACGAAAGCCGCTGCTACTTAGTCGCTGTCCGGTGGGCCGGCGCCCTGAGTCAAGGAGGTGGACGTCGTCGATGGATGCATCTTTCTTCTTGCCTCATGTAACCAACACTGCATCACCTCGTGGCCTTAATGTTTTATTAGTGTATGGCATTTTTATTGAAGTCGTAAATGACATGTGTGATCCCTTTCTCTTATTTGGCGTTAATTATATGTAGTATCACTGTCTTCGTCCTGGTGTACTATCTAGGTCCTGGTTTATTAGCCTCTTTTGTAATTTGTGCTAAATTTCGACCAAAGATTTAACTGACAAAATGTTAGTGCATGTCAACAAAAATTGTATCATTTGATTTGTATTTGAAAATATTTTTCAATGATATAATTTTGGTGACATGCATGAACCTTTTTTAGTCAAATGCATGGTCAAATTTGGCATAGATTACGATGGGGAGCAATTCCCATGGGTATGGGTACCCGCGGGTACCCTACCCGAAAACAACGGGTATGGGCGAGACTTGAAGAGATTTTGTACCCATGGGTAATGGGTATATGTAACACCCTCGATGCGACTATATCTCCCACGTGTCGAGGCACGACTTAGAGGCATAATCGCATTGAAGGCATATGTCGCAAGTTAGGTAATCTTCACAACATCCCATGTAATATAATAATGAAAGGGTAGATAACATAGTTGGCTTACACTCGCCACGTCAATCAAGTACATTAATAACATTACATCATCCAAACACTCATGGCCCGACTATGGCGCCAAAATAAAAGATAACCCAACATGCGACACGGTCCCAATCAACCCCAACTGGGCACCACTACTGATCATCGGGAAAGGAAACAACATAAAGGACAAGATCTTCATAGAGCTCCTCCTTGAGCTTGGTTGCGTCATCTGCAAGAACTCATCGGCACCTGCAAGCTGGTTTTGGAAGTATCTGTGAGCCACGGGGACTCAGCAATCTCGCACCCTCGCGATCAAGACTATTTAAGCTTATGGGTAAGGTAAAGGTATGAGGTGGAGCTGCAGCAAGCGACTAGCATATATGGTGGCTAACATACACAAATGAGAGCGAGAAGAGAAGGCAAAGCACGGTCGATAAAAGTATGATCAAGAAGTGATCCTATAACAACCTACGTCAAGCATAACTCCAACAACCGTGTTCACTTCCCGGACCCCGCCGGAAAGAGACCATCACGGTTACACACTCGGTTGATTCATTTTAATTAAGGTCTACTTTAGGTTTTCTACAACCAGACGTTAACAAATTCCCATCTGCCCATAACCGCGGGCACGGCTTTCAAAAGTTCAAATCCCTGCAGGGGTGTCCCAACTTAGCCCATGACAAGCTCTCACGGTCAACGAAGGAATAGACCTCCTCCCGAGACATTCCGATCAGACTCGGTATCCCGGTACAACAAGACATTTCGACAGGGTAAAACTAAACCAGCAACACCGCCCGAATGTGCCGACAAATCCCGATAGGAGCTGCACATATCTCTTTCTCAGGGCACACTCAGATGAGCCAGACGTCGGGTAGGCCAGCCCAGAGTTGCCCCTGGTAGCCCCGGACATCGCTCAGTTGGACCAACACTCAGAGGAGCACTGGCCCGGGGGGGTAAAATAATGATGACCCTCAGAAGCGTGACTCCCAAGGGAAAAGAAAAGGCTAGGTGGCAAATGGTAAAACCAATGTTGGGCATTGCTAGAAGAGCTTTACTTAAGGCGAACTGTCAAGGGGTTCCCATTATTACCCAACCGCGTAAGGAACGCAAAATCCGGGAACATAACACCGATATGACGGAAACTAGGGCGGCAAGAGTGGAACAAAACACCAGACATAGGGCCGAGCCTTCCACCCTTTACCAAGTATATAGATGCATTAATTAAATAAGATATAATGTGATATCCCAACAAGTAAACATGTTCCAACAAGGAACAACAACTCCATGTTCCAACAAGGAACAAACTTCGATCTTCACCTGCAACTAACAACGCTATAAGAGGGGCTGAGCAAAGCGGTAACATAGCCAAACAATGGTTTGCTAGGACAAGGTGGGTTAGAGGCTTGGTTCAACAATATGGGAGGCATGATAAGCAAGTGGTAGGTATCGCAGCATAGGCATAGCACAAGAGCGAGCAACTAAGCAAGCAAAGATAGAAGTGATTTCGAGGGTGTGATCATCTTGCCTGAAATCCCACAAGGAAGAAGAACGAGTCCATGAAGAAGACAAACGGACATAGTCGAACGGTTCCTCACAAACGTGACGTTAACGGAACCAACCCGAAGAAGCAAACACCAGAAAAGAAGCACACAACATAGTAAACAACCAACACATGAACATGATATGATATGCGGGATGCGGTATGCGATGCATATGCATGATTTGTCAAGGAATGCATGAACCTGGCCTCAACTTGGAAATCCAAGCGTGCCACTGGAAAGATGAGATGAAATCGCTTGATAACAATATAAAGAACGCCGGAATCGGAGTTACGGTTTGGAAATGGAAAGCAATTCAAATATGACACCGGTCTGCGATTTACAGCAAGTGGCCATCTAAATGCAATGAGATGAACATGCTACAGCACTCAAGCATGGCAACAAAATACATGGCAGGGATGCATTCAAGATGCTTAACAAAAGTCTAGCACTGAGCTACGGCCAAATCATCCATTAACAGGTTCAAACAAGCATGGCAAAAATGCAAATGGCAAACAGATCTCAGACTTAGTGAAATTAACACTTGTCTGGAATTTTAGATCAGGTAGCCCTCTTCGGAGCAACAAAACTACATGCTACAAGACCTGAACATGGCAAAGTAAAGTATGGAATGGAGCTACTCAAAGAGCTTAACAAAAGTCCCTTAGTGACCTTGAGCCAAAAGGGATCAGAAAATACAATTGCAAGCATGTGAACATAGCAAAAACATAAGCAGATCACAGACTTAGTGAAAACTGGAGCATGTTGAAAACAGATATCAAGTAGGCATGTTTATGAGCTCGATGCACTCACTACGGTGCAAGTCATGGCAAGACAAGCATACATCCCTCAAGAAGGCATAAAACGCAAGCGAGACATGCCAAGAACAGTAACATAGCATGCACGAATCAACTACAACATCATCGGCAAAATTGCAAACAAGTTGACAATCTGCCCAGATTCACAAAGTAGCAAAAGCAGAGCTCGATTGACTCAAGCTAGGGTGCTCCATAATTGCAAACAAAGACATGGATGGATAGAGCACTACAATATTAACAAAACATCCTTACTGATCATCCTCAAAAGAGGCACGGATCACTAGGAAACAACATGAACATATGGCATCATGAGATAAGCAGCTCAAGGACTTAGTGGAATTGCTAAGTCCCTGAAAACAGAATTAGCAAGTGCACCACTTTGCAAGCTTGCACTAGTCACCACACACATCACAAAAATACATGGTTTGCACCTCTGGAAAGATGACAAAACCCTTAACAAAACACATGTAGAGCATCAGGGCATATCATGCACACATTAATCATGGCAAAAATGACAAAAGGCTAAATGGAGCAGCAGATCTGACAATTAACTCAAATAGCCCTCTTCTAACAGCATTTCGGGCATCAAGATGAACTCAAATGAAAATGATGCAATGGAATGAAAAGATGTACTCTCTGAGATGAACATTTTGATATGCTATATGCATGAATCGGAGCTACGGATGCAAAGTTACGGAGCTACGAACATGAGCACTTGGATATGTGAATTTCGGGACTTAGTGAAATTATACCTCCGCGAAAGTCAACGCGGGACGGAGGGAACCGGGATGGAGCGGTGCAGATCTGAGACGGGACGTTTAGTTGGAGGGATGGATGGATCTGATCCATCTTCTCCGGATCTGACCGGAGAGGAGCTCCGGCGAGGTTGGAACTCCGGCGAGGTGGTGCAGATGGCCGGATCCGGCGACCAGCGGCCGGATTGGGGCGCGGGTGACGCGAAGCGGCGGCGAGGGAGGCGGGACCGGCGCGGGCGCGGCCGGTGGACGGGGC
>NC_041392.1:342260305-342297605 GCF_002162155.2 Triticum dicoccoides
CGGCGGCGGCGGATCTGACGAGTTCCGGCGACGGGGCGGCGGGGTCGCGGCCTCCGGCGAGGTTCAGGTGGCCGGCGGGAGGCGCGGAGGCGGCGGAGCAAGGGCGGCGAGGTGCGAGGCGACGGTGCGGAGGGTGGGCCCGACGCGGCCCGGTTCGGCCCCGAGGCGGGCCGGATCTGGGCCCCGGGCGGCAGCGGCGATGTGGGGTGCTGGCGGCGGTGACGTGGCGCCCCGCGGTTGGCTCGGGCGGGCGGCGATGTTGATGTGTCGCGACGTGATTCGTCGGAGTGAGGTGGAGGGCGTGGCCGGACATGTCCGGCGGCGCGGGACGAAATGTCCGGCGACGCGCGGAGGAGTTTTAGGGTTTCATCCGCGAATATTTCGGAGGGGAACACATATATATAGGTAGAGGGAGCTAGGAGAGTCCAAATGAGGTGCGGTTTGCGGCCACGCGGTCGTGATTGAACGACCGAGATGATGGAAGAGGTTTAGGTGGGTTTTGGGCCAAATTGGAAGGGTGTTGGGCTGCAACACACACGAGGCCTTTTTGGTCCCTCGGTTAACCGTTGGAGTATCAAACGAAGTCAAAATGATACGAAACTTGACAGGCGGTCTACCGATAGTAAACCAAGGCCGCTTGGCAAGTCTCGGTCCAATCTGGAAATGTTTAATCCCCACACACAAGAAGAAGGTAGAAATGGACACCGGAGGAGAACGAAGCGCCGGATTGCAAAACGGACAACGGGGAAAATGCTCAGATGCATGAGACAAACACGTATGCAAATGAAATGCACATGATGACATGATATGCAATGCATGACACGCAAGCAATGACAACGCAACAACAACGAGTAACTGCACGACACCTGGCACATCGGTCTCGGGGCGTTACAGTATCCATGCCCACAAAATATATGGGTAGGATATGGGTATGACATTGCACCCATGGGTAACCCAATGGATACCTAGAAACATTTAATAAATGAAAATAACTCCTATGACATGTGGGGTCATCATCCATCTGAAGGAAATATGCCCTAGAGGCAATAATAAAGTTATTATTTATTTCCTTATATCATGATAAATGTTTATTATTCATGCTAGAATTGTATTAACCGGAAACATAATACATGTATGAATACATAGACAAACAGAGTGTCACTAGTATGCCTCTACTTGACTAGCTCGTTAATCAAAGATGGTTATGTTTCCTAACCATGGACAAAGAGTTGTTATTTGATTAACAGGATCACATCATTAGGTGAATGATCTGATTGACATGACCCATTCCATTAGCTTAGCACCCGATCATTTAGTATGTTGCTATTGCTTTCTTCATGACTTATACATGTTCCTATGACTATGAGATTATGCAACTCCCATTTGCCGGAGGAACACTTTGTGTGCTACCAAACGTCACAACATAACTGGGTGATTATAAAGGTGCTCTACAGGTGTCTCCAAAGGTACATGTTGGGTTGGCGTATTTCGAGATTAGGATTTGTCACTCCGATTGTCGGAGAGGTATCTCTGGGCCCTCTCGATAATGCACATCACATAAGCCTTGCAAGCATTGCAACTAATGAGTTAGTTGTGAGATGATGTATTACGGAACGAGTAAAGGGACTTGCCGGTAACGAGATTGAACTAGGTATTGAGATACCGACGATCGAATCTCGGGCAAGTAACATACCGATCACAAAGGGAACAACGTATGTTATTATGCGGTCTGACCGATAAAAGATCTTCGTAGAATATGTAGGAGCCAATATGAGCATCCAGGTTCCGATATTGGTTATTGACCGGAGACGTGTCTCGGTCATGTCTACATTGTTCTCGAACCCGTAGGGTCCGCACGCTTAAGGTTTCGATGACAGTTATATTATGAGTTTATGCATTTTGATGTACCGAAGTTTGTTTGGAGTCCCGGATGTGATCACGTACATGACGAGGAGTCTCGAAATGGTCGAGACATAAAGATTGATATATTGGAAGCCTATATTTGGATATCGGAAGTGTTCCGGGTGAAATCGGGATTTTACCGGAGTACCGGGAGGTTACCGGAACCCCCCGGGAGGTATATGGGCCTTAGAGGGCTTTAGTGGAAGAGAGGAGAGGTGGCCAGGGCTGGGCCGCGCGCCCCTCCCCCCTAGTCCAAATAAGATAAGGAGAGGGGGCCGGCGCCCCCCCCCCTTTCCTTCTCTCTCTCCTCTTTCCCCCTCCCGAATCCTATTCCAACTAGGAAAGGGGGGATCCTACTGCCGGTGGGAGTAGGACTCCTCCTGGCGCGCCCTCCTCCTGGCCGGCCGCAACCCCCCTTTGATCCTTTATATACGGGGGCAGGGGGCACCCTTAGACACACAAGTTGATCCACGTGATCATATTCTTAACCGTGTGCGGTGCCCCCTTCCACCATAGTCCTCGATAATATTGTAGCGGTGCTTAGGCGAAGCCTTGCGACGGTAGTACATCAAGATCGTCACCACGCCATCGTTCTAACGGAACTCTTCCCCGACACTTTGCTGAATCGGAGTCCGGGGATCGTCATCGAGCTGAACGTGTGCTAGAACTCGGAGGTGCCGTAGTTTCGGTGCTTGATCGGTCGGGCCGTGAAGACGTACGACTACATCAACCGCGTTGTGCTAACGCTTCCGCTGCGGTCTACAAGGGTACGTAGATCACACTCTCCCCTCTCTTTGCTATGCATCACCATGATCTTGCGTGTGCGTAGGAAATTTTTTGAAATTACTACGTTCCCCAACAGTGGTATCAGAGCCTAGGTTTTATGTGTTGATGTTATATGCACGAGTAGAACACAAGTGAGTTGTGGGCGATATAAGTTATACTGCTTACCAGCATGTCATTCTTTGGTTCGGCGGTATTGTTGGACGAAGCGGCCCGGACCGACATTACGCGTACGCTTACGCGAGACCGGTTCTCCCGACGTGCTTTGCACAAAGGTGGATAGCGGGTGACAGTTTCTCCAACTTTAGTTGAACCGAGTGTGGCTACGCCCGGTCCTTGCGAAGGTTAAAACAGCACCAACTTGACAAACTATCGTTGTGGTTTTGATGCGTAGGTAAGATTGGTTCTTGCTTAAGCCCGTAGCAGCCACGTAAAACTTGCAACAACAAAGTAGAGGACGTCTAACTTGTTTTTGCAGGGCATGTTGTGATGTGATATGGTCAAGACATGATGCTAAATTTTATTGTATGAGATCATCATGTTTTGTAACCGAGTTATTGGCAACTGGTAGGAGCCATATGGTTGTCGTTTTATTGTATGCAATGCAATCGCGCTGTAATGCTTTACTTTATCACTAAACGGTAGCGATAGTCGTGGAAGCATAAGATTGGTGAGACGACAACGATACTACGATGGAGATCAAGGTGTCGCGCCGGTGACGATGGTGATCACGACGGTGCTTCGAAGATGGAGATCACAAGCACAAGATGATAATGGCCATATCATATCACTTATATTGATTGCATGTGATGTTTATCTTTTATGCATCTTATCTTGCTTTGATTGACGGTAGCATTATAAGATGATCTCTTACTAATTATCAAGAAGTGTTCTCCCTGAGTATGCACCATTGCGAAAGTTCTTCGTGCTGAGACACCACGTGATGATCGGGTGTGATGGGCTCTACGTTCAAATACAACAGGTGCAAAACAGTTGCACACGCGGAATACTCAGGTTATACTTGACGAGCCAAGCATATACAGATATGGCCTCGGAACACGGAGACCAAAAGGTCGAGCGTGAATCATATAGTAGATATGATCAACATAGTGATGTTCACCAATGAAACTACTCCATCTCACGTGATGATCGGACATGGTTTAGTTGATTTGGATCACGTAATCACTTAGAGGATTAGAGGGATGTCTATCTAAGTGGGAGTTCTTTAAGTAATATGATTAATTGAACCTAAATTTATCATGAACTTAGTACCTGATAGTATCTTGCTTATTTATGTTTGATTGTAGATAGATGGCCCGTGTTGTTGTTCCGTTGAATTTTAATGTGTTCCTTGAGAAAGCAAAGTTGAAAGATGATGGTAGCAATTACACGGACTGGGTCCGTAACTTGAGGATTATCCTCATTGTTGCACAGAAGAATTACGTCCTGGAAGCACCGCTGGGTGCCAGGCCTGCTGCTGGAGCAACACCAGATGTTATGAACGTCTGGCAGAGTAAAGCTGATGACTACTCGATAGTTCAGTGTGCCATGCTTTACGGCTTAGAATCGGGACTTCAACGACGTTTTGAACATCATGGAACATATGAGATGTTCCAGGAGTTGAAGTTAATATTTCAAGCAAATGCCCGGATTGAGAGATATGAAGTCTCCAATAAGTTCTATAGCTGCAAGATGGAGGAGAACAGTTCTGTCAGTGAGCATATACTCAAAATGTTTGGGTATAATAATCACTTGATTCAATTGGGAGTTAATCTTCCAGATGATTGCGTCATTGAAAGAATTCTCCAATCACTGCCACCAAGCTACAAGAGCTTCGTGATGAACTATAATATGCAAGGGATGAATAAGACTATTCCCGAGCTCTTCGCAATGCTGAAAGCTGCGGAGGTAGAAATCAAGAAGGAGCATCAAGTGTTGATGGTCAACAAGACCACTAGTTTCAAGAAAAAGGGCAAAGGGAAGAAGAAGGGGAACTTCAAAAAGAACAGCAAGCAAGTTGCTACTCAAGAGAAGAAACCCAAACCTGGACCTAAGCCTGAAACTGAGTGCTTCTACTGCAAGCAGACTGGTCACTGGAAGCGGAACTGCCCCAAGTATTTGGCGGATAAGAAGGATGGCAAGGTGAACAAAGGTATATGTGATATACATGTTATTGATGTGTACCTTACTAATGCTCGCAGTAGCACCTGGGTATTTGATACTGGTTCTGTTGCTAATATTTGCAACTCGAAACAGGGACTACGGATTAAGCGAAGATTGGCTAAGGACGAGGTGACGATGCGCATGGGAAATGGTTCCAAAGTCGATGTGATCGCAATCGGCACGCTACCTCTACATCTACCTTCGGGATTAGTATTAGACCTAAATAATCGTTATTTGGTGCCAGCATTGAGCATGAACATTATATCTGGATCTTGTTTGATGTGAGATGGTTATTCATTTAAATCAGAGAATAATGGTTGTTCTATTTACATGAGTAATATCTTTTATGGTCATGCACCCTTAAAGAGTGGTCTATTCTTATTAAATCTCGATAGTAGTGACACACATATTCATAGTATTGAAGCCAAAAGATGCAGAGTTGATAATGATAGTGCAACTTATTTGTGGCACTGCCGTTTGGGTCATATCGGTATAAAGCGCATGAAGAAACTCCATACTGATGGGCTTTTGGAACCACTTGATTATGAATCACTTGGTACTTGCGAACCGTTCCTTATGGGTAAGATGACAAAAACACCGTTCTCCGGTACTATGGAGAGAGCAACAGATTTGTTGGAAATCATACATACAGATGTATATGGTCCGATGAATGTTGAGGCTCGTGGCGGATATCGTTATTTTCTCACCTTCACAGATGACTTAAGCAGATATGGGTATATCTACTTAATGAAACACAAGTCTAAAATGTTTGAAAAGTTCAAAGAATTTCAGAGTGAAGTTGAAAATCATCGTAACAAGAAAATAAAGTTCCTACGATCTGATCGTGGAGGAGAATATTTGAGTTACGAGTTTGGTGTACATTTGAAACAATGTGGAATAGTTTCGCAACTCACGCCACCCGGAACACCACAGCGTAATGGTGTGTCCGAACGTCGTAATCGTACTTTACTAGATATGGTGCGATCTATGATGTCTCTTACTGATTTACCACTATTGTTTTGGGGATACGCTCTAGAGACGGCCGCATTCACGTTAAATATGGCACCATCAAAATCCATTGAGACGACGCCTTATGAACTGTGGTTTGGCAAGAAACCAAAGTTGTCGTTTCTGAAAGTTTGGGGTTGCGATGCTTATGTGAAAAAGCTTCAACCTGATAAGCTCGAACCCAAATCGGAGAAATGTGTCTTCATATGATATCCAAAGGAAACTATTGGATACACCTTCTATCACAGATCCGAAGGCAAGACTTTTGTTGCTAAATTCGGAAACTTTCTGGAGAAGGAGTTTCTCTCGAAAGAAGTGAGTGGGAGGAAAGTAGAACTTGACGAGGTAACTGTACCTACTCCCTTATTGGAAAGTAGTACATCACAGAAACCTGTTTCTGCGACACCTACACCAATTAGTGAGGAAGCTAATGATAATGATCATGAAACTTTAGAACAAGATACTACTGAACCTCGTAGATCAACCAGAGTGAGATCCGCGCCAGAGTGGTACGGTAATCCTGTTCTGGAAGTCATGCTACTAGATCATGATGAACCTACGAACTATGAAGAAGCGATGGTGAGCCCAGATTCCGCAAAATGGCTTGAAGCCATGAAATCTGAGATGGGATCCATGTATGAGAACAAAGTATGTATTTTGGTTGACTTACCCAATGATCGGCAAGCAATTGAGAATAAATGGATCTTCAAGAAGAAGACTGACGCTGACGGTAATATTACTGTCTACAAAGCTCGACTTGTCGCAAAAGGTTTTCGGCAAGTTCAAGGGATTGACTACGATGAGACCTTCTCACCCGTAGCGATGCTTAAGTCTGTCTGAATCATGTTAGCAATTGACACATTTTATGATTATGAAATTTGGCAGATGGATGTCAAAACTGCATTCCTGAATGGATTTCTGGAAGAAGAGTTGTATATGATGCAACCAGAAGGTTTTGTCGATCCAAAGGGAGCTAACAAAGTGTGCAAGCTCCAGCGATCCATTTATGGACTTGTGCAAGCCTCTCGGAGTTGGAATAAACGCTTTGATAGTGTGATCAAAGCATTTGGTTTTATACAGACTTTTGGAGAAGCCTGTATTTACAAGAAAGTGAGTGTGAGCTTTGTAGCATTTCTGATATTATATGTGGATGACATATTACTAATTGGAAATGATATAGAATTTCTGGATAGCATAAAGGGATACTTGAATAAGAGTTTTTCAATGAAAGACCTCGGTGAAGCTGCTTACATATTAGGCATTAAGATCTATAGAGATAGATCAAGACGCTTAATTGGACTTTCACAAAGCACATACCTTGACAAAGTTTTGAAGAAGTTCAAAATGGATCAAGCAAAGAAAGGGTTCTTGCCTGTGTTACAAGGTGTGAAGTTGAGTAAGACTCAATGCCCGACCACTGCAGAAGATAGAGAGAAAATGAAAGATGTTCCCTATGCTTCAGCCATAGGCTCTATCATGTATGCAATGCTGTGTACCAGACCTGATGTGTGCCTTGCTATAAGTCTAGCAGGGAGGTACCAAAGTAATCCAGGAGTGGATCACTGGACAGCGGTCAAGAACATCCTGAAATACCTGAAAAGGACTAAGGATATGTTTCTCGTTTATGGAGGTGACAAAGAGCTCATCGTAAATGGTTACGTTGATGCGAGCTTTGACACTGATCCGGACGATTCTAAATCGCAAACCGGATACGTGTTTACATTAAACGGTGGAGCTGTCAGTTGGTGCAGTTCTAAACAAAGCGTCGTGGCGGGATCTACGTGTGAAGCGGAATACATAGCTGCTTCGGAAGCAGCAAATGAAGGAGTCTGGATGAAGGAGTTCATATCCGATCTAGGTGTCATACCTAGTGCATCGGGTCCAATGAAAATCTTTTGTGAAAATACTGGTGCAATTGCCTTGGCAAAGGAATCCAGATTTCACAAGAGAACCAAGCACATCAAGAGACGCTTCAATTCCATCCGGGATCTAGTCCAGGTGGGAGACATAGAGATTTGCAAGATACATATGGATCTGAATGTAGCAGACCCGTTGACTAAGCCTCTTCCACGAGCAAAACATGATCAGCACCAAGGCTCCATGGGTGTTAGAATCATTACTGTGTAATCTAGATTATTGACTCTAGTGCAAGTGGGAGACTGAAGGAAATATGCCCTAGAGGCAATAATAAAGTTATTATTTATTACCTTATATTATGATAAATGTTTATTATTCATGCTAGAATTGTATTAACCGGAAACATAATACATGTGTGAATACATAAACAAACAGAGTGTCACTAGTATGCCTCTACTTGACTAGCTCGTTAATCAAAGATGGTTATGTTTCCTAACCATGGATAAAGAGTTGTTATTTGATTAACGGGATCACATCATTAGGTGAATGATCTGATTGACATGACCCATTCCATTAGCTTAGCACCCGATCGTTTAGTATGTTGTTATTGCTTTCTTCATGACTTATACATGTTCCTATGACTATGAGATTATGCAACTCCCATTTGCCGGAGGAACACTTTGTGTGCTACCAAACGTCACAACGTAACTGGGTGATTATAAAGGTGCTCTACAGGTGTCTCCAAAGGTACATATTGGGTTGGCGTATTTCGAGATTAGGATTTGTCACTCCGATTGTCGGAGAGGTATCTCTGGGCCCTCTCGGTAATGCACATCACATAAGCCTTGCAAGCATTGCAACTAATGAGTTAGTTGTGAGATGATGTATTACGGAACGAGTAAAGAGACTTGCCGGTAACGAGATTGAACTAGGTATTGAGATACCGACGATCGAATCTCGGGCAAGTAACATACCGATGACAAAGGGAACAACGTATGTTGTTATGCGGTCTGACCGATAAAAGATCCTCGTAGAATATGTAGGAGCCAATGTGAGCATCCAGGTTCCGCTATTGGTTATTGACCGGAGACGTGTCTCGGTCATGTCTACATTGTTCTCGAACCCGTAGGGTCCGCACGCTTAAGGTTTCGATGAGAGTTATATTATGAGTTTATGCATTTTGATGTACCGAAGTTTGTTCGGAGTCCCGGATGTGATCACGGACATGACGAGGAGTCTCGAAATGGTCGAGACATAAAGATTGATATATTGGAAGCCTATATTTGGATATCGGAAGTGTTCCGGGTGAAATCGGGATTTTACCGGAGTACCGGGAGGTTACCGGAACCCCCGGGGAGGTTATGGGCCTTAGTGGGCTTTAGTGGAAGAGAGGAGAGGTGGCCAGGGCTGGGCCGCGCGCCCCTCCCCCCTAGTCCGAATAAGATAAGGAGAGGGGGGCGGCGCCCCCCCTTTCCTTCTCTCTCCTCTTTCCCCCTCCTGAATCCTATTCCAACTAGGAAAGGGGGGGGGGGGTCATACTCCCGGTGGTAGTAGGACTCCTCCTGGCGCGCCCTCCTCCTGGCCGGCCGCACCCCCCCCCCCTTTGATCCTTTATATACGGGGGCAGGGGGCACCCGTAGACACACAAGTTGATCCACGTGATCATATTCTTAACCGTGTGCGGTGCCCCCTTCCACCATAGTCCTCGATAATATTGTAGCGGTGCTTAGGCGAAGCCCTGCGACGGTAGTACATCAAGATCGTCACCACACCGTCGTGCTGACGGAACTCTTCTCCGACACTTTGCTGGATCGGAGTCCGGGGATCGTCATCAAGCAGAACGTGTGCTAAAACTCGGAGGTGCCGTAGTTTCGGTGCTTGATCGGTCGGGCCGTGAAGACGTATGACTACATCAACCGCGTTGTGCTAACGCTTCCGCTGCGGTCTATAAGGGTACGTAGATCACACTCTCCCCTCTCGTTGCTATGCATCACCATGATCTTGCGTGTGCGTAGGAAATTTTTTGAAATTACTACGTTCCCCAACACCATCTCCTATGGCCCATCCTAAGTCTCAATTCCTTAAATTGGCCATAGCTCATAGGCCCGTAATCACCCGCTTGCCTCTCCTCACGCGTCCTACGTGACTCATTGAAAAGATGAAATCTTGACTCTTTGCTACCAGACTCCTATCCAACGCTCGATCCAGCGATTTCCCATTCTCAGCATGACCTCCCACTGTACCGGGTTTCTACTAACCACCGCTCATACTCCCTTGATGCCTCAAAGAGGCCACCCACCATCGTAGCATGTGTTGGTGATATACTACTCGTCCATGATCACTTGAAGTTTAAACCCATTTCTCTACATTTTAAAATTTTAAATGTTATATATTATATCCACTGGATACCCATTGGGTATAGGATACCCGATGGGTATGGGCATGGGTGCCAATTTATGCCCATGGATGTTGAAATGGGTGGATATAGAAATTTTCTGTGGGTATGGGTTTGGGTAGAAGGAGGTTGTACCCACCCATACCCTACCCATTGCCATCCCTACACTCACCGCTCGCTTCTCCC
Organism: Triticum dicoccoides; assembly: GCF_002162155.2. Classification (NCBI taxonomy): domain Eukaryota; kingdom Viridiplantae; phylum Streptophyta; class Magnoliopsida; order Poales; family Poaceae; genus Triticum; species Triticum dicoccoides. The sequence goes on from NC_041392.1 coordinate 342,270,600, forward strand.
CGTCGCCTCCCTCTTCTCGCCCACCTCGCCGGCACCGCCTCGCCCACCTCGCCGTCCACCATCTCTCCCTGTCGCCGTCATATTTCTCCCGCCTCCACTCGCACCCACTCCACTCACACCCCACTCCACCCACGCCCCACATCCGAGGTCAAAGCTGGGAATTTTGCTCCGGTGGCGAGCTTCTGGGCGACGGAGGAGCCGGATCTGCGTGCGCCATCGCTTGATCTGCGTGCACCTGCTCTGGATCTGGTGAGGGAGGTGGTGGATGCCGTGCGGAGGTGAGCTACTGGGCGACAAACGCGGTTGGTTGGTGAAGAAGAAGGGCAAAGGGGATGGCCGCCGACGCCACCTACGCGAAACGGGTGCTGCTCGCCTGCAACGGCGCTGGCGACGCCGTCTCGCGGGGGGTCGCCGTCGGCCTCGTCAGGCACGGCTGTAGGTACTCCCTCTCACCTCGCCGTCGCTTCCCTTCTCTTCCTATTGTCAGCATTATCTGCTTTTTTTCGCGTGGATGTCTGCTTTGTTTTCTAACGAAACGTGTTGCTGATCTTACTGGCTGCCATGGCAGATGAGCGTCTTGAGCAAGGAGGAGCTGATGCAGGTGCCAGGTGCTCCAGGAACTGAATAATTTGAAAATATTCAGCTCATGATACCTTTGATAACAAAGGTAAGACTATGTAGTTCATGAAAAACAACATAAAATTTTCTCGCTACTGTCAGCATTGATGCTTTCTTCGAATTTATGAGAAATTAAGATGCATCATTAAATTAACTGAAACATTTCTGTTAATTAAGATGCATCATTAAGCAGAGGAGTACTTATTTGTAATCTTGCATTTTCTTGATTTTTTTTTTGAGTAAAATCATCTTGATCTGTTTTTGCTTCATGTTCCAGCTGTAGATGGATTTTTTTTACTGCGTGAGTAGATGGATTAGCTGTAGATGGAGTAGATGAATGTTCTCTTTCAGCTGCAAAGACCCTGCTGAACAAATCGCAGATCGTTTCCATTGCCCTGAAGATGTAATTTCGCCTTTCTCATGCCTTTTGTGTTTTGCCAACTTCTACTCCTGTACTCAAAATTATTCAGCACATGGCAGTCAATGATAGAGCACTTGTAGCTTGTGTTTATACTGAACTCTGTTTATGTTTATATTGAACTCTGTTTCTGTTTATACTGGCAAATTAGATGCAGAGCATTAGAGTGTTGATTTGTGCTGATTTCCACACAAATTTCCAGGTCTTCAGCGGCAAAGGGAGAGGGGCATCAACAGAGGATTGTGAGGAGCAGAGCAGCAGAGGGTCGAGAGGAGCGGAGCAGCAACAGAGGATCAATTCGAGATGGATGCACGGGCGGGGACGGACATGGGGCTCTCGATCGGAGCGGAGGAAGGCGGCCGGCGAGAGAGCTGTGGCCGACGGGACGGGATCTGGCGAGAGAGCTATGGCCGACGGGACGGGATCTGGGGCTCTCGATTGGAGCGGAGGAAGGCGGGCGGCGAGGGAGCTGTGGCCGGCAAGGACGGACGCCGGAGCTGCGGTGGAGGATGTGGGAGCTGCGGACGGCAGAGGGCGGAGCCTGGCGGAGGAGAGGAGCGGAGGAAGAGGACGATCCCAGCGACAATTTTTTTTTTCAAATTGAGGGTAGTTTGGTACTTTCCCCCCTTTTCACCTGGTCGGAAAGAATGCCCCAGCGACAAATATTACGGAACAGAGGGAGTATCATTTAATGTTTTAACAATGATTGAATAAATAAACAAAAAATCTGACTAGGGCGATACAACAACTACGTAACTATGCTCTGCCCCCACAGCTTTCACACAATCTAATTTCATTGCGTCCTACGATCTTCCCACATTTCACGTTAAACTTCACTGAGTGGCAACTACAAAATCAAGGACAGTAGTTGTCCAAACTTTAGCCAAGCAAACATGAATATCCGCTGTTGGGATCACCGTTGGAACACAGCAAAGCCCTCGGAAAATCACCCCTTGTCAATCTGGGATTCAGTTCAGCTCTTTGAAAAAAAAGTTCGTCTCATCTTTGCAAGATATTCACTTGGCTCGCTTTGCACGGCTCATCCATTTCTTTATAGGAAAAACAGACAGTCTCGGTCTTCCTGCTTCCCTTGGAGGTGGTGACTCTGGTGATAATTCCTTCTGCTCATCCGTGTCCTTCTGATCAGAATATGGTAGCAATTCAAATGCACCCCGTGTAAAACCTCGAGCAATCTGGATTGTTTTCATTAGCAAAATGAGTTCGCTTACGTTTATCATTATTGAAGATTCATGGAGGGTGTAAATGGATAAAGAAACGCATGACATGTTATACCTTCAACAAAACCCAAACTTTGAGGGAGCTACTAAGGATCCCTAATTTAGTCCTTTTGCCTGACGTCAAGTATGTGCACATCTCATGGTCCACCCTAAGCAAAAATCTTGGCCACAATTTTGGTTTTTCTGGATCTGGATTATGACCAGAGACGGCCTGTTCATTGGAAAAGATTTAAGACAAACATTCCTTGTCAATAACTGTGACTAAAACACTGAGTACATCATGACCTGAAGTTCTATGTCTGGAATTTTGGCTATATAAGGAGATCATATGTGCATCCAGAAGAAAAAGGTTTATCATAATGCCAAATTATCTAAACAAACATGCGATTTCAATTCCATGGGTCATCAGTATTGTATCAAATTATCTCTAGAAAATTAGCTACATCCAGTGTGAGCATTCATTTCGATAGTGTAACACAAACTAAAGCCATAAACTGAGGACGGACAACAAACAAGCATTGTCTGTAGGACTTACCAGGCGTCGACAGATTTCACGTTCTATCTTAGAAAAGGACGTATCAAGAGCTTCAACACGACCAATACCATGGCAACATGGACAAGGCTCGCTGATCATGAAAGTAACACTTGGTCGAACCTGCATACCAACCAGGCATATCAACATTACTGGCAACATGATAATTTAAAGGAGGGGTGTCGGGATGACTCAAAAGTAATAAACAAATAACAGTAGTAAGTACTCCCTCCGTCCCAAACTTCTTGTCTTAGATTTGTCTAAATACAGATATTTAGACAAATCTAAGACAAGAATTTTGGGACGGAGGGAGTATGTTGCTACACGAACATAATTTCACCATTAAAATAAAAAACAAGAACATTCAGAAACTACTGATGACTAAGCAGTTACAACCTTATTTTCAAAGAGAAAAGACAGTTGATGTTAGCTGTAATCTTTATGTTGTATTTACTTGGCTATTATTAGTGTAGGTCCGCTCGAGCTTTCTTAGTATGTACTCCCTCTGTCCCAAAAAATATGCACGCAGGCAGCTAGTAGTCAATTTGCTTTCTGCATGTACTAGCAGCTGCTAGAGTTGCATGGTCGATTTAGCATTAGCAATCGACTTGCCCATTATCTATAGACCCCAGGGCAGCAATACAAGCAACAGCTTCAGAAAAACACTATTCTGTGTTCAGCCCCAGCTTCCCTCTGCCTCTCTATCTCAGCCTGAGTTCTAACATTCAATATGAAAGCAAGGTGCTGATCCAAGACCATGCTAGCTTCAGTGGGTGGCCGCATCGGTCGCAGCACACAGCAGCATGTCTATAGTCGTCGTTCGCCTTCCACGCAGCCAAGGCACAGGGGGCGCCATGACAGACCAGAGGTTGCCATCCAGCGCGGGGTGAAGGAAGTCAACGGCGCGGTGTTCCTGCAGCTGACTCAGGAGGAACTATGAGGATTGGAGCCTCCTCATGAGGGTGAAGCTGGAGGGCCATGATCTGTGGGAAGCCATCGAATTCGGCGACGCGACCACCAGGAAAATCGCATGGCGCTTGAGGCCATGGGTGTCTTCCGCACCGAGAACGGTGGCGAATTCACCTTGCTGGAGTTTGCACGCCATTGTTAGCTTCCGCGGGGACCGGACTATCCTGGTCAAGCTGGTAGTTGGTGACTTAGTTCTCAATGTTATCAGCGCGTATGCCCCGCAAGTAGGCCACAATGAGAACACCAAGAGGGAGTTCTTGGAAGGCCTGGAGGACATGGTGAGGAGTGTACCGATTGGCGAGAAGCTCTTCATAAGAGGAGACCTCAATGGCCTCGTGGGTACATCTAACACAGGTTTTGAAGGGGTGCATTGGGGCTTTGGCTATGGCATCAGGAATCAAGAAGGAGAAGATGTCTTAAGCTTTGCTCTAGCCTACGACATGATCGTAGCTAACACCCTCTTTAAAATGAGATAATCACATCTGGTGACTTTTAGTAGTGGTCAACACTCTAGCCAGATTAATTTCGTCCTCTCGAGAAGAGAAGATAGGCGTGCGTGCCTAGATTGTAAGGTGATACCTGGAGAGAGTGTTGTCCCTCAGCATAAGCTGGTGGCTGCTGACTTCCGCTTTCGGATTCGTGTCCAGTGGGATAAGTGTGCCAAAGTTGCTAGAACGAAGTGGTGGAAGCTCAAGGGGGAGGTAGCTCAGGCGTTCAAGGATAGGGTCATTAAGGAGGGCCCTTGGAAGGAAGGAGGGGATGCAGACAATGTGTGGATGAAGATGGCGACTTGCATCCGTAAGGTGGCCTCGAAGGAGTTTGGAGTGTCCAGGGGAAGGAGAAGCGAAGCTAAGGATACCTGGTGGTGGAATGATGATGTCCAGAAGGCGATTAAAGAGAAGAAAGATTGTTTCAGACGCCTATACCTGGATAGCAGTGCAGACAACATAAAGTACAAGATGACGAAGAAGGCTGCAAAGCGAGCTGTCAGTGAAGCAAGGGGTCGGGCGTATGAGGACCTCTACCAATGGTTAGGCACAAAGGAAGGCGAAAGGGACATCTATAAGATGGCCAAGATCCGAGAGAGGAAGACGAGGGATGTTGGCCAAGTCAAATGCATCAAAGACGGAGCAGACCAACTCCTGGTGAAGGAGAGGGGATTAAGCATAGATGGTGGGAGTACTTCGACAAGCTGTTCAATGGGGAGAATGAGAGTTCTACCATTGAACTGGACGACTCTTTTGATGAGACCAGCATGCGTTTTGTGCGGCGAATCCAAGAGTCTGAGGTCAAGGAGGCTTTAAAAAGGATGAAATGAGGCAAGGCAACGGGCCCTGATTGTATCCCCATTGAGGTGTGGAAGGCCTCGGGGACACAGCGATAGTATGGCTAACCAAGCTTTTCAACCACATTTTTCGGGCAAACAAGATGCCAGAAGGATGGAGACGGAGTATATTAGTACCAATCTTCAAGAACAAGGGGATGTTCAGAGTTGTACTAATTACCATGGAATTAAGCTGATGAGCCATACAATGAAGCTATGGGAGAGTCATTGAGCACTGCTTAAGAATGACAAGCGTGACCAAAAATCAGTTTGGTTTCATGCCTGGGAGGTCGACCATGGAAGCCATTTTCTTGGTACGACAACTTATGGAGAGATACAGGGAGCAAAATAAGGCCTGAGTTCTAACAGTTGATGCAGTCGAACTTCTGATTTTGACAGTATTCAGATGCTGACATACAGTGTTTTCTGCCAGAATCCCCATATACTGGAAATTCAGTATAAACCATGACCGTGGGAGAGAACAGAGAAATCTTGAGATGAGAAGAAAACGTTTGTACGTACACTGACAACATGAACTTCTGAATCACACTTCCATCTTCACAAATTTCAATATAGAGAGTATTCTCATTAAAACGATGTCATTTTTAGTCAGAGTTTGCACCCTAGCAAGCATAGGTCAGGCAAATCGTGGATCAGAACGATGGGTGATTAATCAGTTCAGGATACCTCACCTAATATGTCTTAAATTTTATAAGGAAAATGGACAATAAATGTGGCAATAGTGATTTCTCAATATTTTTGTTTATTTAGCCTTCTTTGGATACCCTTGGGTTTCATCAACTTACTATTGCTCAATACGTACTATATAATCAGATAAATATGTGTTCATGTTATTGTGAACCTCTTGGATAACTGTCAGCATGCTGGCAAAGTGATTCAAGCAATTACGAGTTTGCCACTGATAACTCCAAGTAACAACCAACAAGATTTATTGCGCTCTTATGAAAATTGAAGTTTCCAGTATACAAGAACATAGTGTCAGCATGCTGGCAAAGTGTCAGTAGCACATTACCCTTTTTCTAGTTATTTCCATCAAACCTAGCTTTGACAATTCTGAAACACCAACGGTTGAGCGGTCCTTTTCTACTGCTTTCTTCATTTCTTCATAGATTAATCTTTTGTTTGCTGAGGGAAAATGCTAGATTAGATCAAGGCTAAAAAAAAAGGAGCAGCAAAATACGCATAATCTGATGGACATCATTAAGTGCAAGAAACATTGATTAAATAACCAGGAAGGAATTTGTCTCAACCATCAGAAGAAAAATGGGAATGCCATAACAGATTGGTCACGATGTCAACTAACAATTTAACCAACTCTGCAGGATGCCCAAATGGTAGTACAAGTAAAAGCGGTGTTCTCTATTACCTGTAGTGGCCTTAATTCAGAGCATAAGCAAAGCTCTTAAAATTCCATGAAGATTCAGTTTTGAACAGAATGCACTTTTTAAATTACAAATCGTGAATTTCCTGTCAGAAGAGAAATGATGGCACACACAAAAATCTAGCCAAACAATTCCTAACTTTTGCAAAGTATCCAGATCAGATGCCAAATATTCTTATAGAGATACTGAGCAAAATTTAATCATTTTTTTGTTGAAAATCCAACCAAATTTACCAGCATCCAGATACATATAACAACTTAACAGGTAAAGAAGAAGAATTTGTAGGACAAACACCAGACTGAATCTTACTGGCAGGAGTAATGATATGCAAGTGTTTGACTACAAAATGTAATATACTGTTCACTAATAAAAGAATGCCATTAAATGAAATCTTATACTTGATTTTTTACAAAACAATCTAGCAGTTTAACATCAATAAGCAGCATCATTTGCTAGGTAATTTTACCCTAGCATGTGAAAACATGAGAAGGTACAGGTCACAGAATGATATTCAATGAGACTGCATTCTAGTAAATTCTAAAACATCAGGCTGCACAAATGATACTAGTATACGATATAAAATTGTACAAGATAGTCAAGTATCAACGGGTTGGCAGAAAAAATAAATAAATAAAGCAAAACATAAATGCAAGTTTAGTGAGAATATGTAAAACAAATGCACAATCCTGGATATGCATTTACATGACATTATTACTTCTACGAGAGTCGAAACTATATCTTACAATCGTCCGTCATGTCGATAAAATCAACAACAATGATGCCACCAATATCCCTCAAGCGCAGCTCACGAGCAATCTGTGTTGAAGAAATTTCAAGATTAGCAATCAAGTCCAGTACTTTAATAATCTTCCATACTTCAAATATACAATCAACCTATGCAAGCCAGATTTATTATCTTGCTCCATAGCGTGTGTATGGTTGCTGGTTACACAAAACACAAGTACCAGTTGCAGGTATGGTATCATTGTGCAAAGCAATTTTCTAATAGGGATATCAATGCATCAAGTATAATTTGAGTAATAAATGGTACTCCCGTTCCAAAATAGTGTTTACTAGATTTTTCAAAGGCATACTTTTAAACTTTGACCAAGTTTATAGGAAAAAATTATCAGCGTCTAGAATTCCAAATCAATACCATTATTTTAATCATGATTATATTTCATATGGTATATATCCGGTATAGTAGATATAGATAATTTTCTCGGTGAACTTGGTCTAAGTTTCTGAAATTTAACTTCTGAGAAAACCAATGTGCACTATATTATGAACGCAGGAGTACAGAATATGCTGATGAAGGCTGATTGTCCCAGCTAAAAAAAAGAGAAATATGCACTATTTAATCTTAAAAAGCAGAAGGTTATGAAGTAAAATGTGTGCCATCAGACAGTGAATTTTTTATTTAGTACTTGAAATGAAATAAGTAACAATTCCTTTGTGAACCATACACAGATATCACTTCTCAAAATACAATCACCTAAATGACAGTAAGTCAACAACACTCATAAAATGATAAAATCCAAATATTACGCTATTATTTGATGTTACATTCTACCAGAAGGGATGCATTTATTTTTGAATGTGCAATAGCTACGTGTGTGTGAGCAGCCCACTCATTAGGTCATCCTGCCTTGGGATTAGATAACCAACATATAAAAGAACTAATGAAAATTTGTGATATGAGCATGTGATACACTGATGCTAATATATAGCTAACAATATGAAATTAATAGAATGGCCAAACAGAACCAACAGCCCGGACAAACTGACATACTACCGCTATTCAAAACATAAGGCACATAAGTATACATGTGATCAACTTTTTAAAACTTTGACCACTAATGTTGTTGTATTTGTCTTGCAAAATATTTGCATGTCATATTTGCATGTCATATATCATTTTACTAAAAAAATTAAGCATATTATAAAGTAAAAATCGTACTCAAGATCATGCATTGGAGACTGAAAAGTCAAACACCCCTTATATATAAACAGGGGAGTAGCAGCTCTAGCACATACACCAACTGCATCCCTTAAGTGCTACTGCAAAGTCGATAGTTTCATCATAAATATGTTCACTCATAACAAGAAGCAAGAGCAATATTTTCATAGCAAACCTGTGCCGTGCAAGACAAAGTGCAATGAATTGCATCTGTAGCAATTAATAAAGCAATGAAAGTGAATCACGACAGAAGGATAAGTTCATGACACAGATAGATTCTGAGAGACAATTTGGAAGCAAATATACTGTTTTCCTGCAAAGCAAAAGCATAAAGCACATACTTGCTTTGCAGCTTCAAGATTGACATCTAAAATAGCCTTCTCCTGCGACGTCCCTTGACCAAACATACTGTGGCCACCATTCACATCAATGGAAACTAGAGCTTCAGTCTGTTCTATAATTAATGAACCCCCATTCTGTAGCACAACCCTGCAACAAAGGAAACACTATCATATAATAAGGCAGAAATTTATAAGCATCTCTAATATCAATCGGCGTGGCTCCTTCACCAGCTCAAGTTGCCGCGGGAGCTGCTAAAGCTTGACCTAACCAAAGCGTTTGACTCGATCTCCTGAACATTCGTCCTCAAGGTTCTTTGTCGCTATGGTTTTGGCAAGAAATTCTGCGGTTGGCTGTGCATATTGTGCTCCTACGCCAATACTAGGGTCCTGATCAACGGCATGCCCAGCGCACCGATTTGGCACCGGAAGGGCATGTGGCAAGGGGACCCGCTTTCCCCGCAAATCTTCATACTGTCCGTCGACACCCTCTGCCGCTTGGTTCAGCCTACCCTGGACTTTGGCTTCTTTACCCTCATAGGCAAATCCTGGCTAAATCCCTGCACGCTGACGACGTCATTGTCCTCTGCCATCCTTTCAGGCAAGAGTTGTGGTACAGACATGCGAAAAGCTGGTGACTCAATAAGTGGTGGCTGTTGCAGGCGAACTGAATACTCGCTGGTCTCCAATCGCTTGGCGTCCAGCTGTGTACTAGTATGCAATTGTGGATGGCGTCGTGACGAGCGGTGGAGGCAACGGTAGGCCTCCTAAACTCCCTGCAGCGAGACGTGGTACACCAATCGATCAGATCTATCACATTGACCATTGGCACAGCCCGGGGCAAAACAAACACATGGGCAGGCCACAATGTTACATGGGCTGGGCTTCTTTACTTTGGTGCATTAGCTTGATGTGTTTATTACCTAACATCCCGTCATTATCAGAAGGACACTAGTGTTTGAACCCCTGAAAACCAGCCGCTGAATGAAGACATGGACGAAATATACAAGATGACACCTCATAATTCCGTCGATAATCATCCATAGATGTTGTGCCACCTAACTTCTGGGCAGTTTTAGTCTGTATAAGTGGAGGAAGCCGACTTATGGTGGATTTCGTCGCCTCTGGCTCCCAAGGATGGCCGAATTTCCCCTTCGTCCCTCCATAAATACCGCCCTAGGACATTGCTGCAACTTCGTGTAAACTGATGTGTCCAACGACCGCCGGTGAACCGCTTTTCAGAACCCCAACTCATATTCGCAATACTCACATTGCTGTTCATAGCTTGGTCAATAACAACTCTGGAGTTGGTTTAGCGATTGCATGGCACAGCGTCAACACACATTGTAGTCGGATCGTCAAAGTCAACTCCTATAAAATCAAAGGAGTACCTCTAATCGGAAGATCAGGACACCCAAGTGCCTATCATTGGCAATGGGCAGTCTTCTTGCCAGTTTTGGTCTGACCGCAGGCTTGGCAGTAGCGCGGTGGCAAAATTATCAACTGACATCCTCGCCAAGATCCCTAACCGTCGAGGTGAAATTCGCACCGTGGCCCAGGGGCTTCTCAATGGTGCCTGGATTGACAACATCCTGATTGAGCTTTCCTTGTTGGGGCTCTGAGAGTTTGTGACGCTCTGGCGAGCCTACCAACCCTTCGATGAGCCTGAATGCCTCGTCTGGAGGTGGACTAAGTCTGGTGTCTACTCTGCCAGACCAGGCTATAGGGCAACCTTCCATGGGTCTGTCGCTGTTGTGCCTGGAAACATACTTTGAAGACATGGGCTCCTCGTAAAGTCAATTTTTGGCTGGCCGGTCTGATCGTTGTTGGAATGCGCAGCGCCCTTGCCCACAAAGCGCTGCCACATAATCCTGCTTGCCTGCTCTGCGTCCAAACTTTGGAGACCATGCAGCATCTCCTGGTCCACTACCTGTTCGCCAGGGATATTTGGCATGAGGTCATGCCTTGGTTCCGTACCTCCTCCAGGGGGCCTGATCCTGGCGAGACCCTCATCGACTAGTGGCTGGAAACCAAGCAGAGAACCTCCAAGGAGCGGCGAAAAGGCCTCGCTAGTACTGTACTCCTAACATCTTGGATGATCTGGAAGCACAGGGATGCCTGCACCTTCGGCAACACACAACCGAACGATCGCACCCTTCTCAGTGATATCCTTCTTGAAGGTTGTGCCTGGGTCAGAGCCAGAGCCGCCGGGCTGGCTGCTTGCTGGCCAGAGGGTTGGGACAGTTCACTCATTCCCGAGGGAACCTCCTTTTTCTGCCATTTTTCCTTCTTTTTTTTCCTTGGCTCCCTTGGGTGCCAATGTCAATTCGGTCATGGGCCAATTGACTTGTTTGGCCCATGATGGATCAGCTATTACAAAACCAACTTCTAAGTTAACTTAACTCTTTGAGCTAGTTCTACGCAGAAATACCTACGGCACCAAGCCACTGTAGTTGTTGCACTCTGCTCTTTGGATTGGCTTTTATTAAATTAATTTATTCTTAGTTAGGAAGTGATAAAAGTTATGGTAGCAGCAATGCAGAGATAACATCCACACTACTCCACAAAAGCAGCTCCTTGGTCCAGACGTACTGAAGCTACTTATCAAACTCAAATACACAATTACAGATGCAATTTTGCTCTCCAGTAGAATGGCTCGCAGATACTACACACAGGAAGCAAAAACATTAGCAGCTGTAAAACGAACATCAGTAATGCAGGAAGAGATATCATACCTTTTGCAGAGAATATTGTCGATCTCCTTTTCGATCTTATATTCATCGAATATGGGAGTTCTTTTCTCGTAGAGGTCGACTCGATTGCAGAGCTCAGGTGCAACCTCTTGGAGATAGCCCGTAACCTAGAAACGAAAGAAGAAAAGCTTTTTTTTTACATCAAGAGGTCTGGAAAATGTGATTTTCTACTAAGAATGGACAATATCCCTCAATGTAAGGTAGGGCACACTATACATGTTTTGCTTTTATATCCATAAGAAACACTAATATGTTGACAGTAAAATGTAAATTGTACATTTTCACTTTAAGGTTGTTTTAAGGTACACTAATATGCTAACAGTACAACTATCCATATTTAATTATTATGCTTTGTAGGACAGTGGAGGCACACCTGTGGTCGAACCCATAGATTGTTCTGGCGACCCACTCCTTTGCTGCCTGGAGCTCTACCTCAACTAGGTCAGCCATAACTTGTATTCCCATGAGGCCATAGGCCAGTATATATACATGTACAGGTGTAGGATAGGTAGAAAACCCCTTATACAATGGGGTAAATGCAAAAGGCTACATGGCTATATAAATAGTACTCTAACACCCACCCTCAAACTCATGGTGGATAAACAACACCGAGTTTGAAGAGATAGAAACCATGCTGCACCCTAGTCTGGGCCTTCGTAAAGAAATCCGCCAATTGTAACTCGGAAGGCACATACTAAAGAGCAATAACCTGATCCTGCACACCAACGCACACATAGAAAGCATCAAGACCAATATGCTTGGTGAGCTCATGCTTCATAGGATCGTGCACGATGCTAATAGCGCATGTACTGTCAAACAATAGCAGGGTAGGTGTAGTGACAGAAACACCAAACTCCTAAAGTAACCACTGTAACCAAGTCACCTCTGCCTTCAAAAGAGCCATAGCTCGCAACTCAGCCTCTGCACTTGAATGGGAAACTGCAGTCTGTTTCTTCGTCTTCCAGGCAAATGAGAGAACCACCAAGAAAAACAAAGTAAGCAGAAAGTGAACCGCGGTCTGAGGGATCACTAGCCCACGTAGCATCCGAATAAGCCTGAAGCTGCAAGGAACTAGAGCAAGGAAAGAACAGACGGTGAGAGATCGTGCCCCGAAGATACCGGAGAACACGACGGAGATGACTATAGTGAACCGAAGTGGGAGCAGAGACAAACTGACTCAGAATATGGACCGGATAAGAGATATCTGGACAAGTGACAGCTAGATAGACAAGACTACCAACAAGATGATGATAACGTGTTGGATCAAACAAGGGGACACCGTCAATATCACGGAGGTGGACATTGAGCTCCATGGGAGTCAACAATGCGCTCATTTGTAAGAGCAACACAAGCAAGATCCTGGATATACTTTTCCTGGGAAATAAAAAGGCCATCGGTGGTAGAAGAGACTTCGATTCCAAGAAAGTAGCAAGGAGGGCCAAGATCAGACATAAGAAACTGCTCACTAAGACGGGCCTTCACAAAGGCAATATACTCGGGGTCGTCGCCAGTGATGATCATGTCATCAACATAGAGAAGAAGAAGAGTCCGACCATGAGCAGAAAGGTGGACAAACAGCGCTGGATCATGAGCACTCGCTGAAAAACCAGGGGCTGTCACCACAGAGGCAAAACACTCAAACCAGGCGTGAGGAGCTTGCTTAAGGCCAGAAAGAGAGAGCGATGAAGACGGCAGACCATGCCATCAGGAATAGAATACCCAGGTGGTGGCTGCATGTAAACCTCCTCACGCAGCTCACCATTAAGAAAGGCATTCTTAACATCAAGCTGAGACACAGACCAGTGCCGAACAAAGGCCACGGCAAGAAGTGTACAAATAGTGGTCATCTAGGCCACAGGAGCAAAAGTCTCATCATAATCACGACCGTGCTCCTGTTGAAAACCACGAGCCACAAGACTAGCTTTGTAGTGCTCAAGAGAACCATCGGAACGAGTCTCAACCTTGTAGACCCACTTACAAATGATGTGACAGACACGAGGAGGAAGAGAAACAAGATCCCACGTGTCGGTGCACTCAAGAGCAACAAGCTCCTCAGCCATCGTAAACTGCCATCCAGGATGAACAACAGCTTCACGATATGAAGTCGGCTCAAGAACAGCAGCGCTTGCGCTTGGAAAACCAAGTCGATCAACAGGCGGAAGCGAACAAGGACGCAAGCCATAAGTAGGTTGATGAGATGGGGAAGATGGCACATCAATAGACACATCCACATTACGCGGACGACGAGTATAATACCGAGGAAAAGATAGAAGAATACGAGGAAGAATCACTGAGATAGGTGAGGGTGACGAAGAAGACACCGGGGATGAAGGAGCAGAATCATGTGACGAGCGAGGTGAGGAAACCATGGGAGATGGCGTTGGATATGCATCAGTCGGAGAAGCAGGGGCAGTAGGACGGACGGACAAGGGCTGAACAAGAGTGATAGGTGTGTCAGGAAAAGTGAGGAAAAATATATCCTCCACTGAAAAGGTCGAGGAAGATGGACGCGGGTAGAAGGGACGAGACTCGTCAAAAGTCACATCCCGAGAAATACACATCTGGCGACTAATTGGATCCCAACAACGATAGCCCTTATGCTCATCATTATAACCTAAGAAGACACACTCAACTGAACGGACAATTTGGTGTGTTCATGAGGGGCAAGAACATAGCAAACACAACCAAACAAATGAAGCACCGAATAATCAGGAGAACTATCAAAGAGATGCTCGGAAGGAACGCCACCCTGCAGAGCAGTGGATGGCCAAAGGTTGATGAGATAGGTGGAAGTGGAGACAGCCTCAGCCTAGAAGTGAGGTGAAAGAAGAGGCGGCAATCATCAATGCAAAGCCGTCTCAAGAAGGTGACGATGCTTGCGCTTAGCCACGCCATTCTGAGCATGAGCACCAGCACATGGCAACTGGGCAAGAGTACCCTGCTCAGCAAGGACTCCATGCAACATCTTGGAGATATACTCTCCAGCAAAGTCAGCACAGAACACACGAATAGGCATAGTGAACTGAGTGTGAACCATGGCAGCAAAATGCTTATAGATGGATAACACCTCACTATGAGAAGACACAAAATATATCCAGGTGTATCGAGAGAAATCATCTACAAAGATAATATAGTAGCGATGACCTCCTTTCAAGGCAAAGGGAGTTGGACCCCGGACATCAGAGTGAACAAGGTCAAAAGGACGTTGAGACAGTGTCGCTATGAGGATAAGGTAATTGGACCTGTTTACCAAGCCGACAACCCTGACAATCTAAAGACACACCGCTGGAGACGGATCCAAGAAGACCACGTCGAACTAAGGATGAAAGACGAGAGCCACACAAGTGACCAAGGCGAAGATGCCACTATTGAAAAGAGCTGGTAGACAAGGCAGCAGAGGGGGGAGACTCGCAACGGACGGCAGATGAAGCCAGTCAAACTCCCAGAGGCCCTGAGAGTCATGATGTCGAGGGCCAGCACCAAGGAGAGCGTCAGAATGACGGTCCAGAACGGAACAATAGTGAAAGTCGAGAATGACACGACAACCAAAATCAATAATCTGGCCACCAGAAATGAGCTGCATGGTAAGTCGGGGAACATGAGCAACATCAGGAACATGAAAAGATGAAGTACCAAGAATGCCTCGACCAGTAACCAGGAGAGAGGTACCATCACCAGTAAGAACATGAGCAAAAGAATCAAGAGGTCGAGTAGAGGACAAAGTGGATGAATCATGAGTCATATGAAAAGATGCTTCGGTATCAAGAATCCACGAAGATGTACCTGCTTGTATAGAAGGTGGTCTCACAATGCCAAAGAGTCAGTAGCAGAACCAGCAGAACCTGTCGATGGAGAACCGGAAGATGGAGCTAGCAGGCATCGAAGTAGCACCAATCTCCTGCTCGGTCAAGGACTCAACTGAAGAGGTCGACGTAGATGCACCCGACAATAGAAAGTCGGAGGCAATCAGCAGGGCATGAAGTTGCGCAATCTCCTCAATGAAGTACACAACTGAAGTAGTCGACATAGTAGCACCGGGAAAGGAGCGGCCACCACCACTTGTGGAACCCGCTAAATGTGACGGTGTAGCATGACCAGTAGCACCGGCAAAGGCTGATGGTGGAGGAGACGAGGCCATATGCAGACAAGCACCAAGGGCCAAGGGAAGACATGTGTGTGAGGCACGGTCGATGGAGTCATGCGCACTAGTACAGCCGGTGAAAGTCGCAGAGGTGTCGGGGAAGAGCAACATTCACAGGTGAAAGTCGCGAGAGTCGTCAGTGTAGAGCAACAATCACCATATGAGGTCACAGGAGGAGCCGCAGAAGAGCGACCAGCACAACCTGCGGAAGACGCCTAAGGGGACGACGTTACAGGTGAACAAGCATCAAGCCCCGAGAAACGGCCCATGTGCAAGACAGGGGCAGTGAAGAAAACAACGTCAAGATTCATCGGGCGGCGAGGGACATACAACCCCGATGAAAACATCTCTCTCTTTTTTCTCCTTTTTTCACGACCGACCGACAGGCAGTAGCAGCCCTCACGGGCTACCACCAGAGGGTCCCGACGGGACCAAGGGGCAACAGATGAGCCGGAGATCAATTCCAGCCGGAGGTGGCCGGGTCCGGCGGCCAGCATAAGGAATCAGCGGCCGGTGGTGACAAGAATCGATGGCCAGCAGCAGAGATCGGCGAGGAACGACAACTGGGGTCAGAATCGTGATCGAGAGCCCACATGACGAACCGGCGGGGCCATGAACTAACAAGGTGACGACCTGGGCGGCTCGCCAGAATCAGGAGGCAATCCAGAGGAGGGAACCAGGGCAGGCGACGCGATCCAGAAAGCTGGACCTGGATGACTCAATCTAGAGGAGTCTCGCGGAAGTCTGCGGCTCGACCCAGAGGAGTCCCGCGGCGTCTCGATCTAGAGATCAGGACACGGGCGGCTTGATTCAAGACGAAGCAGGCGGCTCGGGGCAGTGGCGTTGACCGGAGTATTGGGAGGGTGGGCAAGCAGTTGCCAGAGTAGAGAATCGAGGCGGCGACGAAACAGCGACATCCTGTCACAGCAGTAGAACACACCACCGTGTGACTGCCAGTTGGCATGGCCAAGTGTAGGCGTGCGTGGGTTCCACCTGTAAGCGTGTAAGAGGCAAGGGCCAATGGCGTAGCGTGTGTACTTAAACCCTGGAGAAGGGATGTATCGGCATGTTGGTTGAAAGTAATCTGAATTCCCCTCACCTACTCCCCCTTCGCTCATCCCCTTTCCAAGTCTTCGCACCTTTTCCCTCCCAATCCAATCCGTAGCCTACTCTGGTCGCCCCTCAACCAGATCGGGGCGTTACACATCCAACAAGGAGAACACGACGACGCCAGGAAAGGATCAAGCACGAGTTGTGCGTGCTAAAAAAACCTGAGATCTAATACCATGTTAGGAATATGCAACTTGTATTCCCATGACGTCGTAGGCCAATATATATATACATGTACAGGTGTAAGATATGCAGAAAACCCCTTATACAATGGGGTAAATACAAAAGGCTACATGGTTATATAAATAGTACTCTAAGAAGCCACTCTCTGGTATGGGCCTGGGCCTCCTAGGCCAGCAATACATGGGTCACTCATACAACACTCGCCCTCAAGTGGGGTGATAGATATCATTCATTCCCATCTTGATGCGGAGCATCCCACGGACATCACCATGTCAAGTGCCCCACCGTCAGGAGACACACGCATCTCCCACATCATACATATGAAGGTGAATTTCTCTCCTTTACGTAGTGTTTACTTGCCCCTTCGAGGATGGTATACTACTTGACCCTCCTTCCTAATGCATGTATAGGTTTAAGCTGAGCTTCGCGCATGTTGAGGGAGTGCAAGCACAAGAGTACGACTATGCCATCCAAGAGGGAAGCGTGGAAGCAATGACGGAAGAAGAGGTGCATCCGGACGGCTAGCCGGACAGTCCGTGTGGGTCTGCACAGCTTCAAAACCTTCTGTTGCCACCAGACTGTCCAAAAGACTCGCCACCGGACTGGCCGGTCCAACCGACCAGACTATCCAGTCCTGCGCCGAAGCCTCCGAAGATTTGCACTACCGGACTGTCCAGTCCTCCGCGACCAGACTGATCGGTAAGACTGACTGCGCAAAGTTTTGGGCCCACGAGCCATGTATCCCCTCCTCACTTACCCATTTGTGGGTGGACCTATATATACCTCCCCCCCCCCCCTTACCCAAAAAGGTCAACACCGCAAACACACACAAACACAGGTAGCACAACCAAACCTCTCCCCCACCTTAGATCCAGGGTTAGCTAAGATTAGAACTCATTCCTAGTGGGATTCCTCCATTGTGGAGATGACTCCTGATGGAGAACACGACCTCCCGAGGGAGAAGACTCACGCAATATCAAGGCCACGTGAAGATTCCTCTACGAATTCAAGCCCTCCTTGTGTTAGGACTTGGGGAAGAACCCTATCTTGTTTCATCTCTCTCTTGTGGATGATTTGGATCAAGGATCTATCTGTGTGTATCTTTATTGCAACTTGTGTGTTGATTTGTACTAGTTCCCATTGTGTTTCCCCTCGTGTTCTTCGTGTTCTTCCTCACATCCACCTCCACTTCGTGAAGATTGGACCACTCTAGTATGGGCCTAGCCATCCTGGGCCAGCAGTACGTGGGCCACATGGGCCACTCATTCAACAGGCTTATGTGACAACAAAAAATATGCAGCAAATTTTCAGAGAATATATTTTCAAGTGTTTACTTCTTGGATTACAGAAAAAACAGGCATATAGAAGTCAACTTCTGTCTAGAGGTACACACCATAAAGCATGCATCGGTGTGAAGGAAAAATATTTTACAAAAAATATTTCTTCAAGAGTTTAAATGACTATAAACGTACCTCATGGTAGGTGCGAGGAGAATCCACAACCAACCTCTTGACCTATATTTAGAATACCAGTTAATCGGGATTCGAGTAAAGCGTTTGAAAAGAAATGTACTCGTGACATAATTTTATTGGTTCTGCTGTGTTTTGAACAGTATGCAAACTTAACTCACCTTCTCATTAAAATCATCTTGAACAATAGATAGAGCCTGGCCCTTTGATCTATACAACATAACAGGAATAGCACCTTCCACACCCTCCTCGGCAGCTAGGGCAGCAGATTGAGCATGTTCAGTTATTCCTTTCCAGGTAGATAACAACCGATCAAGGTCCTTGTTTAACTCCTCCCAAGAATGGCCAGCGGCAACTGTACGAGCTGTCAGAGTAAATCCAGGAGGCCGTAATAACTTCGTAATGCCCTTCAACCGGGTGCGTTCTATCCCAGTAATCTTTTTTGAAACTCCAACTTTGTTGCCACGAGAGACCAATATCTGCAATTCAAAATGGAAGGCTCATTCCAAAGTTAAAAAAGTTTCTACCTGAGCACCTATGCACCATACAATGCGGGGTCTGTCAGAACAAGGGCATTCTTTCAAAAGTTTTGGTACTTAGATCAGAATGTGCCTCGAATAGTTAGTCGTTGGTGATATCATTAACATGTTATCATGGCAAATGTCCGTAAGCGACATATTCCAGGTAAGTTAAGATCATTGCTTTGTTCAAGATCAGAACTCAAAAAGGTTTCTTACATAGTGAAGCATGAAACAGCTTGTTATGGCATACTTTGCAAATGCACGTGTTAAGGATGTTGTACATCCCAGATTTTTCTTCACATTTTTTTCATGTGCGTAACATGCGTTTTTGCAACAGGGTGCAGACACAAATAGTGGTGGTTCCGTGAACTAACCAAGCCGCATTTAGCGGTCAGAGATATTCCTTTTGTGCGACTGTTGTACCAATGGCAAACAAGACCAAACAAGTTGGGGTAGGCTAGAGTTGAAACCCATAAGATCTCGAAACCAACTCATGGTTCTGGCACGTGAATAGCTAACACGCATCCCTGTCCATTCCTAGTTCTTTGGTGATAAACAAGAGATTATGAAGCATTAATTTTTTTAAACAAGAGATTATAAAGCTCTAAAAATGTAATGCTCGAAGAGCATGAGAGCTAATGAACTATGTTAATCTTACGCACCCAAAATCGGCTTCTTAAGCATGGAAAGGGACTCAGTGTTGGACCTTTCGTGCCCAATCCCTCCTTGACAACTTGAACCATGATTTTTGTGCCCTTGCGAACTTGAGACCACCTACATCCATTTGTATCATCGTTAGATTCCCTCAAAGCATGCTGAATGGAAGATAATGTCTTAATATCATTGCAGATCTCTGACCGATCTCCTGGTGAGTGATCATCATTGTATTCATCTTCCACGTGATCATCAATTTCATCATCCCAACCAGAGACATTTTCAAATTCAGCACCATCAATCTTCTTCATATTAGAATGGGACACAATGTCCAAGCCTTCTTCATTTTCCTTAACATTCTGAGCCAGAAATGTTGATGAATCATCGTCATTTTCTTCATCTGCAAACTCATTGTCAGCCATATCATCATCAACATCATCATCATCATCGTATGTCAGAAGGCTCTCATCGTTATAACCAGAATCATTAGCAGAACCTCCTTTAATATCCTTGACAATTTGAGGATACACAAATGGATCACGGTTTTGCTTTATGCTCATAAGTGAAGGTCTCAAAATTCCAATGTCGACAAAAGCACCTCCCATGTGAGGCACAAGTTTTGTTATTATACCTAAATAAATACTGTCACAATGTACATTGTTCTTTATGGGCTCCAGCAAGAGTTCAACTAATTTCCCATCTTCCAATACTGCAATTCTCTGTGTACTGCAGATAGAGGAGTTAATTAATATGACTCTTGGTGGTTCACCACTGGCAGGCATATCCTTCTCAGAAGCTGCTGAGGGTTTATCAAATTCTTTTAACCTTTTCATAATGCCCTTTGCTTCTACTTTCCGTTTTGATATAACACCAGCTCTGTTTGCTGTCACCCAAGACTGAAATAACCATGGCTCCTCCACAGGCTGATCCTGTTCAGGCATGTTTTCAGTTATTTCACCTGAATCCTTTTCCGTATTCAAAAACTTCCTTCTGTCTTTCTTGCGTTTCACTTGTGCAACGGAGTTCTTTGCTGAGACGATAGGTCCAAGAACCCATGGCTCCTCAACAGGCTGATTTATCTCATGTTGGTTTACACTTACTTTAATTGCATTTGGTTTATCAGCTGCAGCAAAATCATCATGCACACTGATGGATGGACTGACTGAATCTAAAGGTGTGCCATTCCAAAGTCTCATTATAATATGCTCACCTGCCAATCAACTGAAAACATTTAAGTGTTCAGCAACTCTAAGGGCCTCAGTCAATACTAATTAAATGAAAATATGTGGTAGAGCAACATTACCTACAGATGAAGCTCCGTCCACCATATCTATAACAGAGTGGGCTTTCACAATGCTCTCACGCTTCCCTCTCTCAGCAATTTGATCTTCAACAGAATCAGCTTCCATCAGCCATGATCCCCAGGAAGGAGAGGAAATACCTGCCACACTGGTTTCCATCCACTGATCTTTTACAAGGATGACATGATTTTTCTGGCTAACAGAAGGTATCGATAAGGAGCACTCAGGTCCAGGCCTCCATATGATGTCATTAGAGGAATTTTTTTCCTCTCGAACAAAATAATTATACTTGAAATGCACACCATATGGTACCTGAAAGTGTGTAACATGTCAAAAGAATGATATCATTTTCTAACAATCATAATAAGCAACTGTTGTGTTTCTGATAATAACCATGAATAGGCAGGCATGTCAATTAAATCAATTACCCATAGCATTTGACACAAAAACTGTTTGTAAAGTTGTGAATTTATAATGTTTCTCAGGTGTATAAAATACAGGAAGATGTGCCTCATCCTCCCAATATAGGTTCCATATAACAATGTTTCTTATCACAAATCCATAAACAAAGGAATTTGTGAAGTAAAACCTAAACCGAGCAACCCAAAAAGGAATGGAAATTCTACTTTGCGTAAGTGTGCATGCGTGCACTTCAATGGGATTTTTTACTATACTGAGAGCACATGCAGGCATGCAAGAATCTTACACATCATGCTGACATCATCACATTAATTGCTTTTTGAATTTTTTAAATGATTTATCTCACAAACCAGTAATCCAATAACGATCAGTCTTAACCGATGGGTTCACCTCGGCGAGGGCTATGAAACAAGATCCCATGTGACATGTTCCGGTGAAAAAAAAACGCTGCCACGAATTGCCAGATTATGTCACCATAGTTGCCATCACGGTTGCCACAAGAATTATGAGTAGTTACCAGACAATAATTTTGTATATTTTTTAACTTTGCAATGTTATATTTTTTAACTTTGCAATGTTATGCAAAGCTAGATAGTGATTATTCAAGTGTTAACGAGTAAGAAGCATCAGCCTACACTTCAGTTGAGCAATCTGGCAACTAAGTTAATTAAATCCGGTAACTATCTGACTAATAACATGGCAAGTAAGTGATAGTAATCTGCAATTATCCACAACAAAAAGTTGTCGAAACATGCCGACATGTGATCTAGTTTTGAAGATCTCGCCACGAGAAAGCTAAGGTGAAAGTGGATCGTCAATCAGGTTAACAATTCAGGAGATAGAACTTTTTTTAAGTTCAAATCTGAAAGAATCTTTTGATGATGTCATGGTTGCATGTGTTATGATGCAACTTGTATTATTAGGAGGCCAAAGCCAGCATATATACATGTACAAGGGGATGCCAAAAGACCAGAATACATCATCAATGTAACTATAACCCCCCCCCCCCCAAACAATGAGTTTGGAGAGGTGAAATCTATGTTGCGCTCTAGTCTGGGCCTTCGTGAAGAAGTCCACTAGTTGTAACTCAAAGGCACATACTGAAGAGCAATAACATCATGTTGCACAGGCAGCGCACACATAAGAAGCATGAACACCAATATGCTTGGTAAGCTCATGCTTCACGGGGTCCCGCACAATACTAATAACACCTGTACTGTCTGACAAGAGGGTGGTAAGCGTAGTAACAGAAACACCAAAATCCTCCAGTAACCATCATAACCAAGTCACCTATGCCGTCAGAAGAGCCATAGCTCTCAACTCGGCCTCTGCACTCGAACGGAAAACTGCAGTCCATTTCTTTGTCTTCCAAGCAATGAGAGAACCACCAAGAAAAACACAGTAGGCAGAAAGTGAACGGCGATCCGAAGGATCACTAGACCATGTAGCATCCAAATAGGCCTCGAGCTGTAACGAGTTGGAACGGGAAAAGAGAGACATGAGAGATCGTGCCACGAAGATATCGTACAACATGAAGAAGAAGGTGACTAGTAAACTGAAGTGGGAGCGGAAACAAACTGACTCGGAATATTATAGGATAGGAGATATCCGGACGAGTGACAGTAAGATAGACAAGACTCCCAACAAGATGACGATAACGGGTCAGACCAGACAAGAGCTCGCTATCAGAAGCGCGAAGGTTAACATTAAGCTCCATAGGAGTCTTAACAGTGCGCTCATCACTAAGAGCCGCACGAGCAAGAAGATCTTGGATATACTTCTCTTGGGAAATAAAAAAGCCATTAGAGATGGAGGAAACCTCAATCCCAAGAAAGTAACAAAGAGAACCAAGATCAGACATAAGAAACTGGTCACTGAGACGGGCCTTGACAAAGGCAATGTACTCAGAATCGTCGCTTGTGATGATCATGTCATGAACATATAGAAGAAGAGTGCGACCACGAGCAGAAAGGTGGACAAATAGCGCTAGATCATGAGCATTGGGCGAAAAACCAGCTGCAATGACCACAGAGGCAAAACGCTCAAAACAAGCATGGGAGGCTTGCTTAAGGCCATAGAGAGAGCGACGAAGACGGCAAACCATGCCATCAAGAACTGAATACCCAGGTGGTGGCTGCATATAAACTTCCTCACGCAACTCGCCATTAAGAAAAGCATTCTTAACATCTAGCTGAGACACAGACCAGTGGCGAACAGAGGCCACAACGAGAAGTGTGCGTACAGTGGTCATATGGGCCACAGGAGCAAAAGTCTCATCGTAATCACAACCATACTCCTGCTGACAACCACGAGCCACAAGACGAGCTTTATAGCGCTCAAGAGAACCATCAGAGCGAGTCTTAATCTTATAGACCCACTTACAAGTGATGGGACGAACACGGGGAGGAAGAGAAACCAGATCCCATGTGCCAGTGCGCTCAAGGGCGGCAATCTCCTCTACCATCGCAACTGCCATTCAGGATGAACAACTGCATCTCGATAAGAAGTCGGCTCAAGAACGGTCGAAAGACCATAGCGAGAAGGAGAATATCGGTCAAGTGGCCGACAAGGCCAAGAACGAAGACCATAAGTCGGCTGAGAGGAGGAAGACAACACAGGAAGTAGAGGGTACATCATTAAGACTTATCTACAACACGTGGACGACGAATATAATGGAAAGGAAAAGAGGGAAGAGGTGGAATCACTAGAGGTGGAGACGAGGAATGTATCGGTGATGAAGGTGGAGAAGCGGAAGGTATCGGTGATGAAGGTGGAGAGTCATGTGATGAGGGAGAAGAAACCATAGGAGAGGATGCCATCGGATCTGCAATAGCGGGACGAGTAGGAATACTGGGCACAGAGGGAGGTGTATTCAGAAACATAAGAAAAGAGATGTCCTCCGTGGAAAAGGCCGAGGAGGATGGGCGCAGGTAGAAGGATTGAGACTCATCAAAGGTCACATCCCGAGAAATACGCATCCGGCGACCGACAGGATCCCAACACCGATAGCCCTTATGCTCATCACTATATCCGAGAAAGACACACTCAATAGACTGAACGGTCAGTTTGGTGCGTTTACAAGGGGCAAACAAAACATAGCAAACGCAACCAAACAAACGAAGCGTCGAATAATCAGGAGAACAGCCAAAAAGGCACAAGAGAGGAATACCACCCTGTAGAGCAGCAGATGGTTGAATGTTGATGAGATAGGTGGAAGTGGTAACAGCCTCAGCCCAGAAGTGAGGTGAAAGAGAAGGGGCGATCATCATCACACGCACCTTCTCAAGAAGGTGATGATGCTTGCGCTCAACCACACCATTCTGAGCATGAACACCAGAGCGAGAGAACCGAGTAAGAGTACCCTGCTCAGCAAGGAATCCTCGCAGCGCATGGGAGATATACTCACCAGCTGCATCTGCACGAAAAACACGAATAGGAGTGAAAAACTAGGTATGAACCATGGCAGCAATTTTTTTGTATATAGATAAGACCTCACTACGAGAAGACATGAAATAGATCCAAGTGAAACGAGAAAAGTCGTCTATAAAGATAATATAGTAGCGATTACCCCCTTTCGAAGCGAAGGGAGCCGGACCCCAAACATCAAAGTGAACGAGATGAAAAGGGCGCTCGGACATTGACTCATTGTGAGGGTAGAATAGTTGAATCTGCTTACCAAGCCTACAACCCAGACAATCTAACGAAGCGTTATCAGAGACAGACCCCAGAACACCACCATGAACCAAAGATGAGAGACGAGAACCACATAAATGGCCAAGACGATTATGCCACTACTGAAAAGAGCTGGTAGATGCAGCAAAGGGGCTGCGGGACTAGTGGCGGTGGCAGCGGAGGGAAGACGAAGCCAGTCAAGCTCCCAGAGACCATCAGAGTGTCGAGGGCCAGCACCAAGCAGGGCGGCCGTGCGACGATCCTGAACAGAACACAAATCAAAGTCAAGAATTACCCTACAACTAGAGTCAACAATCTGACCACCAGATATGAGCTGCATGGTAAGTCGGGGCACATGAGCGACAGAGAGAACATGAAATAAAGAAGTGCTAAGAGTGCCTCGACTAGCTACAGAGAGTGCCATCAGCCGTAAGAACACGAACAGGAGACTCGACAGGTCGAACGGAGGTCAAAGTGGAAGAATCATAAGTCATATGAAAAGACGCTCCAGTACCAAGAATCCATGGAGATGTACCTGAATGATGAGAAGGTGGTTTCTCAGTGCACGAAGAGTCAGTCACAGAACCTGCCGGTGAAGAATCCCAAGCAGCAAACAGGCATCGCAATTGCACAATCTCACACGCAGACAGGGACACATCGGAAGAGGGTCGAGGTAGAAATACCTGCCGACGATGAGCAGTCGCCACCACCCGTGGAAGCCGCGTGTAGAGTCGACCGAGAGTAGCGAGCAGACGTAGAGCTGCATGTGGAAGCCACTGGAGGAGTCGACGTAGAGCGATCACCTCCGCGCCCGGAAGCCACTAGAGGAGTCGACGTAGAGTGATCACCTCCGCGCCCGGAAGCCGCAAGAGGAGCTGACGTACAACGACCATCACAGCCTGCCGAAGACGTCATAGGGGACAGCATCACAGACGGACGAGAACCAAGCATCGAGCGACGACGTATGTGCGAGACGGGGTCAACATAGGGAACACCAATGAATATCACCAGATAACCAGGATGCGAGGGCTTTTTTTTGCTCACGGTTTAACCAAATACTAACTGAACCAATCTGCTACTCACCCTCACGAAGGAAGCCCGGGGGATAAAACAACGGACGCTCAACCGTCACGCGCTATCCAGATCAGAGTTTGGCAGCAGCAGAACACGCGGGCTTGCAGGAGACGCAGCCAACACTGGAGAAGCACCACGCGAGGTCGGGCACGTCCAACTGGCGAGATAGAGCGAAGCCGCCGCCGGCCGGAGGAGCAGCATCACGCTGGCTCGAAAACAAGCACACGCACACGATGCAACGAGCGGATATTCAGCGCGGTCGGCGAAGCAGCCAGACGGGAGCAGGCACTGCCTGGATCTGATGGGCCAGGGCCGGTCAGCATGCGACGGCAGGGCCACGGCCTGGAGGAGGCAGCTGCCGGCGAGCAGTCATGGTGGGGCCATGGCCAGGAGGAGGCAGCTAGCAGGGCCTGGTGGGCCGAGGTGGGTGGCGCTTGGAGGAGGACGAGGGAGCCGCCGGATCGAGACGGGAGTGACAGCGACTGAGTCCTCCAACCGAAGACACCAGCGCCAGATAGCAGATCGGGTGAATTGGGCGTTTGGCCTTCAAATGCAGTTGTAGATTAGGGGTTGAGGAAGCCTGCGACCACCGGCAAAGAAGGCAACGGCGATGCGCGAGGTTGGATCAGAGGCGAGTTGTGGCGCCAAAAACAAATCTCTAAACCTAGGCTCATGATACCATGTTATGATGCAACATGTATCATTAGGAGGCCAAAGCCAACATATATACATGTACAAGGGGATGCCAAAAGACCAGAACCCCCCCCCCTCTCTCGGCCCTCCCTCCCGCCCTAAAGCCAAACCCATTGTGTTCAATCAAACTTTTTTTCATATACATTTTGCCTTTTGTGGAGACAGGTGCCTACTCTCTCTCTACCCCTCCCTCTCCCCTCCCTCTCTCCCGCCCC
>NC_041392.1:342297912-342315156 GCF_002162155.2 Triticum dicoccoides
TGCTCAGGAAGAGCTCCGGTCAGCTGATTTCCGGCCAACAAAGTTGTGCGCGCGACGCAAAACACTGCTATCTCTCTCCCTCTCTCCCTCCCCCTCTCCCTCCCTCCCCCCTCTCTCTCATGTGTGTGCGTGTGTGTGTGTGTGTCCATGCTCAGGAAGAGCTCCAATGAGCTGATTTTCGGCCAACAGTTCGCATCAGACTTGTTCCGAGGGAGGGAGGAGGCATGTGAGTGGCGGAGGACTGCCTCGTCAGGCTCCAAAACCCCACCGCCGTTTGCACTTACCAAACCACGGACGCGGCAAGATGCAACACAGTGGAGGAGATATTATGGTGCAGTAAGTGGTGCACAATCCCAGCGACGGCACCAACCTCTCCTTCCCGATGATCACCTGCTCGAACTACTCCGACTGGGCGCTGGTAATGGAGGTCAACATGCGGCCGCAAGCCTGTGGGATGCCATCGAGGACGACACCGTCTCCTGAAAGGACGACCGGCGGGCCATGGCGACGCAGATCCAGTCCACCCTGCCAGAGAAGCATAGCATGCTCGCAGCGAAGAACCAAGGAGGCATGGGACGTGACCAGGACGCAGCGCGGCGGTCCCATGCGGGAGGTGAATGCCCAACGCCTCCGTGCTGAGTTCGAAACGATCGCCTTCAAGGATGGCGGGCGGATCGACGACTTCACGATGTGTATCACTGGACTAGTCGAAATGATTGCCTCCACACTTTGTTGTCCTAGCTTAGCTATTAAGTATTGCTAGCATAGCCGGTTTGGCTAGTCTTATAAAAGGACATGTACTCCTGTTTGTAGAAGTAAGCGTGTGATATTGGTATAAACCTATAGAGCTTCATACTACTTCCTTGTGTGCATGTGTGTTGAGAAAACGGTGAGTGGATCCTGGTTTGAGAACCTAGCAGTTCTAACAGACATAAAGAGAAGGTGTTGGAGCGGCTCAAGCCAAGAAAGGGCTCTTGCCTATGTTGCATGGCATCTCATAGTCCCGTGAGTCATGATGAGCGAAGTTGCATGGATGCCATTTTGTATGCTTCAGCTATCGGGTCCAGCATGTATGCAATGTTATGTACTCGACCAGATGTTTCCTATGCTCAAGTGTTACGAGCAGATACCAGGCTGAACGAGGTGAGAATCATTGAACAACAGTTAAAAATATACTTGAATACTTGAGAAGGACTAAGGATATGTTCTAGTTTATGGAGGTGAGGACGAGCTCGTTACAAAGGGTTACACTGATGCTAGTTTCCAAACTGATAAGGATGACTATCAATCGCAATCTCATTTTGTGTTCTTTCTAAATGGAGGTGCAGTGAGCTGGAAGAGCTCCAAGCAAGAAACGGTTGTTGATTCTATAACGGAGGCCCAGTACATCACGGCTTCTGAAGCTACGAAGGGAGATTTTCGGATTAAGAACTTCATTTATGCACTCCATGTGGTTCAGGGCGCGTCCAATTCTTTCGATTCCTATTGTGAGCTATCGCACAAGCCAAGGAACCAAGGCATCACTAGAAACACAAACACATACTCAAGCGATATCATCTCATATGAGAGATTGTTGAGAGAGGTGATGTAAACATATGCAAAGTACACACGGATCTAAATATTGGTGATCCACCGAAGAAGCCTCTCCCGCAGCCAAAGCATCAGGCGCACACAAGGGCCATGGGCATATGATGCCTAAATGATCGACTCTGGTGCAAGTGGGGGACTGTTGGAAATATGGCCTAGAGGCAATCATGTGATGATGTTATTTCCCTATGTATTCATGACTTATTTGTATTGTCCTTGCACATCATCACTGATATGTATCGATAATTATGTGACTTGTTTGTTAGACTATATATTGTATGATAATTATTCTAATGTTCCCTGGTTGATAAGGTTATACAAACACATATCCTTTGACTGGTATATGATTCGGTTAATGACTATGTTTCGCAAGCCATGGGCATAGACATGCTGCCCGATAGTATGAACTCGCGGATGGGGATCACCGAGTCAAACATATCCACTTCAAGACGCGTCAAGATATTGTAATTTGTTAGTCTCAAATACAACTTATATGTCGTGTCCTAGACTTGAGATCTTCGCATGTACTCAGGATGTCAATCGACTTTATTAGCCACTGAAGAAAAGAATAATATGGTCTTGATGCCAAACCATAAAGGAAATGAAAGGAACTGGAACAAAATAAAACATTTGAGTGGGCAAAACACTTGAAATGAACAACAGGATATAATCTAATTGTTGTAATAGGCTGAAAAAGCGTAACTAAATGTTTTAGTTGTTCCCTTGGAAACCATCATATGTTTCAAGCATATGCATCACTTTTACACAGAAAAGGTAGAACACATCCATAAATAGGCATATTTTATTTACTAAGCAAGATCTCTTCCAGAATGCTTAAGTCACTTAGTTTGCGCCGGTCCAGTTTGTTTTCTAGTTTACCTTGACCAGACCAACCACAGCATGCCTTATTGAATATAATTTGCTCGTTATTAACTTGCTTAGATGATATTATAGCAAGTTTAGGAAACTGTCCAAGGATGTACCATCTCACTTGACTAGTTTGGCACAAAGTTATTTCGGTTGGAAGAGTTACCTTGATTACAGCCGTCCATTTATTGCTACTTTTAACAGAAGGATTCAACTGAACAGCCATATCAGGTTCCCAACAACCCAGGGTAACTGGATCACCTGTTATGAAGATAATGTAACCATCCATAACATCTGCTTTAACGCTCCATGATATCGTACAGAATCCTTTACATGTTATGGCTGAGTCATCTGTAAGAAACCAACTGGGGATGACATAAACTTCAAAATATCCACAATGTGATGAGGTATTTTAGGTGCACATGCTTTTAACCTTAATATTAACACTAAAACAAAAATGAACAGCTTTACTGAAACAGAAAAATCAACCAGTCTACTGGTGCTACACAAACATTCTCGATTGATGTTGGCTATTGCCTATTTGGCTTTGCTAGTACAGATTAGAACTTCTGGATAATTTTTCTTGTTGTTTTGGTGTTCTTAACCTTCCCCCACTGCTCGTACAGAGCCAGACAATGACATCACATGGTTTCAAAATTATCGATATCCAATATTTATGCATTGAAATATACAAAGAAAACTAAAAGGTTGTTACCTCATTTCTAAATTCACGTCAATTTTGGTTAGTTTGGTATGTACCAAAATAATATGGTATATAAAGAAACCGAACCATATTTTGATTTCATATTGTATTTACTTAAGTATTGACACAGTATATACCAGAAAACATACTCCCTCTGTTCCATAATTCTTGTCATGGTTTTAGTTCAGATTTGAACTAAACGAATATGAATGCAGGGTTAGCCTTTATGTGACAAAATATATCAAATTTTCTAATTTGAAGGCAAAGGAGAAATTCTGTATTGATATAGTAATGATTAAAAATGATGGTGACTTCACATTTGCATACACTCAATCACAGTCATAAAGGATACGGAATAAATGTGAACCTAGACTAATATTACCTAGAAATCATAATTAATGTACAACTTTGTATTAGCACAACAGATTGTAAATTCAGATAACCAAACAATAAAATACCAAAGTTACAGACTAACATACAAAAATTGACTGACTGTCCATAGAAGTGCCAAGTAACGTATCCATATTTTCTCATGTTTTATCACATGGTACCTAAAAGATATGAAGGCATTCAACCTAAGCTAAAGAAATTACCATGTCCTGTAGACATCAGTTGAGTTGGGGAATGAGACGAGTTTGCTTCCACCTGAAGATTGCCACTGGGGGATTCTGTCAATTGCACTGAACACAAAGTGTGCCTGAATAAATATGAGTTGCCAATCAACCACGGGATCAAGTGGCACAAGGGAAATTGAAGCTCCGTTCATCTAAGCAGGCAAAGATACTGTTCTACTGCCCACTAGAATCAGAAACAATCCAGGAACTCTTCTTACTGCCTTCCATATTATTATTATTATTATTATTATTATTATTATTATTATTATTATTATTATTATTATTAGCAAACATAAGACTAATCCAAGAATTCACTCACGATGATTTCACGATAAATACATGAACTCTGAACTGTTACTTTAATAATGTGCGAGAAGCAAGTCACTAAGCAAAACCACACAAAAAAGATTCGGTATCAGCAGGATATCCACACAACCAAATGAGGATGAAATCCAGGAAGGGACCTTCCCCGGTGGCCGGTCAGCGCTGAGCTGAGACCGGCGGCGACGCGCGGGGTTGCCCGCATGGTACCCAGAGGGGGAGTTGGAGGCAAAGGGGGTGCGACCAGCGCGCGGGCAGCCATGGCAGGGCATCACAGGGACGAGGTCTCTCCTCCGCGTGTACCCACCACCACCACCACCACCATTTGCTGTGAGGATAGGGGGATTGGAGGAGGGCGTTGGGGTTTTAGAGGGGAAAAAAGTGGAGATGGGAGGACACGCTGATGGACACTAGATTGAGAAAGCTGGAGGAGATTGAGAAAGCTGGAGGAGATAAGAAGAAGGGCTTTCTCGTTATTATAAGGTGCGTGGGGAAGCCGAATTTTGGAACCGGATACACACTCTCTAATTTTTTTTAAAAAAAAACTTACAATCTACTACTACCTTCGTCTAGATTTATTGGCCTTCTTCTTATTTTGTGTCAAATTTTGACAGTAGATGAAAAAAACGTATATTGTTGGATTCATATTCAAAAGAGGTTTTCAATTATACTAATTTTGTACTGGTATTTATAAAAATGTCCTAGTATATAACTTATTTTTTGATAATTAAATCAAAGGTCAAAAATTGACTTAAAATACAACGGGACTAATAAAATCAAAACAAATAGTACCTGTGATGTGTATAAGTAGACGAACTAATAACGACTACAAACACTAAAGCAAGACGAAACCTTGTCGTGTCATTGCCCCTTCCTCACTATAGCCGGTAAAATTTTATTGTAGTAAACAGTCAAAAGCTGTCCGCTAAAACCCCAGAGGGCCAACGCACCAAAATAGCAACCATAGCAGATAAAGATAAGCTTAATCGGAAGAATCAAACATGACACTACACAAACGGAAGACTATATCCAAACAGATTCACCAAAGATCAACCCCGTGAAAATCACCGAGCGTGCCTCCACATGGCCTCTAACGACGCTTAATGCACCGTCGAGATGGCGGCTAGGCGGAAAGGACCGTATTCCATTATCTGTAAGATGGTGCTGCCTCGCTTTCCTGGTAAGGGCACAAACCCTATAATCGAACTGAAAATTGTAACTAAAAACGAAGTTCGAGCCCTCCCGTCAGCAAAGGCAGGGTCCACTACACCTGCATGGCCCTAAAGCCACCAGGTGTGGCAAACCGAAGACAGGGAAACCCTAATCGCATTGCCACCCAGAGATGCAAGACCAAGTGGTACAATATTTGATACGTCTAATTCTCATCACACGCACATCCTTTATGAATATTAAATCAAAGAAAATGGTAGAATATCAAATAGTTCTGGATATTTTTATATACATAGTCAAGTGTTCTACTCACGTGTAAAGTTTCATGGAGAAATAATATCAATGATATTTTGGGTAAAAAGGACAAAAATGATGCTATAAAAACCTAATGTTCAAAGCAATTTGGAGATATGATTTGTTTTCTTCGACAAACTTCACATGTGGGTACAACAATCGACCAGGTTTGTTGACCTAAAATTTTAGAATTGTTTGATTTTTCTATCGTTTAGATTTTACTATTCATGAAGTTTGTCCATGTACCCATACCCTGAGAGCTAACGGTCCGAAGTCGAGTTCGCCAGCTTGGTTGTCCTACATGCATATGCAAACCCCATTGCTCTGTTAACCATTCATAACAAAGCAGCTAAGGTTCCGTAACCTGGGATCTAATGGCAACTTGTAGGCCTCGGGGCTGACACTATGCGGATCTAGCAACTTCACTAGCCTCCGCATAATACTGATCCTAAGATACCACCTTCACAAAGTGTAAGCGTTGGAAATGTGCACACTCTGTGACAGGATGGTCGGTATCACACGTATTACAAATATTCTTCAAAAACAACAACAACTTCAAAAAGTCAAATAATGAATAGATACAACAAGGGTCTCTCAACCAAGAAAGAGCTCATGCAACCTAAGCGAATAAAACTATAGACAGTTAAGGAACAACAATTACCTTAATAAGACTTAAAGTAAAGCAAATGATGTCCATATCTCTGCCTAAACCGTTGTCTGAAGGCAACCAAGCTAATGTCATCCATCACCATACTTGTTCTAAATAAGTTGCAAGGATGGTTTAAGCAAGGTGAGTGCATGACATACTCCGCAGGTCTTATTACACAGGGTGACTAGACAAACTAAGCAATAGGTATGAAAGGGATAAGTGGTGAAGCAGGTGCAAGCTCGCACATGTGGCGACACACTACAACTATGTTGATCATAGGCTAGGAAAGAGAGAACATCTAAAGAGGTAACCCGTCGTTGGTGTCAAAACTGGCAGACCTCGGGTAGGGGGGCCGAGCTATTAGATCGGATCGATGGGTAACAAGAGACAGGGTACAAGGTGTTTTTACCCAGGTTCGGGCCCTCTTTGAGGAGGTAAAACCCTACGTCCTTCTCTTGCTTATATTGTGGGTGTATCAAAGTATAGAGTTGATCTACCTCGAGATCGTAAGTTGTGGACTAACCCTAAGGGTAATGGTGATGATGATCAATGTGTCTCTACGGACTAAATCTTCCGGTTTATATAGGCACCAGGGGTATCTAGGGTTACACATGGTCGGTTGCCATGTAGGGGTTACATGTCGATCCTAATAGATATACTTGGAGTACACGCCAAGTCCTCGGTGAAGCCTGATACGCTTACACCACAGGTTAGAAGCCTTTGGAGTCCTTCCTCATCAGCAGAGGTTCAATCCGTCCCATGGACTAGACCGGCTAGGCTGGGACCCCCTAGTCCAGGACACATCAGTAGCCCCGGAATTGGCCTTTGATGCCGAGGACGACAGTCTTCTATGGACGCACAACTTCGGCTAGGAGCCTTCGGCTCGACAGGCGAGTTCCTATTCATGATTTGAATTCGACTTTGAAGTCTTTGCTTTGAACATATGAGTTCTCTTTGGCCCTGGTCCCATCGCATGTTGTCTTGAGTGTTGTGTAGTTTGGGGAATCGAGACGCTTTTACAGCCAGACGTTGAAGCATCGCTTTTTCTCGCCTTATTTAACAGGTACCTGGCCCAAAGCACGACCAAGCGCATATTGGCCTTCCCCTCTCACGGTTCAGCGCCAACCTCCAAAGTCTAGCTTCAAGAGCTCCAGTAATGGCGAATGACACGGGCTCTTCTAGGAGCCCCCATGGTCCCCTCAAGGGAAACTGGGGAAGCTGCTCCTTCTTGTGTCTTCAACTAAATTGGCTTTCCACCCAGGGCTACCTGTTGGATCCAGATTCGGCCTCCACCCACCCGGGCTTAATATCCGTAGACGAGTAGACGCATGCCGACAGCCATCCCATCCCTCACGGGGATGAGCGGGTATGCTTTGTTTCTTTCCTCCTTCATGTCATGTGATTTGATATGCATACGTTCCTCCCAGGCTTGCTTGAGTTCTATGGGATCCAACTCCACCACCTGACCCCCAGTTGGATCCTACACATCGCAGGGTTCATCGCCCTTTGCAAAATGTACCTCGGATGCGCGCCACACTTCGGGATGTGGAGGAATTACTTTTGTGTGATGCCTTGTTACCGAGACGGGAAACTGACTGAAGTGGTAGCCGCCAAGGTATGCTGAATAGTCGGGACTGGCCACCCCGCTGGAACAAGAGGTGGCCCACATGGCCTAACTACACTATTTGATGTGAGATATGACTTATGAACAATGTCTGTTGCTCATCAATAGTGCTCCGCTGTAGAGCATGGTCGTCTCATCCCCGCAGGTCCGATGATATGCCTGAGGTTGACTTTGCCGGGCTGCAGCCGGACGGGTTCCAGCCGAACGGGCTCCAACCGGACGGGCACCAGCCGGCCAGGCTGCAGCATGACAGGGGTTGCTCCCCTGGAAACTTTTTGAAATGGTTTCTTGTCTCCTTGAGCCTACCCGAGGTTCATCTCCCCATCAGTAGCCTCCGAGCCTCCGGGCGACTCGAAGAGTTGAGCGGAGGGTCTCCATTGCTTCGTCTTTGAGGTTGCTGATGGCAGCCAATTGCAGACCTTGGTCAGCGTAGCTGACATATCTTTTTTGTTGACCCAGAAATGGAACTAAAAGAGTATCCCACACATATTTCGCTAGAGGTGACCATGGGCTATCAAACCCATGAGAGAAAGATTCCCT
Organism: Triticum dicoccoides; assembly: GCF_002162155.2. Lineage (NCBI taxonomy): Eukaryota > Viridiplantae > Streptophyta > Magnoliopsida > Poales > Poaceae > Triticum > Triticum dicoccoides. The sequence goes on from NC_041392.1 coordinate 342,306,282, forward strand.
TGAAGCGATGGTCTCTAGCAAGCTTTTGCTAAAGTGTCAAATCCAGCTTTTTACCGGATCAGCAAGCAAATAGTGATTCAAACATTTACAATAAAAAGAAGGTACGGGGATGAGGTCTTAATGCTTACAACCATGTATTGTTGTTGGGATAAAAAATGATATTAGTTTGTGCTCGGGAAGCCATCCATCAAGAGATCCTTGCTTCGTTTGGAATGGGGGATGTGTCCAAATAACATCCTGATCGGCACGAGTCTTGTATCAAGAATTAGTTGTTCTACTGAAGGCCATATTCAACTCGCGGGGTTTCCCTGATAATTAAGATAATAATATCATACAAAAGCTTTGGGTGTTCAATGACTAGACCTCATGAATCCCCAAGGATATTATCCATGTTACCCTACTGCACCTTACTATCACCGGTGTTCGGTATAACACTTCATGGTCCCCTTGCTCCTAGCCTCTCTGGTGCTCGATCTCCATGATCCTAGGTACCTGCAGGGATGAAGATCACGGACGAGACAATAGAAACTCCGCAATGCAATTTTATTTTATACATACAAAACATTGTGTCAAAGGCTTCTGTTGATCCCTTCACGAAATACTTGGGGCTGCAAGGCTCATGCCTCACCCCATACCTTACCGGACCACTCACACAAGGAGATCAGATCGCGAGAAGAAATCATTGAAGAACGCATCTTGAGATTGATTGACTGCAATATGTCTTACAATAGATGCCTTGTGCGATGCACATATAGCAAATCCTTCACCAAGAAGGTAGTCCTTGGATCTTCTCCTTCAGCCAATAGCTTCATCAACACTTGCATCAGATGATGTGGCAGCTCAGGTTCTTCATAGATCTTTTTAGCTTCTTCAAGGGGTGGATCTACTGGAAGAGCATGAAGAAGTTCATTCCAATAGCAAACGTCAAAGCAGAAGCTAAACAACCTGGCATCATGAAGAACAGACAACACTGGGCGAAAACATGGAATGGATTCCATGTCCACATGAGGAATATGGCGATGCGGGAAGATCTTGTTCTTATCAAACAACAATGAAGCATGGTAGTTCATTTGTGTCTTTGTCCAGAAGCGCAGACGCATGATCTTGGCTGAGTCATATGGTGACTCGCCGATAAATAAGTTCTTTTCTTCACAGAATTTGGCTCTATCAAATTGTGGTTGTCTGAGGCTTATGTCAATCTTTGGCATGACCGGAAATGGTTGAAGATTTCTTTTCTTCGGCCTGACATCAAATACTAGTCTAGGAGATCTAGTTGAGTCTTGTGGGTTAGTAACTACAAGTGACTTTGCAACTTCCTTGGCAGTGGCAGTTGGAATAGTACATGTATCTGCTGAAGGAATTGATTCATCGTGCGTGAGGGGATGCATTGACGACATCCACCATCAGGTCATCTTATGCAGTCTCATCAGCTATTGCAACCGGAATTTCTTCATTAATGGTTTGAAGAGAAGGTTGCCTTTCTTCAGAGCCAATATGAATTTCTTCGGAGCACGCATGCGACTGAGGTACTTGCGTCAGAGGTGTGGTGACAGGGGAATTGGGATGATCTGCGTCCAAATAGTCATCATGGAGCATGGGCATTATAGCGCCGTCAATATCCACATCCTTGTAACATCCCAAATTTTCAATTTGGAATGTTATACGTAGGTCATTCATGCATATCATATTTTATTGCATATTTCGTTTTTGTGATCCTCGAAATTCTAAGCAACTCAAGGACCCATGAAGAGAGTTGGGGATTTCACGATTTTCATATTTGAATTTTGTCAAATATTGAAACAAGGATCACTTTGGTTTTAATTAATTTTTCTCTCCGAAAATATTTCATATTAAAATATATGAGAGGAGATAATATGACTTATCCAAAATAAATGAAATATTGGAGGAAAAATATTAAAATCAAATAAATAATTTTTATTTCGATTTTATTGCAATTTTATTTGAATTAAGAAAAAAAATGTGTTTTTCAAAATTGCATTAGAGGCCCAAATAAATGTTCGCTTTGTCCGCTATATTTTTAGAGGACGGGGAAGATTTATTTCAGGATTTTTGAAGACCGTTTAGTATATCTTTTAATCGTTTTTCTGCGTGTCGGATTTTTGTTAAAAAAACGAGCCGCCTTACCGGGTCGTGTCCGCCTGGGACACTGACCCGGCCGGCCCTTTAAGAGCCGCAGCCCCGAGCAGCCAGCCCACCCCACCGAACCCCAAACCCTAGCCCGATCCGCGCCGCCGCCACCGGATCCGCCGCCGCCGCCTCGTGTCACCCACTGCCGCACCACCCCGCCGCCGTCGCCGGAGCCGCCCCGCCGGAGTTCCTGCCGCCGCCGCCGACGCGTTTGCCGAGGTTGCCACCGGTTTTATTTAAAAATTGTTCGGTTTTATTTCGAAAACCTAGATTCGTTGTTTTTTTATTAGATCGGTTCAGTTTTCTTGGTTTAGTTAAATAGCGGACGTTCGTCCATATGTTCGTTTTAACGAACGGTGTTCATCCGTTAGCCGCAGAGAGCGAACGTTCGTTCGTTAGCCTGTTCGTCAGTTTTTCTTTTTGCAGGTTTTTTCCGCGATTATGTTCGATCATGATTTCTGCCCTGATTTTCGTTTTAGTTTATCTTTTCTCTCGTTTATCGGAAGCAGGCGATTCAAACACCTAGATCTTCGTCTCGAAACCCTCTTTCTGTTTAACCAACTTGAACAAGATTTGGGTACTGTAAAATTTGACTTTAGTCCAGATTAGTAATCGGACCTTGTTTCTTTTGCAGTTTGAGTTTCGTTGCTCCGTTTGATTTGATTCTTTTTGCAAACCGGAGTTCTTAAGTTGAACTTTCTGGTTAGATCCTCTTATTTGAGTTTTACCCGTGCATCTTTGCTTGATTGCTTATGTATGCTATTGTTTATTTGCGATAGAACACCCGGAGTGTGAAGCGTGCTACTACGAGTCCCTAGGTTTTGCGGATCGTCTGCAAGGCAAGTAACACATTGATCATAACCCTTTCATACCCAGTTTCATGCATTAGTTACAGTACTCAAAACACTGCATGATTAGGATATGATTAACTTGTGGGTATTGGGAAGTAGATGATGAGGTAGAACCTATTACTTGTTTTATTATCAAACCCTTGGGAGTTACTTCTACGTTATGCTTTTATCGCTATGCTATGCTTGTAGACGTGGATTGGGTTTGAGTATATCCATGATAGATGTGAGTTGTTAATTAATGGTTTAAGTTAAGGTGGCAACTTTAATACACATCTGGGTGGATTGTTGGTTTTGGGCACCTGGGGTTATACCATTGTTGTCCTAGGAGATCCCGGGGTTATACCGTGTGATCCTCCTATAGTCCGCCACCCATGCTCAAAGGGATCATAAGATTATTCATGCTAGAAACTTCCGTGTGCAGCCACAAGCCATTACGGGCTCTGGCATAGTTGAGTATGTTGCATGACCTCTTCAAGTGGTAGGCTAGCAGATGTAGGGGATGTAGGTTGGTACTGTCTACCCGGGGTTAGAGTTAATGCTTCTGAAAGACTGTGTCTCGGTCATCCGTTTCTCAAACACCATGTAGTGCGAGAAATCCAACGGAGGAGATTGACTCTTGTGGGGAAAAGTGCGCAAACCTCTGCAGAGTGTACAAACTAATCATGGTTAGCCGTGTCCCCGGTTATGGACAATTTGAGTATCTGGTACCTGAATTATTGATTTGATCTCATCACTCTAAATTAATTTGCTGGGTTGTTAATGATTACCTTTTTAATTGGGATTGAGATGAGGATACCATTCTCAATGTTTCAACTACCATGATAGTTAAATAAAATATATTCCTTTGCGGTAGGGAAAATTGGCTTTTCGCAAAACAATGTAACCGTAGAGCCTCCACCAGCCAAATATGCATGTAGTGATAGCATTTACCTGTTCATTGCTCTACTGTGTTATATTGCCAGCATATTCCATGTGCTGACCCGTTTTCGGGCTGCAACTATCATGTTGCAGACTTTTCAGACGAGGAGTAAGGTGCGCTAGGTCGCTTGTCGTGCACTCAGCTATGCCTTTAGAGTTGATGGACTCACTTTATCTTCCAAGCCTTCCGCTGTTATCCTACTTAGATGGCCTTAAGCCATATTTATTATAGTAAGTTCTCTTTTGAGACATTCGATGTAATAAGTGTGTGATTGCTACTCTGTTATAAATCCTTTGAAGTACTGTGTGTGTCAGCATTACCGATCCAGGGATGACACTGAACACAGAGATTTGACCGTCTGAGGTCGGATCACTACAAAATGGTATCAGAGCACACGCTGAATGTAGGACACTGCCACTAAGATGAGCCATAGGTCACTCTTTTCTACTCATTTCTGACTCCTCTCCATTTTCTACTCCTTAGGATGGCGGACTCAAGGAACAAGTTTGCACAACCGGATGATGACACACCCTTTCGACGACACTTGAAGGAAGTCACTAGGTACCTGAACATTGGAATACCAAGCTTCACCGGGACCTACACCGCCACTTTACCAGAAGAGGAGCATTGGTTGATTCAAGTTCAAATACCAGGAAGGATGTTCACACCAGTCACTAAACCCATATAGTTTTCCTTTGACGCACCCACCTGGAGTCTAGGAAAGAGCATCACAGCCTACATTGCTATGGGACGAATTGGAGAAGTCTACAAACAGGAGCTAAAGGACACCATCTACCAGATATGTGGGTGCCGAGATGAGCAATGGGAGATGATCAGCACCAGGAAGGACAGGTCCATTGCAGCATTCATCCAGGAGTTAAACCATCATATCCATCGCCAGGAGAACCAGATGTGTGCAAGCATGATAGATTTGAAGAAGGCGATGACCAGTATCACAGAGCTAGAAGAGGAGCTTAAATCTACACGTGATGGATATGAGGAGGAAATGATGATACTTGTGGAGAAGAATGACGACATGACAAGGAAGCTAGGAGTTTTCATGGGAGACCCCGCGCCAGGAGGAGAAGACGATGAACCCAAGGAGATTCGTTCTGAAGACTACATCATCATCGACGACACCGACTCCGAACCTGATGATAGTGATGATGATTATGAAGACGAAGCCAGAGCGGATATCATGGAGTCTTCCACCGATCAAAACTTCTAGTAGACCACCATATGATTAGTAGTGTTTTCCCATGTATATAGTATAGTCTGAGCACTGTAACGATAGTTAGATCGATTGTATGCCCTTGCTTGATTGATTGAGTGATATGGTATGATTGTGTTTGTCTCATGTGCATATGGGTAGTGATTTCTCCTTAGATCTCATTCTATTCTAATCTCTCCCCTCTGAAACCCATCAGATGCCTCTGAGACGTGACCCCGGTTTTGTTTTCCCACCGGAGCTCACCCAGTTGATCCAGCAGCAGAATACACTGATGCAGTTACTAGTTTCGAATCAGGGCAACAACAACAACAATAACAACAACCCACCGCCACCACCACTAGTTGACAACTTAGCCCGTTTTCTTAGGCTACAACCACCGGTGTTTTCTAGTAGCACCGAGCCAATAGTTGCGGATGACTGGCTATGCAAGATTGGAAGGGAGTTGACCACCACAAGTTGCATAGATGTTGAGAAGGTGCGTTTTGCCGCACACCAATTGGATGGACAAGCAGCTTCCTGGTGGGAGAATTACACATCCACTTTCCCTGTAGCCAATATCACTTGGGATCAATTTCAGCAAGCTTTCCGCACCGCCCATGTCTCAACTAGAGCTATGAACATGAAGAAGCATGAGTTTCGCAACTTGCGCCAGGGAAATCATACTGTGGCTCAGTACGTAGATGAGTTTAGTAAGCTGTCTTGTTATGCCCCTGATGATGTGGCCACAGATGCCGCGAAGCAGGAGAAGTTTATGGAAGGGCTGAATGATGAGATAAGCAAGCAGTTGATGGTGGCAACATTTAACAACTACCAGGAGCTGGTAGACAAGGCTCTTATGATTGAAGGGAAACATCATCACATTGAGAGCCGCAAAAGGAAGTATGGACAAGGGAAGTACAATTCAGGAGCTCAACAGAAGCCTCGTTTCACCCTGAACTCGGGAGGATTGACCCATAACCATGGAGGCCACACCCACAATGGAGGGAGTTCGCATAACCACAGTGGCCCCAAGAATGGAAACGGGAATGGAGCAGGCAGCAATCAGAATCGTTCTAACCCAGCCACACCCGCCAAGAAGGATCAAAGTCACACTACCTGTTTCAAGTGCGGGAAGACTGGGCACTACGCCAATGACTGCCCGGAATTGAAGAACGGAAATGGAAGCGCTAGGAAGAAGCCCAACCCTTTCAACAGGGGACAAGTGAACCACATGAACGTGGAGGAGGTTGAAGAGCAGTCCGATGCAGTTATCGGTAAGTTTTTGGTTAAGTCATTTACCGCCCTTGTTTTATTTGATACTGGTGCATCACATTCATACATTTCAAGGGGATTTGTGGACAAGTTTAAGTTACCCACCTTAGCCCTTAGGACACCCTTGCTAGTAAGCTCACCCGGTGCAGAGTACATGGCCAATCGATGGTGCGATCGGTTACCCTTAACCATTGGTACCCATGTTTTCCCCTCGGACCTAATAATTCTGGAGTCACAAGGATTGGATGTGATACTAGGTATGGATTGGTTATCGAAGTATGGAGGAAACATTGATTGTGCTAGTAGGTCTATTCTACTCACCACCCCGGAGGGAAAAAAGGATCAAGTATGTATCTAGGCATGCGCCAAGGAGAACGCAAGTAAATTCTCTCACGGGAGTTGTTCAGGAGGAAGTGCCTGTTGTGAAGGATTACCCAGATGTATTTCCATAGGAGTTACCAGGCATGCCGCTAGATCGAGACATTGAGTTTTTGATAGAGCTCTTGCCAGGCACCGGACCGATATCGAAGAGACCATACCGGATGCCTGCAAATGATCTGGAGGAGATCAAGAAGCAGATTAAGTGTAACATCCCAAAATTCTAAATTTTGGAATGTTATAATAAATAGATAGATTTGATTGATTGTTTGATTGATTGTGTGAGATTGAGTGAAACTCGAAACCTTTTTGAAAGTTAAATGAGAGGGAATAAAAAGACTTTCCCAAACTTTCATTTTTCATTGGTGATCTTCAAGAATTCAAATTCTTTTCACCACGAAACCCTGGAGAGAAGATGACATGACTTCTTCCATTTATTTAAATGACAAGGGGTGTTGAAAATATTTGAATTTCATTTGGAAAATATTTCCAATTCTGAAACTTTATGCAACTCAATGATTTTCACGAGAGGAGATAAAATGACTTCTTCAAATTATATGAAATATGAGTTGGGAGTTTTAAAGGATCAAATTCAAAGTCTTTTTGGAATTATTTTTCAATTTGAAGTTATTTGGATTTTTTTCAAATCATTTTTCTCCAAAAATAAAATACATGGAAAATAGGGTAACATGATTCCCTACAACAGAAAATTGGAGAGAAATAAATTTGATTTCATTTTGGTATGTTTAAAATGATTTTTGTTGGATCTTATTAGAGCAGAAGCACTGTTAGAATTATTAGAATTTGTGTGTATTTTATTTAATGTCAGAAAAATGTTCATGTCGTAGAAAATCTTTTTCTAAAAATTTTGATACATAATATGCCTATATAAATTTTTTATTTTATTTTGTTATTCGGTTTTCCTTCTGTTTCTATTTTTAAAAAAAACTGTACGTGCGTCCCATATTTATTTATCGCCTACATGCGCAGTATAGTAGCTTCTGGCGCCCCATTGTTTTTCTCTTAAATAGGCCAGGCCCAGCCAGCCTTTTCTTTTTTTTCTCTTAGGCCGAATTTTGTAAAAAAAAAAAAAACTGCACCGCAGCACCGGCCAGAGGCCTTTAGGCCCATCAGCCTCTTTTCTTCTCTGTTTCGTATATTTTCATCTCCGTTTAGTCCCACATTGCCTAGCCCTTAACCCCTAAGCCTCTTTTCCACCAATAAATATAGACTCATAGAGCCTCCAAAAATCATCCGATTCGGGTTAAATCAATATTTTGATTTGACTAGATTCATTTAAGAAAAATATATTTCTCCTCTCCGACGTGACTTTTGGAAGTTGTCTCCTCTCTCCAAAGTTGTCTTTTCTTTGCCTTATAAAGGTATCTCTCTTTGTTTTTTTTTCTTCTTCTTATACTTTTGTAGTTTATTATTTTTTTAGGCTAATACGATAAAATAATTAGATTATCAATTAGTCTACGTATTTATACATTAGACTCTAGCCCGTATCTATTTTTTTCTTCCGCAAAACAGCTTGGGCCTGATTTTTCAAATAGCCAAAACTTTTTACTAGTTTGTCCAAATCCAACGAAACCAACGCCCACTTCTTCGTTATGATCCCCTCTATCCAGTAATCCAACCGAAACATGTTTTTGAAATTTTCAAATTTCGAATTTTGTTCAGATTTATATTCAAACTTCTTTTGAACATAACTTGAGTTTCGTAACTCCGATTTAGTTGATTCTTTTTGCAAATCGAAGCTCTTGACCTAAACTTTCTGATGAGGCCAAATTGATACAATTTTGGTACTGTTAGAAATTGTTTTATGTTGCAAAAGTTATTTGCTTGGTATTGACGTTTTCTGAATTGTCTTCTTCGTTCTTCTCGATCTTTTGAGTGATTGCTTATGTGTGGTTACTATTGCTTGCTTACGATAGATTGACCGGAGTGTGACGAGTAGAACTATCAAGAGTTATGAGTGCCAATCATCTTCATCAACATTGCAGGCAAGTTCACACTTTGATCATATCTCCTTTAAGAGTCGCCAGCCCACCCCACCGAACCCCAAACCCTAGCCCGATCCGTGCCGCCGCCGCA
>NC_041392.1:342315448-342328629 GCF_002162155.2 Triticum dicoccoides
ACCGTCACCGGAGTAGCCCGCCGCCCCGCCGGAGTTCCTGCCGCCGTCATCGACGTGTTTGCCGAGGTAGCCGCCGGTTTTATTTAAAAATTGTTCGGTTTTATTTCGAAAGCCTAGATTCGTTGTTTTTTTGATTAGATCGATTCGGTTTTCTTGGTTTAGTTATATAGCAGGCGTTCGTCCGTACGTTCGTTTTAATGAACAATGTTCATCCGTTAGCCGCAGACAACGAACGTTCGTTCGTTAGCCTGTTCGCCAGTTTTTCTTTTTCCAGGGGTTTTCCGTGATTATTTTCGTTGGAGATATGTGCCCTGATTTTCGTTTTAGTTTATCTTTTCGCTCATTTATCGGAATCAGACGATTCAAACGCCTAGGTCTTTGTATCGAAACTCTATTTCTGTTTAACCAACTTGAACAAGATTTGGGTACTGTAAAATTTGACTTTAGTCCAGATTAGTTATCGAACCTTGCTTCTTTCACAGTTTCAGTTTCGTTGCTTCGTTTGATTTGATTCTTTTTGCAAACTGGAGTTCTTAAGTTGAACTTTCTGGTTAGATCATCTTATTTGAGTTTTACCCATGCATCTTTGCTTGATTGCTTATGTATGCTATTGGTTGTTTGCAATAGAACACCCGGAGTGCGAAGCGTGGTACTACGAGTCCCTAGGTTTTGCGGATCGTCATCAAGTCAAGTAACACATTGATCTTACCCCTATCATACCCAGTTTTATGCATTAGTTACAATCCTCAAAACACTGCATGATTAGGATGTGATTAACTTGTGGGTATTGGGAAGTAGATGATGAGGTAGAACCTATTACCTGTTTTATTATCAAACCCTTGGGAGTTACTTCTACGTTATGCTTTTATCGCTATGCTATGCTCGTAGACGTGGATTGGGTTTGAGTGTATCCATGACAGATATGAGTTTTTAATTAATGGTTTAAGTTAAGGTGGCGACTTTAATACACATCTGGGTGGATTGTTGGTTTTGGGCACCTGGGGTTATACCAGTGTTGTCCTAGGAGATCCCGGGGTTATATCGTGTGATCCTCCTATGGTCCGCCACCCATGCTCAAAGGGATAATAAGATTATTCATGCTAGAAACTTCCGTGTGCAGCCACAAGCCATTACGGGCTCTGGCATAGTTGAGTATGTTGCATGACCTCTTCCAGTGGTAGGCTAGCAGATGTAGGGGATGTAGGTTGGTACTGTCTACCCGGGGTTAGAGTTAATGCTTTTGAAAGACTGTGTCTCGGTCATCCGTTTCTCAAACACCATGTAGTGCAAGAAATCCAACGGAGGAGATCGACTCTTGTGGGGAAAAGTGCGCAAACCTCTGCAGAGTGTACAAACTAATCATGGTTAGCCGTGTCCCCGGTTATGGACAATTTGAGTATCTGGTACCTGAATTATTGATTTGATCTCATCACTCTAAATTAATTTGTTGGGTTGTTAATGATTACCTTTTTAATTGGGATTGAGATGGGGATACCATTCTCAATGTTTCAACTACCATGATAGTTAAATAAAATATATTCCTTTGTAGTAGGGAAAAATTGTCTTTTCGCAAAACAATGTAACCGTAGAGCCTCCACCAGCCAAATATGCATGTAGTGATAGCATTTACCTGTTCATTGCTCTACTGTGTTATATTGCCAGCATATTCCATGTCCTGACCCATTTTCGGGCTGCAACGTATCATGCTGCAGACTTTTCAGACGAGGAGTTAGGTGTGCTAGGTCATTTGTTGTGCACTCAGCTATGCCTTTGGAGTTGATGGACTCACTTTATCTTCCAAGCCTTCCACTGTTATCCTGCTTAGATGGCCTTAAGCCATATTTATTATAATACGTTCTCTTTTGAGACATTCGATGTAATAAGTGTGTGATTGCTACTTTGTTATAAATCCTTTGAAGTACTGTGTGTGTCAGCATTACCGATCCAGGGATGACAGTGAACACGGAGATTTGACCGTCTGAGGTCGGATTGCTACAATCCTCTTGAGTTTCTTCACTACTTACAGATGAAGCAACGGTATTTTCTTCAGTCACGGGAGCTTGAGAAGGCTTCCGTGATGATACTTGATGAAGTGAAGCATCAACTTCCACTTCAATTTCTTCATCCATCTGCTTTGTGGTAGCAGCAGAATGTGTATGATATTCAGCAAGTATCTCAAGGGTAAGCCGGACTACAGTATTTGTTGGATTCGGTACAACACATTTACGAAATTCAAAGTACCGGTTCATTTATGGTTAAATGAACCGGCCCTTGGGGACTATAGATGAAGCTTTGTTCAAATTTTATTGGATTTCAGGAAAATCTAAAGGTACAGTCTTAGCCTATATCATAAAGTCTACAGATCATTCCGGTTTTCTCATAATCTGAAGACTTGGGGGCTGGCAGAATATAAGTAAGCCGGAAGAACACACCTCATACTTTAGCTGCAACTGCTTGACCATTTCGATCTCTGAGTCGCGGATGGAGTGCACATGGCTGAGATAGCCGGATAATATATCGTTGGCATTCAGATGGCCATAATGCGAAATATCAAAACACACTTTCTGTCTCTCCAATGCCTCTTGTTTCGCCATGTGACGAGCCAGCACAGTGGGATTCCCCGGCTCAATGAAGCGGCTCCCAGTGATCAGAACGTCTTGAGCAGACAGTGATGGCGGGTTAGCCGAGCTGGATGGTCCAGTGGTAGAAGGGTTAACGGTGGCATTGTCGGCTGACGGCTCAGGAGGATTTAATTCAACATTGGCGGCCGGGTCCTCTGGAGTTTCAGTAGGAGGGGTAGAAAGTGGCATGGCCGGTTCAGGCGCCAGGACTGGCGGGTCTTCCACTGGTTTAGCCACCTTGGCCTTCTTGGACTTAGCTTGACCACTAAAAGAAATGTTATGACACTATCAATATAAAGATACAATTTGAAAAACACAGAGAAAAAAGGGTTCTTTCTTACCTAGGGGCGGTCTTAAAAGCCGGAAATTGGGTCTGAGACGAGTCGCCAGAAGAGCGAGACACCTCCTGCAAAGATAAAACAAAGTAAGTAATGCAAGGGAGATGATCCATTAACAGAAAGTCAAAGACAAGAAATAAACCTCATTCTGGCATTTTTGAGGAGTGTGTTGAAGAACAGCAGGCGGTTCATCGTCATTCCGGGTCTGACGGCAGCTCTCATGTTGCTGCTTTTTCAAAAGAAAATGAGGATCCAGATAAGCCAAAGGGTGTGAAAACCTTACTTTCCGGGTTACGACTCGAAGTTTCTGTCTTGGCAAATGGGCTGAGTCGAAGGAAATAGTTACCTCTTCTTCCACGGCCTGACTGGCCCCTATGTCGTCCTGGCAATGATTAGTGTTAATAAGATTATTAAAAAGTTGGCCAAGGGAGTCAAGGGCTACCTCCGACTCAGAAGTATCATCAAGCTTCATCATATCCTTAGCGGTACTTTTCTTCTTCTTGGACCGCCGAGTCGTTTTCTTGGTGTTGATAGCAGCGGCTCTAGCCTTCTTGGCGGCTTCGTGGTCGTACTTGGCTTTCCAGAAATCAGATCTGGCCTGTAGATGAATAAACGAAGATAAAAGATCAAGCAAGTACTTAAGACGGCTGGGAAAATACAAAGGAATCAAAGGTTCTTTACCTCTGGCGTCGGGTTAAGTTTGCAGAAGGGGTTTAACCCGACCTTACTGCAGTCTTCGTATTTGCCGTTTACCAGAAGGGTTGACATTGCAACAATATCTTCTTCAGGTAATTGGACGGAGCTGTGACGAAGAGAATCATTTGGGCCTCCACCATATTCACACATCAGTTTTGATCGGCGGCTTAGAGGGATAACCCGCCATGAGATCCAGCAGCGGGTCAAGTCAACTCCAGTTAAACCGTTCCCTAATAAGGCGTTAATCCTTTTGATTGATGGGATCATCTTCTTGCGTTCGGCAGCAGTAAGCTTGTCAGGGAGCACGAATTTGGAGTCAAGACGCTCGGCGTGATAACCCGACAGTGGCTTCTCGTTTGCTAGTGAAGTGTCTTGACAATAGAACCAAGTCTGATTCCAGTCTTTTGGATGACTCGGCAAGACTATGAGGGGGAAGACAGCGCCCTGAGGACGCTGAATTGAGATGCCTCCAAGCTCCAAGCTAAGGCCGTTGGTGCACTTGTTTTGCCGGTTTAGATAAAAATACTCTCTAAACAGTTCCACGATCGGCTCTTCCTGAAGGTACACCTCACAGAGCACTTGGAAGTTGCAGATATTGGATATGGAATTGGGCCCGATATATTGAGGGTGGAGTTTGAAAAAATGGAGGACATCTCTGAAGAACTTTGAGCCGGTGTAACACCCTCGATGCGACTATATCTCCCACGTGTCGAGGCACGACTTAGAGGCATAATCGCATTGAAGGCATATGTCGCAAGTTAGGCAATCTTCACAACATCCCATGTAATATGAATAATAAAGGGGAGATAACATAGTTGGCTTACACTCGCCATGTCAATCAAGTACATAAATAACATTACATCAACCAAACACTCATGGCCCGACTACGGCGCCAAAATAAAAGATAACCCAACATGCGACACGGTCCCAATCACCCCCAACTGGGCACCACTACTGATCATCAGGAAAGGAAACATAGTAATGTTGAGAGTCTTCGTCGAACTCCCACTTGAGCTCAAACGCGTCTCCTGGAGCGGAATCATCGGGCACTGCATCTGGTGTAATAGTGATCTGTGAGCCACAGGGACTCGGCAATCTCGCACCCTCGCGATCAAGACTATTTAAGCTTATAGGTAAGGCAAGGTAAAATATGTGGAGCTGCAGCAAGCGACTAGCAAAGTATGGTGGCTATCCTGTTCGCAAAAGAGAGCGAGAATAGGAGGCAAAGCGCGAGCGAGAAACTAGAGAACAACCTGCACAAACATTACTCCAACACCGTGTCCACTTCCCGGACTCCGCTGAGAAGAGGCCATCACGGTAACACACTTAGTTGATTCATTTTAATTAAGTTAAGGTTCAAGTTATCTACAACCGGACATTAAGAAATTCCCATCTGCCCATAACCGCGGGCACGGCTTTCGAAAGTTCAAATCCCTGCAGGGGAGTCCCAACTTAGCCCATGAAAAGCTCTCACGGTCAACGAAGGAATAGACCTCCTCCCAAGACGTTCCGATCAGACTCGGTATCTCGGTTCTTCAAGACACTTCGACAGGTTAAAACAAGGGGTTAATTATCCTTTTGCCCTCAGTGGTGTCCATGTGCTCAGTTTTGCCCTCAGATGCAAATTGTCCTCAGTTTTGCCCCTAGTCCGTGCACAGCAACTACGACGAGGCCAAACGGCCATATTTGAGTCCATTCCGTCCGCCGGCGTTAGTAGTTGTGGGTCCGGAGCTTACACGTGGGACCGCGTGGACGTGGGTCCGGAGCTGACATGTAGGCCCCTGCAACTAAATCCCCAAATCATTCTAGCTCACACCCATTCGCCCGGCCGGCTGTCGTGCGCCGCCGCCGCCGCCACCTGCGCCGCGGCCAGCACCTGCCCCGCCACCAGCTGCACGCCCTGCTCCGCCGCTACCTCCCTGCGCCTACGCTCCACGGCTCATTGTGACGCCCACCACCTTCCTGCGACGCCACGGGTGGGGCGCCCACCACCTGCTCGACCCGCGGCGCGGCCTCCTTCCGTGCGCCCGGCCAGAGCGCTCAAAGGTGGGGGGCTGCTGGAGCTATTTGAACTAGGAGGAAGAACCCTAGGGCGAAATGGAGAGCAGCGGCGACCCCGGAGTATTTGGCGAGGCAGGCATCGGGCCGGAGATCCGCCGCGTCCATGACTGGGTTCCCGAGGGGTAAGTCTCGCCTCTTGTTTAGATTGAGCTTAGTTGTGCATTTGAACACTCGATTCGAGTAGGTTTGCCCAATTAGTGTGCTGATTGCGTCTCTGTTTTTCGCTGGTTAGGATGGAGTTGCGGTTTGCTTTCATGGTGCACATTAGAAGGGACCGGTACATGTTCGGTGCAAAGGATAAGAAGAAATACCAAGGAGGTTTTGATTATCGGTTGCCAATGGCTAGTAATTGGAGTTTCAGACAATTTGGGGAGGTAATTTGTAGCCAATATCCTTGGGGTTTGCTTGATGAAGTGGTTTACAAATACTATGATGGGGGGAAGAATTGGGTGACAGTTAGTAATGATGAAGAGCTAGCTACCATGTGTTGTTAGGCATAAAGAGAAAGATAATTTCCATGTGAGGCTGCAAGTTGATGTGCTTGAGCAGGCATTTGGACCTAGGATGGCGGGTGCAACATCTCGGGGAGAATCAAGTCGTCATAATGGCATCTCTAGCCAGAACAGTTCAGTTGGTGCACGGCGACGTGGTGGCTCGACAAGTGTGGGCAACAACAGTAGGGTCCCCCTTGAAGTGGAGCCTGATGGCTACAATTCTGGGGTTGATGAAGAGAAGTTATATTCTGATGTTATTCAGAATTTACGACGGGCACCTAGGGCTGAAAACCAAGATGAGGCTCACAATGCAGTCCGTGTGGATGATGACGCGATGGGTGAGGACGAAGACCTTGCAGCTGTTCAATGGGACCCTTTGAACCCTCAAATGGAAGAAGGTACAGTTTTTGCATCCATGAATGAGTGTAGAAATGCACTTGTGACATACTGCATCAAGATAGAACGTACTTTCAAAGTTGACAAGAGCGATCAAGTACGTTACAGAGTGCACTGTCCGACTGAGGGTTGTCCATGGAGGCTGCTTGCAGCTAAAATGCGGAATAGCACTAATGTTCAGGTCAAAGTGAATCCTTTTAAGCACACATGTCAGGAATCAACCCTTAGGAAGGATACAATCAGTAGAGCCAAGTCAAGATGGGTGGCAAAAGAAGTAAAAAAGTGGGTGAAAGAAAACCAGCAAGTGGGTCCAAAGGAATTGCAGAAGAACATCAAAGATAAGTTCAAGATAGATTTACCATACATGAGGTTGTTCAATGGTAAACAACATGTTATGGATTCTATTTATGGTAACTGGCAGGAAAGTTTTCAATTGTTGTATTCATTCAAAGGTGAAGTGGAGAGGACAAGCCCATGTAGTATTGTAGATATTGATCACCACACCGTGGAGTACACATTCAGGGGAGTGACAAAGACCAAGGAATGTTTTAGAAGGGTTTTTGTCTGCTTTGAGGCTTGTCACCGGGGTTTTTTGGCAGGCTGCAGGCCTTATTTGGCTATTGATGCCACTTTTCTCACAGGAAGGTTTAAAGGATAGTTAGTAGCAGCTTGTGCAGTTGATGCACATAGTTTTGTATTTCCAGTTGCCTATGGTGTGCTAGAGACAGAGTCTGAGGAGAGCTGGACTTGGTTTTTGCATAATCTCCGCCGGGCTATTGCACATCCCAATGGGTTGGTCATTCATACAGATGCCTGCAAAGGTTTAGAAGTGGCCGTGGACAATGTGTTCCCTGGAGTAGAGCATAGGGAATGCATGCGTCACCTTGCTGCAAATTTCATGAAGAAATTCAAAGGAAAGGTGTATACCGACAATTTATGGCCAGCATCTTTGACATGCAGTGTGAAGAAGCACAACTACCACTTGAGGCAGTTATACATGAATCCCAAAGTGAAAGAATACTTGGAAACACACCACTCCAAGTTATGGGCCAGAAGCCAATTCAGTGAAGTGAGCAAAGTTGACTATGTGCATAATAATCTAGCAGAGTCTTTCAACTCAACAATCCGGAAACTAAAGGGTCATTATGTGGTGGATTTGCTTGACAGAATAAGGATAGAATACATGCAGAAATTTCATTATCGTGCAGGAATAGCCGAGGCAAAATTCATGGGCCACATTATCATCCCTGCCGTGATGAATGAACTGAAGCAGAAGACAACAGGCTTGGAAATGAACATGACGCTTTGCTCGGGTACCACAGCAGAGATATCATATTTGGATAAAGAGAAGAGGGAATGGAGATATCCAGTGGATTTAGAAGCTAGAACTTGCAGTTGTAGGCAATGGCAGATAACTGGGTTGCCATGCATTCATGCCTTGTTTTTCATCACTTCTCTCCCAGGTCCAGCAGGGAACATACAGCAGTATGTGCATGATTACTACTCTGTTGCAAGGTTCAAAGCCACATATGCTTATGCCTTGCCTGCTATGGAGGGAAAACAACAATGGGACATGGTGGACCCTGGATTCAAGCTTTGCGCTCCAGTTCTGAAGAGAGCAGCAGGTAGACCAAGGAAGAGTCGAATAAGACCTCGCAGCGAAGGAGCTGGACTTGGAGCGAGGAAGCGTAAGTGCACAAGATGTGGTGGGTCTGGTCATTTCGGTAAGTATTGTGATAACACAGTAGATCCAGCATTCGGAGAGAGTTTCGATGAAGGCTTCGATGAAAATGATGGTCAGCAGCCGGTTGCCTCAACAGATGATGAAAATGTTGGTCAACAGCCGGTTGCCTCAACAGATGATGAAAATGATGGTCAACAGCCGGATGATTTTGACGATGATCCAAAATATCCTCCAAATAATGATTCAAGTGAGGCTCCAAATGGTAATCCAAGTGAGGCTCTAAATGGTGATCATGGTGATCCAAGTGAGGCTCCAAATGATGATCCAAGTGAGGCTCCAAATGGTGACCAACCTTCTGTTGTTGTGAGTTCTGCTAGGTATGTAAATCTTGCAAGGGTCAAATACTACTGTACATCTATCACTTGACACGATCTCATTACCGTTTATGTTTGGACCCTTTATGTTTTGCACAGATCTATGGTAGGTTTGAAGAAGACGCGCAAGGTACCGACAACCAAGAGAAGAAGAGAATAAACAATGAGCACAAGGTGCACGAGGAGCAAAGTGATGACAAGAAGCTCAAGGAACAGACAGAAGCCCCAACGCTATCTATGAACAATTATGAAACATTATGAATAAGGAATGATGTTGTATTATGAAACATGTTTGACATGATGTTTAAATATCTATTGGATGATGTTTGAATGAGCACATGGTTTTTCCTTTTTTTGATTTTTTTGAATTTTATTTTGCTCATTTAAATTCTGGTCAAACCTAACTTTGACCAAGATTTAAGCAAGTCTAAGACATCAAAATGAAAAACTAAGCCTGGATACTTCTTAGTCAATCCAAAATGAAGTTGTGGTGAGGTTTTTGAAATTTTCATGAAAAATGTGCTAAAAAGAGGGGTCCAAAGGTAGGGTAAACGGCCTCATTTCTAAGCAAGGTTTTTTTCGACCTTATCTAAATCAGTCAAATAACTTTCCTACACATATATTCTATATGTACAGACTATGTGCGCTGGTTTTTCCATTTTTCCATTTTTTTTAAATTTGTTTTGCTCATTTGAATTCTGGTCAAACTTAACTTTGACCAAGATTTAAACAAGTGTAAAACATCAAAATGAAAAACTAAGCCTGGATCCTTCTTAGTCACTCCAAAATGAAGCTGTGGTGAGTTTTTTGAAATTTTCATGTTCATTTCCCCAAAACACTTCTCTTCACTTCATACAAGAGAGTTTGAGATACTCGAGATATCATACAATACACATGAACTTATCATTTAAATGTATGTAAAGCTTGTTTATCAACTTAAATCGTTAGTATATGACATAAGAAGACTATGTGCGCAGATTTTTCATTTTTCTGATTTTTATTTAATTTATTATGCTCATTTGAAATCTGGTCAAACATAGCTTTGACTGCTCCAAACCCCTCCCAAACCCCGCTAACCCTAGCGCTGAATAAGGACCATTCATCTAACCCTAGCGGTGATCAAGGGCCGTCGATCTAACCCTTCTAGAAGGAATCTGCGGGGAGGAGGGGGGCGATCCGCGAGATGCAATCTGATTGGCTGGGAGATTGTTTTTTTAACAAATATCGGGCGCGCTGGATGGACCGTTGGGCCGTCTCGTTGTCTGGGCCTGAGACTGCAGTAAATAGCCCGTCTCAGCCTTTCCAGGCCTTGCATGCATGGAGGCGGCTACGTGGGTTTGCGCATGCGCGGGAGGCGGCGACGTGCATGCATGCGAGTGAGGCGAGCGAGGCGCGCTAGGCGAGCTAGGTGGTTCAGGGCAGTGGTTCAGGGTAGCGGTTCACATGCACTGCCCGGTCAAAGATGCATCGTTTTCGTGCAAAAATTTAAGTGTGCAAAACGTAACGGATACACACACGCGTCCGGATTCACACACGCACCGTTCTCATCCTTTCTCTCTTCCTCTCCCACCCACAGGCCTATAAATGGGGTGCCTCTCTTCCTCTCCCACCCACAAGCCAGATCCGATCCTCTCCAACTTCAAACACCCAAGCGACCGAGCCCTCCCCAAGCGAGACCAAGTGAAGAAGATGCAGTTCAACGGGCCGACCTTCAGCCGTCCGCCTGTGGTGCCGGAGCTGCGCTACCCACCGGGCGTGCTCGTGGAGAGGGAGCTCCGTGTGTGGGCTATTTCAAGGTGGAGGGGTTCCGTCGAACTCACCCGCGCCTTCCTCAGAGCCGGCTATGCCCACCTCCCACGGGGCTCGCCGAGGATGTTCACCCTCAACGAGGTTCGTGACCGCGGCGGCATCCTCCTACTGCTCACGGTCACCTTCACCAACCCATTTGACGCGCGCGAGCTCCTCGGCCAAGTCTTTTGGTGCGGCTGTGAGGCCATCTTCTTCACCGTCTACAACATCTACACCAACTACGAGCGCATCTTCCCCGCTCCAGGCCAGATGCACTCCCTTCCCTACGACGAGGAGGAGGAGGTGTGAAGATGAAGACGGTGTTGAAGGGGCGCGCGCGGCCAAGGTGGAAGAAGGAGGTCAAGATGAAGATGTTCAAGCCCGGAGTCAAGCTCGTCATGTTTGGTTTTTTATTTTGTTGCTTTTCTATGTCGTGTCGTGTCGTGTCATGTTTCATCATGTGTCCGTGAACTGTCCGTGAACTTATCTAAGTTATTGTAATGGTACGGTGTGTTCCATCTTATTATGTGTGTTAAAAAATGTCCGTGCCCAAACTTATCATTTCTTCCCTAAACAAGTCATGAAGTTCGAGAACTTGTGGTTTTCGGAGGGGGTGAGAAGCCCTCTGTTTCATTCAAACAAAAAGTCATGAACTAACATGCAAATTTATTCCCTTTAAATCCTAAACCAAGTGCCACTCTAACCCTAAACCAAGTGCCACTCTGACCAAAATCATGTGGTAGTGCAACATACATTTTCAACCTTCCAACCCTCCAAAATTTAAGTGCAAAACAAAGGAAAACCACTCTCACGCGTGTGCAACATTCACGGTCTCACTATTTTTTTTTAAAAAAATTCACAGTCTCACTATGTATACCTTCTTTCCCTACCCATGTCAAAGTCTTGCCATCTGTCCTAGCGGTTACCAGCGTAGCCCTAAACACCACAAACCCACGTGGTCCTGGGTTCGAGTCCCCAGGCGCACCAATTTTTTGTGCATTTTCCACCCTTCATTTTTTAGACATATTATGTTTTTCTCAATGTAATGCCCTTAAAAAATGTTCATTTATTTTGGCACCTGGCGTAAACCTCTACCAGAGCTGAGGCACATTTTTCATGACATTTTGGTCTTTGATTTAAATCACGGTGTATTTGAATTGGATTAATTAACAGCTCCAAAAAATTTCTAACATTAATTGTTTGGCTCCGGAATAATTCAATTAGCTTCCACAAAAAGTTTCAGCATTATGATTTACTGCCTAAATTAAATCAGAATAGAAAACAGAAAAATACGCAAGAAAACCCCTGAATGGGCCTAATTGGATGCAGTTGGCCCATTAGTCTAGCCTGCACTTGGCTCTACGCTCTGAATTTGGCCCAAGAGCAACCTTTGTTTGGACAGAAAGGCAGAGCAGAGAGCTGCATTTCATTGATCAAAAGTTTCTGAATTCCTAATTTCTTCTCTTTTTTTCCAACATATTTAAATGTTGGTCACTTCTTCTCTTTTTGTTTCAACATTTAAACAACTTTAACCAACATTTAAACTAGGTGAATTTCTCAAACAATTTCAAGATTACAAATTCCTTCATAATTCATGCCTTTCCATACATTTTCAACATTACAACCAGTGCGATTACCATACCTACAAATGCCCAAAAGTATTTGCAAATGGGTATTGGTAGTGCTTGATCTTCAAGCTTCCTAACCTTCTTCTTCAACATCCTAAGCTCAATAGCTAGCTCTCTGTCAGTGCGTGCTTCGCCATCCATCTCTTCTTCCGGAGCTCGTGGTGTGGCCACTGCCGTTCATGGCAACATGCGCAACCATTCTTCATGCTCTTCTTGCAGTTCATTCATCAGAGTCTTGGCCAGAGCATCGACCCAAAGAAAGAAGCATGTCACCTGCATGAACACTAAACAGATCAACCCATTGCTCAAACATCCCGACGACGAAAATGGTGCAATTGCCCCGATTCTTACCCCATTCTCGCTGCACACGTAGAACGGATGATTCTGGTTCCTCGGTGTCTGAGAAACCCTTCGATCAACGCGCGCCCGGCACCGCGGACAGACGAAGACAGGCATGTCCACACGCGCCCGGCTCTGCATCCGCGAGGTGGTGCGGGAGCTTGAGGAAGACATGGAGCTCGGAGCCGAAGGGGATCTCAACGCCGCCGCGCCCTCCACAGCCAGCTTCCCACCGCCGCGCCCTCCACAGCTAGCTTCCCGCCGCCGTGCTCTCTCTCTCGCCGTGGTCACCGCCGTGCTCTCTGTCACCGTGGTCACCACCGCTGTCGCCCGCTTATATAGCACACCCGCCAACGGCTCTCTGCTCAACGGCTCTTTGCTGGGTCCCACAAGCCACGCGTGCAACGGTCTAAATAAAATTGGCCGTTTCTGCCGCCTGGTCCCACCTGTAAGGGCCGAGTCAAAAGGTTGACCTGACGGAGACGGCAGAGTTCACGGAACGAGTCGGTGCGCATGGACTAGGGGCAAAACTGAGCACAATTCGCATCTGAGGGCAAAACTGAGCACATGGACACCACTGAGGGCAAAAGGATAATTAACCCTAAAACAAGACCAACAACACCGCCCGAATGTGCCGACAAATCCCGATAGGAGCTGCACATATCTCGTTCTCAGGGCACACTCAGATGAGCGCTCCATACAACTAAAACCAAACCTCGAGTTTCCCCGAGGGGGCGCTGCACAGGACTCTAGTTTGGACCA
>NC_041392.1:342328930-342331225 GCF_002162155.2 Triticum dicoccoides
GGTTAAAATAAGATGACCATTGGGCTCCGGAAACCCAAGGGAAAAAGAGGCTAGGTGGCAAATGGTAAAACCAAGGTTGGGCATTGCTGGAAAAGTTTTAATCAAGGCGAACTATCAAGGGGTTCCCATTAAAACCCAACCGCGTAAGGAACGTAAAATCCGGGAACATAACACCGATATGACGAAAACTAGGGCGGCTAGAGTGGAACAAAACACTAGGCGAGAGGCTGAGCCTTCCACCCTTTATCAAGTATATAGATGCATTAAGATAACATGGCAATATAATGATATCCCAACAAGTAAAAAAATGTTCCAACAAGGAACAGCCTTGAATCTTCACCTGCAACTAGCAACGCTATAAGAGGGGCTGAGCAAAGTGGTAACATAGCCAATCAACGGTTTGCTAGGACAAGGTGGGTTAGAGGTTTGACATGGCAATTTGGGAGGCTTGAAAGCAAGTGGTAGGCATCATAGGATTGGCATAGCAAAAGAGCGAGCAAAACTAGCATAGCAAAGATAGTAGTGATTTCGAGGGTATGATCATCTTGCATGCACAGTTGTCAGAGTTGACTGGATCCTCGAAAGCAAACTCAACGGGCTCCTGTTAGCGAACTCGTCTCCCGGCTCTACCCAAACAAGACAAACAAGCAACAAGGACACAATCAACCACGTGCAAGATCTCAAACAATATGATGCAATGATGATATGCTATGCGGGATGCATATGCAAGATTATGATAGGAAATGCAAGATTCTGTCCTCAACTTGGGAATCCAAGTGTGCCACTGGAAATATGAGATAAAATCGCTTAAAAATGATATAAAGAACGGCGTAATCGGAGTTACGGTTTGGAAATGGCAAGCGATTCAAATATGATACCGGTCTGCGATTTACAGCAAGTAGCCATCTAAATGCAATGAGATGAACATGCCACAGCACCCAAACATGGCAACAAAATACATGGCAGGGATGCATTCAAGATTCTTAACAAAAGTCTAGCACTGAGCTACGGCCAATTAATCCATTAATAGGTTCAAACAAGCATGGCAAAAATGCATATGACAAACAGATTTCAGACTTCGTGAAATTAACACTTGTCTGGAATTTCAGATCAGATAGCACTCTTCGGAGCAATAAAACTACATGCTACAGGACTTGAACATGGCAAAGTAAAGCATGTCATGGAGCTACTCAAAGAGCTTAAAAAAAGCCCCTTAGTGACCTTGAGCCAAAAGGGATCAGAAAATACAATTGCAAGCATGTGAACATAGCAAAAACATAATCAGATCACAGACTTAGTGAAAACTGGAGCATGCTGAAAACAGATATCAAGTAGTCATGTTTACGAGCTCGATGCACTCACTACGGAGCAAGTCATGATAGGCTAAGCATACACCCATCAAGAATACACAAAATGCAAGCTAGACATGGCAAGAACAATAGCATAGCATTCACGGAACAACTACAACATCATCGGCAAAATTGCAAACAAGTTGACAATCTGCCCAGATTCACAAAGTAGCAAAAGTAGAGCTCGATTGACTCCAGCTAGGGTGCTCCATAATTGCAAACAAAGACATGGATGGATAGAGCACTACAAGATTAACAAAACATCCTTACTGATCATCCTCAAAAGAGGCACGGATCACTAGGAAACAACATGAACATATGGCAATATGAGATAACAGATCAAGGACTTAGTGGAAATGCTAAGTCCCTGAAAACAGAATTACCAAGTGCACCACTTTGCAAGCTTGTGCTAGTCACCACACACATCACAAAAATACATGGGTTGCACCTCTGGAAATATGACAAAACCCTTAACAAAACATATGTAGAACTCATGGGCATAACATGCACACAATAATCATGGAAAAAATGACAAAAAGCTAAATGGAGCAGCAGATCTGACAATTATCTCAAGTAGCCCTCTTCTAATAGCATTTCGGGCATCAAGATGAACTCAAATAAAAATGATGCAATGAAATGAAATGATGTACTCTCTGAGATGAACATTTTGATATGCTATATGCCAAAAATGGAGCTACGGATGCAAAGTTACGGCATGATGAACATGGGCACTTGAAACGGAAAATATCAGGGACTCAGTAGAATTTTCGACCTCCGGATCTAGGGTTCGTCCGGCGCGCGAACCGAGGTGGCGGCGCGGCTCGCCGGAGAGGACCCGGAGCTCGCCGGAGAGGGGTGCCGGCGCCAGATCCGGGCGTGGGGATGCCGGATCTGGCCGGCGGCGGGGCGGCGACGACGGAGCGCGACGTCAGCGGGGGCGGCGCGG
>NC_041392.1:342331789-342335371 GCF_002162155.2 Triticum dicoccoides
GGTGGTGGTGGCGCCACTTGGCGCGACGGGAGTGGGCGGCGGCGATGTGTCCGGCCAGGGCGGACGTGTCCGGCCAGGGCGGACGTGTCCGGCCGGCGCGGAGATGATTTTTAGGGTTTCAGACGAGGGGGGTCCGGATTTTCGGGAGGGGGTGTACATATAGGCATAGAGGGTGCTAGGAGAGTCCAAATGAGGTGCGGTTTTCGGCCACGCGATCGTGATCGAACGCTCTAGATGATGGAGAAGGCTTAGGTGGGTTTTGGGCCAAATTGGAGGGGTGTTGGTCTGCAACACACACGAGGCCTTTTCGGTCCCTCGGTTAACCGTTGGAGTATCAAACGAAGTCCAAATGATACAAAACTTGACAGGCGGTCTACCGGTAGTAAACCAAGGCCGCTTGGCAAGTCTCGGTCCAATCCGGAAATGTTTAATCCCCACACATGAAAGAAAGGTAGAAAAGACCACCGGAGGAGAACGAAGCGCCGGAATGCAAAACGGACAACGGGGAAAAGCTCGAATGCATGAGACGAACACGTATGCAAATGCAATGCACATGATGACATGATATGAGATGCATGACAACGACAGCAACACACGGAGACAAAGACCCGAACCCGAGGAAATAAAATAACTTAACGCCGGAAACGGCAAGAGTTGGAGTACAAATTGGGAAAGTTACATCCGGGGTGTTACAACACTCCACCACTACGAAAGGATCTCGTCCCGAGATCTAGGACTGAAAGAACGCCGGGTACTCAGAACGGAGGTGATCCACGCGTTCCCAGGTAGCTTCACGGTCGGAATGGTGTGACCACTTGACTTTGAGAAATTTGATTGACTTATTTCGAGTCTTGCGTTCAGTCTCTTCAAGTATAGCAACTGGGTGCTCATGGTAAGAGAGATCTTCTTGGAGCTCGATGTCCTCGAAGTTGACGGTGCAGTCAGGAGTCTTGAAGCACTTTCGGAGCTGAGAGACATGGAACACGTCATGAACATTTGCAAAGTTTGAAGGAAGCTCGAGTTGATAGGCGAGGTCGCCTCTCTTGCTGACAATCTTGAAAGGTCCCACGTATCTAGGGGCAAGCTTCCCTTTGATACCGAAGCGACGAGTACCTTTCATAGGAGAGACGCGGAGGTAAACATGATCTTCGATCTCAAAAGCCAAATCACGGTGCTTACTATCATAGTAGCTCTTCTGGCGGGATTGGGCTACTTGGGCCGACTCTTGGCAATCCCAATCTTCACCTTTTTCACCATAGCATCAAGAAGCTGGGCTTGGCGAATCTGGTCTTCCAAGGTAGGAGAGACTTGAAGGTTGGCGAGGAAACCTTGAGGAACAACTTGCAGATTAAGTTTGCGGAAAGCTTCACAAAGCTCAGGTTGATAAGGCTTGAGAATAAGACTATTGCAGTGAACTTTTCTGCTCAATGCGTCAGCAATCACATTGACCTTGCCTGGAGTATACTCGATACTCGGATTATACTCTTGAATCATTTCGACCCATCGAGTTTGCCTGAGGTTGAGATTAGGCTGAGTGAAGATGTACTTGAGACTCTTGTGATCGGTGAAAATGTCCACTTTTCTTCCCAATAGAAGATGTCTCCAAGTCAAAAGAGCATGCACAAGTGCCGCCAACTCGAGATCATGAGTGGGGTAGTTCTTCTCATTAGGCTTCAATTGGCAAGAGGTATAAGCAACAACTTTCTTCTCTTGCATCAAAACTGTGCCAAGACCTTGGAGAGAGGCATCACAAAAGACCTCGTACGGCTTGGATTCATCAGGTGGAGTCAGAACCGGAGCAGTGATCAATTTCTCTTTCAAAGTGTTGAAAGCAATGTCACACTCCGGAGACCAAACGTACTTGACGTGCTTCTGGAGAAGATTAGAGAGAGGCTTCACGATCTTAGAAAAGTTTTCAACGAATCTTCGGCAATAGCTTGCGAGACCGAGGAAGCTACGGAGTTGCTTCACGTTCTGAGGAGGTTCCCAATTCACAATTGCAGACACCTTCTCAAGATTCATGGCAATGCCCTTGGCAGAGATGATATGACCAAGATAAAGAACCTCATCGAGCCAAAATTCACACTTGGAGAACTTGGCGTAGAACTGATGTTCCCTGAGCTTATCGAGTACCAAACGCAAGTGCTTGGCATGATCTTCCTTGTTCTTCGAGAAAACCAGAATGTCGTCGAGATCGACCAAAACGAAGTCATTGGTGTAGGCATTGAAGATGAAGTTCATCATGCGAGAGAACGTCGGAGGAGTGTTGACGAGGCCAAAAGACATGACTGTGTATTTATGAACCATAGCTTGTCCTGAAAGCCGTCTTGGGAATATCTTGCTCACGGATTCGAATCTGATGATAACCCATACGGAGATCAATCTTGGAGAATACTTGGGCACCTTTGAGTTGTTCGAACAGCTCATTGATGTTGGGAAGTGGGTATCTGTTCTTGATGGTCTTCTTGTTCAATGGAAGGTAGTCAACACAAAGTCGGTCCGTTCCATCCTTCTTCTTCACAAAAAGAACATCACAACCCCATGGAGAAGAACTAGGCCGGATGAGACCCATTTTCTCTTGAATATCGAGTTGCTTCTTCAGCTCCTTCAACTCTTCAGGTCCGAGCTTGTAAGGACGTTTGCACACAGGTTCCGTGCCAGGCTCAAGATCAATAACGAATTCCACTGGCCGGTGCGGAGGCATTCCTGGAAGCTCTTCTGGAAAGACGTCTTGATATTCGCAAACGACTGGAATTTGAGAGATGGCATCCAATTCACCCTTCTCATTGAGAGAAAACAGACGGATGGTATCATCCCGAGCAGCAAAGACAATTACATCCTCAGACGAATGAGTCAATTGAATCTGCCTGGCAGCACAATCAAGATGTGCCTTGTGCTTAGAAAGCCAATCCATTCCGAGAATAAGATCAATATCTGAGTTACCAAGAACAATTGGGGAAGAAAGGAACTTGTAATCGCCCAATGTGATAGTAACCTCCGGGACGCAGGTGTTAGCTGTCATCTGCTTGCCTGGTGACACAATTTGCAAGGAACTTTGCAGATACTGATAATCGCACTCATACTTTGATGCAAAAGGTTTGGAAATGAAGCAATGCGATGCACCAGTGTCAAAAAGAACTCTTACAGGAATATCGTTAACAGGAAGGTTACCCACATCTGACGAGTCCTCTGCCTGGGCTGCATTCATCAAATTGACCTTGGCATGCTTGGGGTTATGCTTGACCACAGCTGTACTTGCCGATCTCACAGGAGGAGGAGGGGGAAGACGCCTCTGGTTGAGACACTTGTTGGCATAGTGACCCTTCTGTTGGCACTTGTTGCACGTGACCTCTGAAAGCGGACGGTGATATGGAGCACTCGATCTTGGAGCTTGAGACGAAGTCTTGTTCTGAAATCCGGGGTTGGGTGGGTGGGAAGATCCACTGCCACCTTTGCTCTTCTCCTGATACGGCTGATGGAACGGAGGAGGAGGAAGCCAAAACTTCTGCTGCTTGGCCACTTGAGTAGAGGAAGAAGAAGTAACATCTCTGACTCGCTTCTTGGAAGCATCACACCTCAACT
>NC_041392.1:342335903-342366359 GCF_002162155.2 Triticum dicoccoides
TCACAGGAGGAGGAGGGGGAAGACGCCTCTGGTTGAGACACTTGTTGGCATAGTGACCCTTCTGTTGGCACTTGTTGCACGTGACCTCTGAAAGCGGACGGTGATATGGAGCACTCGATCTTGGAGCTTGAGACGAAGTCTTGTTCTGAAATCCAGGGTTGGGTGGGTGGGAAGATCCACTGCCACCTTTGCTCTTCTCCTGATACGGCTGATGGAACGGAGGAGGAGGAAGCCAAAACTTCTGCTGCTTGGCCACTTGAGTAGAGGAAGAAGAAGTAACATCTCTGACTCGCTTCTTGGAAGCATCACACCTCAACTGAGCGGCCTCTTGCTTCAGTGCCATGTTGTAGAACTCATCGTATCTCAAGGGCTCAAAGAGAACAAGAGCTAGCTGAATTTCTTCTCTGAGACCACCCCTGAACTGATATATCATGCTCTTCTCATCAGGGACGTCCTGCTTGGCAAAGCGGGCGAGCTTCTGAAACAACTTGTTGTAGTCATAGACAGACAAAGAGCCTTGCTTCAGGTTGCGGAATTCCTCACGCTTGCTTTCAACCACGCTCTGGGGGATATGATGAGCTCGGAAATCTTGACGAAATTCATCCCAAGTAATAACACGTCCACCTCTGGAATCCTTGTACTGCTGGAACCATTCTGCAGCTTGATCTTTGAGTTGGAAGGAAGCAAACTTGACAAAGTCCTCAGGCCTGACGTTACTGCACTCGAAATGCTTGCATAGATCCACTAGCCAATCGTCAGCATCAGTTGCCTCAACACAATTGCTGAAAGTCTTTGGCCCGTTAGCAAGGAACTGGTTGAGTGTAGCAAAGTGATTCTGATTGTTGCTTGGTTCCCTTGGTTGCCTTGATTGCGCTCTTGAAGAATTTGCATGATCAACTGTGTGTTTGCATTGGTTGCGGCCATCATAGCTTGCCATGCCTCCGGAGGAGGTGGAGGTGGTGGCGGATTAGGATTCAGAGTCGTGCGTGTTGGAGGAGCCATCCTGAAGAGGTTGACATCCATTAGCGCGTTGATAGACAAATATTGAAGCTGAATCCAACGGAATGAAAATTGCAACATATAGTCTTCACATCCGAACAGAATGAACGAATGCATTCCTCTTGAAATGGTCACATATCCATAAATTGAGAAGCCACGCAGAATTAAGGTAGAGAAATAAATCAACAAGGTACGGATCACGAACGAATAATCGGTAAGAAATCCCAATCTCAAACCAATATCCGTGGAAGAAGAACTAGAGCTACTAGAATTCCCACCTATGAAACTCCCGAACCTTTTCGGTTATGCAATCAGGTGTTGGGGATACAGGGGAAGCATAATATCTCACCCAAATCTAGCAAATCCTACATCCAGCTGTATCCATCCTTCAACACATAACCAAGAAAACTTCGGAAACCATCTACCTCAACCTTCGAAAAGCATCCGTTATACAAGTTATGGCGATACTCCCGAACTCTCGCCCCAGTACTGGGTGGCGTCGAGGTTATCTCACCAACGAACTGCATAAAAGAGATTTTCGATGTCGGCGTACTAAACTCAGGTATTCCAGAATTGCAACGATAAAATTATGACGACAACACCTCAGAGCTCAACTCCCCGGGACACTTCCAGAAAACCCTTAACAGGAGGCACCAAGACAATGTTCTCATCATAACTGTGATGGCCTGGCTTATTAGGGATGATAGACTACTCATATCAATAAGGAATTCCTTCTTATCCGGTAGCCCATTCGGACAGAACTCCAAAGTTAAGCGTGCTCAGCTTGGAGTAGTGTCAGGATGGGTGACCGACCAGGAAGTTGCTCCCGGGTGCGCATGAGTGAGGACAAAGTGCGCAGAAAAGACTAGTATTGATCTGTGGGGCCAGTCTAGATCCCGCCAGGAGTAACGACCACCGACGGGTGTGTCCGAGGGTGTTACAAGTTGGTATCAGAGCCGACCCTCGCGGTTACACGGATGGTTGCGGATGGGTGCGTGGTCATGTTGTTCATGACGTTTGTGACCCGTCGTGGCACCCGGCATGGCACATGTACCGGACTGGAAGCACAGATGTTTGTGCCAAGAGGGAACGTTCCTGTGGCCCGACGAGGACGTCGGTTCCTCTGAGTGGGGGTGTATGTCATGGCCTGGCTTATTAGGGATGATAGACTACTCATATCAATAAGGAATTCCTTCTTTTCTGGTAGCCCATTCAGACAGAACTCCAAAGTTAAGCGTGCTCAACTTGGAGTAGTGTCAGGATGGGTGACCGACCGGGAAGTTGCTCCCGGGTGCGCACGAGTGAGGACAAAGTGCACAGAAAAGACTAGTATTGATCTGTGGGGCCAGTCTAGATCCCGCCAGGAGTAACGACCACCGGCGGGTGTGTCCGAGGGTGTTACAATAACATCATCAGAACAATTCCAAGATACCCGCGTGATCCTAATTTTTTTTAGTGAAATTTGAGAAGAGAAGAGTCAAAACTCTATGTCAGGATGCCTTACCAGAGCGATGAGGAGACTGGGAAGTAAAAAGAATTCCTAAACACTCCGATATATAATACCTAAATGACTCAAAACATTTTTTCTAGACATAACTCGGCCGCTAAAAACGACCACCGGCGGGTGTGTCCGAGGGTGTTACAATAACATCATCAGAACGATTCCAAGATACCCGCGTGATCCTAATTTTTTTTAGTGAAATTTGAGAAGAGAAGAGTCAAAACTCTACGTCAGGATGCCTTACCAGAACGATGAGGAGACTGGGAAGTAAAAAGAATTCCTAAACTCTCCGATATATAATTCCTAAATGACTCAAAACATTTTTTCTAGACACAACTCGGCCGCTAAAAACGATCAAGCAATGGGGCTCCTAAGGTCGGGGAAGGCTCTGATTACCAACTTGTAACACCCTCGATGCGACTATATCTCCCACGTGTCGAGGCACGACTTAGAGGCATAATCGCATTGAAGGCATATGTCGCAAGTTAGGCAATCTTCACAACATCCCATGTAATATGAATAATAAAGGGGAGATAACATAGTTGGCTTACACTCGCCACGTCAATCAAGTACATAAATAACATTACATCATCCAAACACTCATGGCCCGACTACGGCGCCAAAATAAAAGATAACCCAACATGCGACACGGTCCCAATCACCCCCAACTGGGCACCACTACTGATCATCAGGAAAGGAAACATAGTAACGTTGAGAGTCTTCGTCGAACTCCCACTTGAGCTCAAACGCGTCTCCTGGAGCGGAATCATCGGGCCCTGCATCTGGTGTAATAGTAATCTGTGAGCCACAGGGACTCAGCAATCTCGCACCCTCGCGATCAAGACTATTTAAGCTTATAGGTAAGGCAAGGTAAAATATGTGGAGCTGCAGCAAGCGACTAGCAAAGTATGATGGCTATCCTGTTTGCAAAAGAGAGCGAGAAGAGGAGGCAAAGCACGAGCGAGAAACTAGAGAACAACCTGCGCAAACATTACTCCAACACCGTGTCCACTTCCCGGACTCCGCCGAGAAGAGGCCATCACGGTAACACACTTAGTTGATTCATTTTAATTATGTTAAGGTTCAAGTTATCTACAACCGGACATTAACAAATTCCCATCTGCCCATAACCGCGGGCACGACTTTCAAAAGTTCAAATCCCTGCAGGGTAGTCCCAACTTAGCCCATGACAAGCTCTCACGGTCAACGAAGGAATAGACCTCCTCCCAAGACGTTCCGATCAGACTCGGTATCTCGGTTCTTCAAGACACTTCGACAGGTTAAAACAAGACCAATAACACCGCCCGAATGTGCCGACAAATCCCGATAGGAGCTGCACATATCTCGTTCTCAGGGCACACTCAGATGAGCGCTCCATACAACTAAAACCAAACCTCGAGTTTCCCCGAGGGGGCGCTGCACAGGACTCTAGTTTGGACCAACACTCAGAGGAGCACTGGCCCGGGGGGGGGGGTTAAAATAAGATGACCATTGGGCTCCGGAAACCCAAGGGAAAAAGAGGCTAGGTGGCAAATGGTAAAACCAAGGTTGGGCATTGCTGGAAAAGTTTTAATCAAGGCGAACTATCAAGGGGTTCTCATTATAACCCAACCGCGTAAGGAACGCAAAATCCGGGAACATAACACCGATATGACGGAAACTAGGGCGGCTAGAGTGGAACAAAACACTACGCGAGAGGCTGAGCCTTCCACCCTTTACCAAGTATATAGATGCATTAAGATAACATGGCAATATAATGATATCCCAACAAGTAAAAAATGTTCCAACAAGGAACAACCTTCAATCTTCACCTGCAACTAGCAACGCTATAAGAGGGGCTGAGCAAAGCAGTAACTTAGCCAATCAACGGTTTGCTAGGACAAGGTGGGTTAGAGGTTTGACATGGCAATTTGGGAGGCTTGAAAGCAAGTGGTAGGCATCGTAGCATTGGCATAGCAAAAGAGTGAGCAAAACTAGCATAGCAAAGATAGTAGTGATTTCGAGGGTATGATCATCTTGCCTGCACAGTTGTCAGAGTTGACTGGATCCTCGAAAGCAAACTCAACGGGCTCCTCATTAGCGAACTCGTCTCCCAGCTCTACCCAAACAAGACAAACAAGCAACAAGGACACAATCAACCACGTGCAAGATCTCAAACAATATGATGCAATGATGATATGCTATGCGGGATGTGATGCGGGATGCATATGCAAGATTATGATAGGAAATGCAAGATTCTGGCCTCAACTTGGGAATCCAAGTGTGCCACTAGAAATATGAGATGACATCGCCTGAAAACGATATGAAGAACGCCGGAATCGGAGTTACGGTTTGGAAATGGCAAGCGATTCAAATATGACACCGGTCTGCGATTTACAGCAAGTAGCCATCTAAATGTAATGAGATGAACATGCTACAGCACCCAAACATGGCAACAAAATACATGGCAGGGATGCATTCAAGATGCTTAACAAAAGTCTAGCACTGAGCTACGGTCAATTCATCCATTAACAGGTTCAAACAAGCATGGCAAAAATGCATATGACAAACAGATTTCAGACTTAGTGAAATTAACACTTGTGTGGAATTTTAGATCAGATAGCACTCTTCGGAGCAACAAACTACATGCTACAGGACTTGAACATGCCAAGTAAAGCATGGCATGGATCTACTCAAAGAGCTTAACAAAAGTCCCTTAGTGACCTTGAGCCAAAAGGGATCAGAAAATACAATTGCAAGCATGTGAACATAGCAAAAACATAACCAGATCACAGACTTAGTGAAAACTGGAGCATGCTGAAAACAGATATCAATTAGGCATGTTTACGAGCTCGATGCACTCACTATGGAGCAAGTCATGATAGGCTAAGCATACACCCATCAAGAATACACAAAGTGCAAGCTAGACATGGCAAGAACAATAGCATAGCATGCACGGAACAACTACAACATCATCGGCAAAATTGCAAACAAGTTGACAATCTGCCCAGATTCACAAAGTAGCAAAAGTAGAGCTTGATTGGCTCCAGCTAGGGTGATCCATAATTGCAAACAAAGACATGGATGGATAGAGCACTACAAGATTAACAAAACATCCTTACTGATCATCCTCAAAAGAGGCACGGATCACTAGGAAACAACATGAACATATGGCAATATGAGATAACAGATCAAGGACTTAGTGGAAATGCTAAGTCCCTGAAAACAGAATTACCAAGTGCACCACTTTGCAAGCTTGTGCTAGTCACCACACACATCACAAAAATACATGGGTTGCACCTCTGGAAAGATGACAAAACCCTTAACAAAACATATGTAGAACTCATGGGCATAACATGCACACAATAATCATGGCAAAAATGACAAAAAGCTAAATGGAGCAGCAGATCTGACAATTATCTCAAGTAGCCCTCTTCTAACAGAATTTCGGGTATCAAGATGGACTCAAATGAAAATGATGCAATGGAATGAAATGATGTACTCTCTGAGATGAACATTTTGATATGCTATATGCCAAAAACGGAGCTATGGATGCAAAGTTACGGCACGATGAACATGGGCACTTGAAACGGAAAATAGCAGGGACTTAGTAGAATTTTTGACCTCCGGATCTAGGGTTCGTCCGGCGCGCGAACCGAGGTGGCGGCGTGGCTCGCCGGAGAGGACCCGGAGCTCGCCGGAGAGGGGTGCCGGCACCGGATCCGGGCGTGGGGATGCCGGATCTGGCCGGCGGCGGGGCGGCGACGGCGAAGCGCGGCGTCGGCGGGGGCGGCGCGGTCGAGGTGGCGGCGCGGGGCGGCGCGGCGATGCGGTGGCGCGGCGGCGGAGCTCGAGCGCGGCGGCGGAGCGGCGAAGGAGGCGGGCAGCGGCTCGCGGGCTCGCGGGGGCCGGCGCTGGGCCTGGCGGGCCGTGGCGGTGGAGGTGGTGGTGGCGCCACTTGGCGCGACGGGAGTGGGCGGCGGCGATGTGTCCGGCCAGGGCGGACGTGTCCGACCGGCGCCGAGATGATTTTTAGGGTTTCAGATGAGGGGGATCCGGATTTTCGGGAGGGGGTGTATATATAGGCATAGAGGGTGCTAGGAGAGTCCAAATGAGGTGCGGTTTTCGGCCACGCGATCGTGATCGAACGCTCTAGATGATGAAGAAGGCTTAGGTGGGTTTTGGGCCAAATTGGACGGGTGTTGGTCTGCAACACACACGAGGCCTTTTTGGTCCCTCGGTTAACCGTTGGAGTATCAAACGAAGTCTAAATGATACGAAACTTGACAGGCGGTCTACCGGTAGTAAACCAAGGCCGCTTGGCAAGTCTCGGTCCAATCCGAAAATGTTTAATCCCCACACACGAAAGAAAGGTAGAAAAGACCACCGGAGGAGAACGAAGCGCCGGAATGCAAAACGGACAACGGGGAAAAGCTCGAATGCATGAGACGAACACGTATGCAAATGCAATGCACATGATGACATGATATGAGATGCATGACAACGACAGCAACACACGGAGACAAAGACCCGAACCCGAGGAAATAAAATAACTTAACGCCGGAAACGGTAAGAGTTGGAGTACAAATTGGGAAAGTTACATCCGGGGTGTTACAGCCGGGCAGTGAAAAGCCATGGTTCATGTGGTCAGTAAAGACAATGAC
This sequence comes from Triticum dicoccoides, assembly GCF_002162155.2. NCBI lineage: Eukaryota > Viridiplantae > Streptophyta > Magnoliopsida > Poales > Poaceae > Triticum > Triticum dicoccoides. Next base: position 342,343,047 of record NC_041392.1, read on the forward strand.
TTCACCATCTCTTGTATTGGGCCGTTCTTAGTCCGGTTCAGGTGCACGGTAAGACATGACATTTTTTCCTGGCAAAAATCCTATGGAGAAGAACTCCTTCGTCAAACGTTCCTCAGTTACGGTTGAGGGAACCCAGTTGCAGATAGTCGGTGTTTTGGACGACATGGTGTTCAAAAACGTACTGAAAGGAAGGTAACATGCCGGTTCAATTCAATAAATATGATGAAAGTAAAAGATGATACAGGGGAGTAATGGCGGCTTAATTAAGGGCTAATGTCATATAAGGAAAAGTAAGCCGGCGCAGTAAGCCGCCATGACTACAAACATTCGAGATATACCAGCGGCAGAAATTGGTTAAGTATGGAGACAAACAGGTTTCTTAACTTCTGGATATTAATATGGATCAAATGGCCGTTCAAAATGAAAAACTTCCTAGACCTAAAAATATAGCTCAGATGAGTTCATCAGTTCCAAATGCAGCCCTTGTACCAGAAAAAGGGATCTACTAATATCAAAAGTAGGCACCAAACAACTACCGCTTAAGCATACATCTCTTTTGGATCAAGAGGAGGAGGCAGTGGAAGAACTACGAAGAAACCGCGAAGAACTATGAAGAACATGAGGAAAACCTAGAAGCTTTGAATGCGGATCTGAGGAACAAGAGAATGAGAACTTACAGCTACGGATCCTCCAAGGAAGATCACCGTCGTTCTCTGAACCAGGTCTGGTTGATGCAGCGGCCAAGTGTCACAGCCCTAGCTTAGCCTTTGCTTGTCCTTGCATAATCATCATATCATCATGTTTAATTTTCTCAGAAATTTGAAATGTAGACTTGTGAAAGCCTCAAAAATCATTTTGAAAATGATCATGATAAAAATTGCTTCAATTTGGCCTAGGAAAATGTTCCTGTTTTTCCCTAATAATATTGGCTAGAGTGAAAATTCCAACCAATATTTTTAGGAGCTCAGAAACATTTATTTTGGCCATTTGAATTAACCCAATAATTATTTTCTTTGGATTTATGTTTAATATATATTAAATATAACTCCAATAATTCTGGAATTTTGTGAGTGGCTTTGTATATATTTTAGCAAGCCATATAATAACCTACAAAATTTATTAAAATGATTTAGTGGCTAAACTAAATCAGAACAAAGGAAAGGAAATAGAAAAACAAAATGGAATCAGAGAGGGAGAGAGATCTACCTGGGCCAACCTACCTGGCCTTCCAGCCCACCTGGTGGACCAGCTCGCGGCCCACCCCACCAGGGGCTCCCGTGTCTTCTCCTTCCTCTGCCAGAAGGACCGAGGCGCGTGGCCACCGCACGCCGGCACGCGCACGACCACCTCCTGCCTGCTTGCCGCTACTGGAGATGGCCCGAGCGCCACGACACCCCCCTGATCGCCCCTCATTCTCTGGACCCCCCTCCTCCTCTGTCTCTCCCTCCCGCGATCGACCACCGAGCACCTGAGAGCACTGACGAGCACCACCGCGGCCAGCGGCCACCCCACGCTCCACCGACGCGCCCAGAAGCCCCGCCACTTCTTCCCCGACCTTCTCACCGAGTCGCGCGATGCCTGAAGCTCTTGAACAACCTCGCCAAGCTCGTCTTCAACCTCCCGACGCCGGAGATCCCCGTCGTCGCTCCGTCGTCTGCAGGCCTTCCCCAAGCCCGACGAGTACTTCAATCGACGCGCTGTGAGCCTCCGGTCACTTTCCCCCTAACACCGCGTCCTTTTGCACACCGTAGCCGTCGGGTTCATCAGGCCGAAGCTCACCTCCACCCGAGCTCGTCGCCAGTGTCAGTCCGGTGACCCTTTGGTCATGCTAGCATGCCCAACAGCCTCGTTAGCACGTGCAACTACCGTAGATGCCAAGCAACGCACGCCTTGCTCACCGTAGCGACGAATCCGTCGACGCCCGAGCTCCGGTCACCGCTGACCTCGACGCCATCGTCGTTTCCGGCCGCCCCAGTAGGTGCTGCTTGCACCGTTGGATGCGCGCGTTCTCCAGCAACACATAGATGCCCTCCGCCGCTGGTTTGGTTGCCCGTGGGCGAAACCCAAGCCGTTCCACCGTCACTGACCTCGCCGGCGGCTAACTCCGGCTGTGCTGACGTGGCACAACCATTAGCAGCTAATTGCGCCATTAATTAACCTCAAGTGAAACTGACAGTCGGGCCCCACATCCTAACTAACTAGCTAACTAAACTAGATTAAGCTTAATCTAATTACCCTGGACCCACGCGTCAGCATTGACTGTGCTGACGTGTCCGTTAACCAGGTCCCACCTGGCATTGACACTAAACAGCACCGTGTCACTATCTTCGGAAGTGCCAGGCAAGCAAAACCCCCTTGTTCATTCCGATACAATCCCAATCTCTCGCTCCTGCTCTCTTTTACTGCATTAGGACAACAACGTTTCAACTGTTACATGCTGCGGTAGCTGAACCCCTTTCCTTTGCATGACCTGTCATTGCCACAGTAAATAGATGAAACCCACTAGCATGAGTAGGAGTTGTTTGAGCCCTGATGTGCCTACTCGTTCATGCTTGTTTGTCATGCCTGCTACTGCTTAGAGTTGAGCCAGGTCTGATTCATCGGGAATGAATTGGAACATGGTGAACATGTCCTACCATTGAGAGCTAAGTGTGTGAACACGATTTGGTAAAGGTAGCGGTGAGAGGCCATGTAGGAGTACATGGTGGGTTGTCTCATTGCAGTCATCCTCAGGAACTGAGTTCTGTGTCTGTGATCCATGAACAACTACTACCACTCATTGGGATCCTTAATTGACCCTCTCGGCTTCTTAATCACCCTAGTACTCTGTCCAGGAGTTGCAACTAGTTTCTGGTGTTTGTAGGTTATGTGTTGGCGGCCGTGCGTAGCGCTGACCCTAGGGGTGGGCTATGATGCGGTAGATACACCGTGGCCGAGCATGCCGGGAGCCCGTTTGGTGTCTCGGAACCCTGTACACATCGTTCAGGGCCGTATGTGGAAACCTCGGCCGGACTCCCTGCGGATGGAACCTGGATAGGCGATAAACCTGGACTAGAGACTTGAGTGTTTAGGTAGGCCGTGGCCGACACCCTCGTTGGGCTTCCGCTTGAAGGTTGCCGAGTACATGTTGTGTAAACAACGGTAAGTGGTGGGAGCGTGTGTGAAGAAGTACACCCCTGCAGGGTTATCATTATCTATTCGAATAGCCAGATTCCTTGGATATGGAAACTTGGAACCCTTGCGTAGTTCATGGACAAGTGAAAGTGGATACTCTAAAATGCGCAAGATAAGCGTGAGTGCTATGGATGGCGTTCTCGTAGGGAGACGTGAGCGGATCCATAGTGGTGTATTGAATGGTGAATATGTGGACTCGTGTGCGCCACCTCAAAAGAGTTGCTTGCAGTCGTAGTTCAGGTTAGCCACTGAGTCAAAGCTGGCTTGCTGCAGTCAAACTCCACCACCCCCTTTATTGATACCGATGCATATGTAGATAGTTCTGATGTAAGTCTTGCTGGGTACATTTGTACTCACGTTTGCCTATGTTATGTTTTGCAGAGAGACGTCAGTCTCGCTAGTAGTTCCATGTGGACTTCGACGTTTAGCTTGATACCTCAGCTACGATCTTGTGCCCTCGGCAGGATCTGGTAGATAGTCAGGCTTCTTAGCCTTTTTCATTTGTAGATGTCTGTACTCAGACATGTTAAGCTTCCGCATGTGCTTTGAATTGTATGCTATGATTGTTGGGTCATGAGACCCATGTTTGTAATATCTAGCTCCTCGGAGCCTAATGAATAAATACTTGAGTTGTAGAGTTATGTTGTGATGCCATGTTGTATTTACACATATCGAGCATATTGTGTGTATGATTGAAATGCTTGGTATGTGTGGGATCCGACAATCTAGTTGTTTATCCTTGGCAGCCTCTCTTATGGGGAAATGTAGTCTAGTGCTTCCATGAGCCATAGTAGTCCGCTACAGCCCGGTTCACCGGAGTCCTGTTAGCCCAGCACTACTGCTGAGGACACTTGACTGGCCGGCATGTGTTTCACTTCGTTCCTGTGTCTGTCCCTTCAGGGAAATGTCACGCGGTGACATCTGGAGTCCTGCCTAGCCTGCTACAGCCCGGGTTCCTGGAGTCCTGTTAGCCCAGTGCTACAGCCCGGATGCACACGCTGCTGACCGACATGCTCGATGTGATTCATGTATGCCTGTCCCCATAGGTTAGTGTCGCTTTGGGTTCATGACTAGCCATGTCGGCCCGGGTTCTTTGTATATGGATGCTAGCGACACTATCATATACGTGAGCCAAAAGGCGCAAACGGTTCCAGGCCATGGTAAGGCGACACCCGTGGGAATACCGTGCGTGAGGCCGCAAAGTGATATGAGGTGTTACCGGCTAGATCGATGTGACTTGAAATCGAGGTCCTGACAGCTTTGGTATCAGAGCCTGACTACCTGTAGGATTACCAAGCCAAACTGGCCGAAGTCGAGTCTAGAAATGCTTTAGTTATGTAAGGGAATTGATTGTGGAAGGGAACGCAAGGCTCTTTTTAGTCCTTTACCCTATGCCCTTCTGATCTGAGTCAACCTCTTCTTTTCTACGGGGATTAAGAACTAGGCCTTCTCATCTATCTATCAGGATGATGTGTTACTAATCCATAGACTTATAGAATTGATAGTTTCAAGCCTCAGTTCCGTTCCTACTACTTCCGTATGTTGATAGTTGATCTCGAAACCTTGATATTTTGTTGTTGCGTGGTTATGCCACCATTTTGCAGGATGTCTCAAATCTTTTGAGCATTTACAGCCGTTATGCTGTCCAAGTCATCCCAGGTCTCTAACTAGTCTGATGCATTTGCAAATCCCTTCTTCCCGTTTCTGATGTCCTTTTGGGCCAGATTAAGCACACTAACGTTCTGTTGAGGTACTCTACTACCTCGACATATATGTTGGAGCTATTATTATGACCCTAGGTGTTTTAGGGCGTCACCTAGTAATTTAACAATGCTTTCGTATCCCCAGTGTGATGATTCTGGCCATCATTCTTGAAAGCATCCCGTGATGCCATGTAGTGATAGGTATTCTATTCATGGGTTCTTGAACCCGAGATTCACCCTACTTACCTCATTGATAGTGTTTGATAGTTCCTTTAGGATATTAGTAACCTTTGCGATAGTCCTCGAGGTCCGTGGTACAATGTTCTTCCAATACCATGAACCAATATGGCAGGAGTTCTCTTGAACCAAAATATTACAATCAGAGTACTCTTGAGGAGTTCTCCATTCTATATTGTGACTCTGCCAGTTCAACATTTCTGCATGGGTTATCCGGAAGAAATAACATGCTAATCCATGCATCCATAACTCAGAAAATTTTATGTTCCTGGAGTTGTTCCTCTTCATTTGTATCTCGACCATCATCTATAAATTGATAGTCAGGAGTAATTGTGCATCCGTGTTATCAATGCTTATTATTCTTGTGGTCCGTCAAGCCATTATATTCCAGAATGACTAGGAGAAACAAGCTCCAGTACCTCATCCATTTCTAGGATTGGGTCAAAGCAGTTGTATTCCGCAGATCAAATGCAATCAAGCTTTTGATTCTGTTCTACCCTGAAGTATTACCCGCTTTATGTCAAGAATATCGTGGGAATTGCACCATCTCTTATGAATTCTTGATGTAGTGATACTTCGCACCATCATCATTCATTCCTCCGTCCCGTGTTGTTGCAACCGGAATGCCGGCAAGTGAACCATGATGTGTGAAATCAATACTCCTAGCAACCATGTTGCTTGGTAGTTAATGGACACTAATATCATTCTTAGCGTGTTGGTTATCGAAACACTATTTTAGGATTGATTGTGCTACCTTGTCCTTATTTCCGGTGCACTCTTCGATCAATGAGTTAGGATTGTGTCATTCCTCGCTCTTTTGGTCATATCATCTTGCCCTGAAAAGAAAGATTGTTCTCGAGCCTTGTAACATATCGGTGGTTCGTGATTTTCCGAATATCTTCTTGGAAGCATTACCAGGTTGTCCCCTGACCGCTATGTTGAGTTCGTGATCATGTTGGTTTTCCTCCAAACCACCCATTCTCCAAGAATCTGTGTTGGATACCCTTGCGCTAGTTGGTTAAACCAAACAACAACTTGGAGAGTTGGAAGATAAAAGCTTAATCCACTTAGTTCACTTTAAAGGGGATATCTTGCGTGTGTGTGTGTGTGTGTTGACGAGAGATGATATCTTCATCGATTGTTCCTCGTGATCAATTGTTGAATCTATCGTCTTATCCAAACCTTGATTTGAGTGTGGGCTATCGTCAAATCAAGTTAGAACCAACGATATTCATAATGTTGTCCTACTCGTGGTTGTTCCTCGAGCATACACCATTACATCCTTTGGTTTTACCAATACTATCACATTGTTCACATAATGGTGGAATTCCAGTGATATGGAAAATTCCGATGAGTTGCTGTTGAGCCCATCAACAACATCTTGTCTCCACCATGATTCGTGTTAAACATGAAGCTAGTGTTGGAAACTTTGTAAACGATGCCTTCATGTTTCGTTCATGAAGCATATGTTTGGATGAAAGTAGCGACTTACTCAAAGTTCACGTGCAATCGATGTAAGTTGCCGCCGTGGATTCGAGAAAGCTTGTTGTTGCTTCCTCTGGAATCATCCCAAGTCAGTCATGCATGTGCGAAGTATACATTGGTTGGTGAGATTAGCTACCTCCATTCCAAATGTATTTCCTAGCACGCCAAGCCACTGATTGACTTGTTCAAGGTTAATAAGTTCTAAGTGCTAGTCCTGAAGGTACCAGACGGATTTGTACAGGATTTCGTTATCCTCGATGTTGGTTCCCAACCAGAACTCGGTAGTGTTTTATTATAAGACTACCATGTGGTCATGCTTGTCTAGGACAGTGTGTTCACAGGAGTGTAGCAGAACCCGCTCATGTTTTGGAGCTTGCTATCGTAGTTCTTCTCCCGAGAGTCTCGCAACGTTATCTTGTCGATTTGTGTTGCGACTTTTCTTTTTAGACATGTGAGTCTGAAGTATCATGCTTCTAACCTGATCCGAATCTCAGGCAGATATGATGGTTGGAACATTCCCAACATTTGCTTTTTGTTCCGAGCTTGCACCCCATCGTGTCAATTTTCCATGGATGTCCTTCTCAGCAGTTGCTGTCCAGGACCATCTTCAAAAGTGGTCCTATCATGGGTCCCATCCATTTCCGATGATAAGCAAAAGTCATCCATTGCGTTGTCTTCAACAAGGTAGTCCACATCGTCCATTCTAGTCCGGGTATGCCATTCCTTCGAACTCCTTCAAATGATCGATTGTGATTGCCTTAGGCTGGTATAAAGAGTCTCAATGATTTCTAAATCAAAAGTAATTCTTTTTGCCATTTAAGGGAATAATTCTATGATTCACCTTTCCTAAGGTTCCCCGTTATGGAATCATAGCAATTAACTCCTCGCTACTCTGACTTCGTCCACCATCTTCTTAGGTGTGGAATTGTTGCCTACCAAATTGAACTTTCGCCATCTGTTTCTTCCATCCCACTCTATGTGTGTTTTGTGTCTCAGTTCGAGAGATGTTACTACATCTCATTCCGTGAGTTGATCATGATTTGCTTGATCTTCGAGAAGATCAATCCTAGTAGAGTTTCTTTCCGTCGTCATCGCGTGGATGAATATCTCAAAAGCGAGGATGTCAAGATCGACGTATGCAACGAATCAACAACTTTAAGAGGTGCAACCTGTATCGTGAAGATTATGTTAGTTTGTGTTCCCCCTTCACCTTACCCTACGCTTGAATCTCGGGACGAGATTCTTGTTTAGTGGGGGTGAGTTGTCACAGCCCTAGCTTAGCCTTTGCTTGTCCTTGCATAATCATCATATCATCATGTTTAATTTTCTCAGAAATTTGAAATGGGGACTTGTGAAAGCCTCAGAAATCATTTTGAAAATGATCAAGATAAAAATTGCTTCAATTTGGCCTAGGAAAATGTTCCTGTTTTTCCCTAATAATATTGGCCAGAGTGAAAATTCCAACCAATATTTTTAGGAGCTCAGAAACATTTATTTTGGCCATTTGAATTAACCCAATAATTATTTGCTTTGGATTTATGTTTAATATATATAAAATATAACTCCAATAATTCTGGAAGTTTGTGAGTGGCTTTGTATATATTTTAGCAAGCCATATAATAACATTCATAATTTATTAAAATGATTTAGTGGCTAAACTAAATCAGAACAAAGGAAAGGAAATAGAAAAACCAAATGGAATCAGAGAGGGAGAGAGATCTACCTGGGCCAACCTACCTGGCCTTCTAGCCCACCTGGTGGCCCAGCTGGCGGCCCAGCCCACCAGGGGCTCCCGTGTCTTCTCCTTCCTCTGCCAGAAGGACCGAGGCGCGTGGCCACCGCACGCCGGCACGCGCACGGCCACCTCCTGCCTGCTTGCCGCTGCTGGAGACGGCCCGAGCGCCATGATACCCCCTGATCGCCCCTCACTCTCTGGACCCCCCTCCTCCTCCTCTGTATCTCCCTCCCGCGATCGACCACCGAGCACCTGAGAGCGCCGACGAGCACCACCGTGGCCAGCGGCCACCCCACGCTCCGCCGACGTGCCCAGAAGCCCCGCCACTTCTTCCTCGACCTTCTCACCGAGCCGCGCGATGCCTGAAGCCCCCGAACGACCTCGCCAAGCTCGTATTCAACCTCCCGATACCGGAGATCCCCGTCATCGCTCCGTCGTCTGCAGGCCTTCCCCGAGCCCGACGAGTACTTCAATCGATGCGCTGTGAGCCTCTGGTCACTTTCCCCCTAACGCTGCGTCCTTTTGCACACCGTAGCCGTCGTGTTCATCGAGGCCGAAGCTCACCTCCGCCTGAGCTCATCACCGGCATCAGTCTGGTGACCCTTTGGTCATGCTAGCATGCCCAACAGCCTCGTTAGGACGTGCAGCTACCATAGATGCCAAGCAACGCATGCCTTGCTCACCGTAGCGACGAATCCGTCGACGCCCGAGCTCCGGTCGCCGCTGACCTCGACGCCGTCGTCGTTTCCAGCCTCCCTAGCAGGTGCTACTTGTATCGTTGGATGCGCATGTTCTCCAGCAACACATAGATGCCCACCGCCGCGTGTTTGGTCGCTCGTGGGTGAAACCCGAGCCGTTCCGCCGTCACTGACCTCGCCGGCGGCTAACTCCAGCTGTGCTGACGTGGCACAACCATTAGCAGCTAATTGCGCCATTAATTAACCTCCGATGAAACTGACAGCCGGGCCCCACATCCTAACTAACTGGTTAACTAAACTAGATTAAGCTTAATCTAATTACCCTGGACCCACGCGTCAGCATTGACTGTGCTGACGTGTCTGTTGACCAGGTCCCACCTGTCATTGACACTAAACAACACTGTGTCACTGACCAGTGGACCCCACTGGTCAGGTTTGACCTGGACCGTGCCCCGTTGACCTGTTGACGTCATGATGATGCCAGGCTGACGCAGTAATCTGTTTTCTGGATTATAAATAAATCAGAAATAATTTATTTATTTCATAAAATACCCTAAACTTCTAAAAATCATAGAAATTCAACCGTACCTCCAACAACAACAACAACAAACAACAACAAAGCCTTTAGTCCCCAACAAGTTGGGGTAGGCTAGAGGTGAAACCCGTAAGATCTTGCAACCAACTCATGGCTCTGGCACATGGATAGCAAGCTTCCACGCACCCCTGTCCATAGCTTGCTCTTTGTCGATACTCCAATCCTTCAGGTCTCTCTTAACGGACTCCTCCCATGTCAAAATCGGACGACCCCGCCCTCTCTTGACATTCTCCGCACGCTTTAGCCGTCCACTATGCACTGGAGCTTCTGGAGGCCTGTGCTGAATATGCCCAAACCATCTCAAATGATGTTGGACGAGCTTCTCCTCAATTGGTGCTACCCCAACTCTATCTCGTATATCATCATTCCGGACTCGATCCTTCCTCGTGTGGCCACACATCCATCTCAACATACGCATCTCCGCCACACCTAACTGATATTTAAGAAAAAAATATTGAACATGTCGCCTTTTAGTCGGCCAACACTCCACGCCATACAACATTGCGGGTCGAACCACCGTCCTGTAGAACTTGCCTTTTAGCTTTTGTGGCACTCTCTTGTCATAGAGAATGCCAGAAGCTTGGCGCCACTTCATCCATCCGGCTTTGATTCGATGGTTCACATCTTCATCAATACCCCCATCCTCCTGCAACATTGACCCCAAATACCGAAAGGTGTCCTTCCGAGGTACCACCTGGCCATCAAGGCTAACCTCCTCCTCCTCACAGCTAGTAGTACTGAAACCGCACATCATGTACTCGGTTTTAGTTCTACTAAGCCTAAACCCTTTCGATTCCAAGGTTTGTCTCCATAACTCTAACTTCCTATTTACCCCCGTCCGACTATCGTCAACTAGCACCACATCATCCGCAAAGAGCATACACCATGGGATATCTCCTTGTATACCCCTTGTGACCTCATCCATCACCAATGCAAAAAGATAAGGGCTCAAAGCTGACCCCTGATGCAGTCCTATCTTAATCGGGAAGTCATCGGTGTCGACATCACTTGTTCGAACACTTGTCACAACATTATTGTACATGTCCTTGATGAGGGTAATGTACTTTGCTGGGACTTTGTGTTTCTCCAAGGCCCACCACATGACATTCCGCGGTATCTTATCATAGGCCTTCTCCAAGTCAATGAACACCATATGCAAGTCCTTCTTATGCTCCCTATATCTCTCCATAAGTTGTCGTACCAAGAAAATGGCTTCCATGGTCGATCTCCCAGGCATGAAACCAAACTGATTTTTGGTCACGCTTGTCATTCTTCTTAAGCGGTGCTCAATGACTCTCTGCCATAGCTCCAAATGAAATAAATTATATATGAAAAATGATCAGAAAAATATGAAGAATCTGTTTATGGCACTTTCATGCATGATTGAATAAGTTAACCTAAATGAATAGGATAAAGCATGATTAGGGCAATTTATGAACTAGCATTTGGAGTTGGAGTTTAACCCTGTTTGAATTCCACTTCAATTAACTTGGCTTACTGCTGCATTAGGTCAATTTAGTTCCTTAACATGACATGGCATTCATTTGATTGTGCATTGCAGTGAATGTTGGTTCTTTTGTGTTTGCCGGTGATTGTCCCCTCTCAGTAGACGTTACTTCGAGATGAGTTCGATGACACTGATGAAGAGATATACTATCTTCAGAAGTGCCAGGCAAGCAAAACCCCCTTGTTCATTCCGATACAATCCCAATCTCTCGCTCCTGCTCTCTTTTACTGCATTAGGACAACAATGTTTCAACTGTTACATGCTGCGGTAGCTGAACCCCTTTCCTTTGCATGACCTATCATTGCCACAGTAAATAGATGAAACCCACTAGCATGAGTAGGAGTTGTTTGAGCCCTGATGTGCCTACTCGTTCATGCTTGTTTGTCATGCCTGCTACTGCTTAGAGTTGAGTCAGGTCTGATTCATCGGGAATGAATTGGAACGTGGTGAACATGTGCTACCATTGAGAGCTAAGTGTGTGAACACGATTTGGTAAAGGTAGCGGTGAGAGGCCATGTAGGAGTACATGGTGGGTTGTCTCATTGCAGCCGTCCTCAGGAACTTAGTTCTGTGTCTGTGATCCATGAACAACTACTACCACTCATTGGGATCCTTAATTGACCCTCTCGGCTTCTTAATCACCCTAGTACTCTGTCCAGGAGTTGCAACTAGTTTCTGGTGTTTGCAGGTTATGTGTTGGCGGCCGTGCGTAGCGCTGACCCTAGGGGTGGGCTATGATGCGGTAGATACACCGTGGCCGGGTATGCCGGGCGCCCGTTTGGTGTCTCGGAACCCTGTACACATCGTTCGGGGTCGTATGTGGAAACCTCGGCCGGACTCCCTACGGATGGACCCTGGATAGGCGATAAACCTGGACTAGAGACTTGAGTGTTTAGGTAGGCCGTGGCCGACACCCTCGTTGGGCTTCCGCTTGAAGGTTGCCGAGTACATGTCGTGTAAACGACGGTAAGTGGTGGGAGCGTGTGTGAAGAAGTACACCCCAGCAGGGTTATCATTATCTATTCGAATAGCCGGATTCCTCGGATATGGAAACTTGGACCCCTTGCATAGTTCATAGACAAGTGAAAGTGGATACTCTAAAATGCGCAAGATAAGCGTGAGTGCTATGGATGGCGTTCTCGTAGGGAGACGGGAGCGGATCCATAGTGGTGTATTGAATGGTGAATATGTGGACTCGTGTGCGCCACCTCAAAAGAGTTGCTTGCAGTCGTAGTTCAGGTTAGCCACTGAGTCAAAGCTGGCTTGCTGCAGTCAAACTCCACCACCCCCTTTATTGATACCGATGCATATGTAGATAGTTCTGATGTAAGTCTTGCTTGGTACATTTGTACTCACGTTTGCCTATTTTATGTTTTGCAGAGAGACGTCAGTCTCGCTAGTAGTTCCGTGTGGACTTCGATGTTTAGCTTGATACCTCAGCTACAATCTCGTGCCCTCGGCAGGACCTGGTGGATAGTCAGGCTTCTTAGCCCTTTTCATTTGTAGATGTCTGTACTCAGACATGTTAAGCTTCCGCATGTGCTTTGAATTGTATGCTATGATTGTTGGGTCATGAGACCCACGTTTGTAATATCTTGCTCCTCGGAGCCTAATGAATAAATACTTGAGTTGTAGAGTTATGTTGTGATGCCATGTTGTATTTACACATATCGAGCATATTGTGTCTATGATTTAAACGCTTGGTATGTTTGGGATCCGACAATCTACTTGTTTATCCTTGGCAGCCTCTCTTATGGGGAAATGTAGTCTAGTGCTTCCATGAGCCATAGTAGTCCGCTACAGCCCGATTCACCGGAGTCCTGTTAGCCCAGCACTACTGCTCAGGACACTTGACTGGCCGACATGTGTTTCACTTCGTTCCTGTGTCTGTCCCTTCGGGGAAATGTCACGCGGTGACATCCGGAGTCATTCCTAGCCTGCTATAGCCCGGGTTCCCGGAGTCCTGTTAGCCCAGTGCTACAGCCTGGATTCACACGGTGCTGACCGACATGCTCGATGTGATTCATGTATGCCTGTGCCCATAGGTTAGTGCAGCTTTGGGTTCACGACTAGCCATGTCGGCCCGGGTTCTCTGTCATATGGATGCTAGCGACACTATCATATACGTGAGCCAAAAGGTGAAAACGGTTCCGGGCCATGGTAAGGCGACACCCGTGGGAATACCGTGCGTGAGGCCGCAAAGTGATATGAGGTGTTACCGGCTAGATCGATGTGACTTGGAATCGGGGTCCTGACACCAAGGTCGGCGACGAGGTACTCTGCGATGGCGGCGGGGCTTGAGCTGCAGTGGAGTTGCGAGAGGAAGAAGATGAAGAAGAGAGAGGAATGAGAAAAGACCGGGGCATGCCTATTTATAGGGAAATAAGCGAACAGGCGGGTGCGAAAATCGAGGAAGAGCCGAATAATGGTTATCTAACTAGATGGACGCCTCGATTCTCGAAAGGCATTAAAGATGAAGATCCATTGGGAGATGACATCATAAAAGTTTTTTGTGTTTTCCAGAGATGACGTCATGGCGGGTTACAAAAACCTCTGCGAGGATAAGAAGATGGATTTTGTATAAGTATTGAAGATTGACAAAGAACAAAGTTTGAAGTCAACCTCGGGCCTAGTGTTGGGGATATAACTATCAGTTATGACCCGCCCAGGAGGGGCCGGGTCAACCCCAATGGCAGGTCACGAAGGAAGCCCAGTAAACACTCAATACGATAGTATATTAAACATTATAGAAGGCCTAAAGGCCCGGAGGCGGCTTAAGGCCCAATATTGTAAACCGTCGTATATAAGGGAAGACTTGTAAGGAAAGGCATGTAAAAGAAGTCACCGAGCTGGACACGTTTTATGAGCCGGCCGGGACTCTGTAGGCCACCAGGCGTCAACCCGTGTATATAAGGGGACGACCCGGTGGCGGCTTAGGGCAAGAAAGAAGAGATCGGTAACTAGCCTCTTGGCGATCGAAACCCCAACAATATTAACACAACTAGACGTAGCCTCTTGGCGTAGGCTTTTACCTTCATCGTAACCCCAGCAATATCAACACAACTAGACGTAGGCTTTTACCTTCATCGTAAGGGGCCGAACTAGTATAACATCTCTCATGTCCTTTGTCCCGATTAACCCCTTTAAGCTTCCTAGTTGCGATGGCCCTATGACTAAGTCTTTTTGCTAGGACATCTACCGTGACAATTCCACGACACTTGGGTTCCGCGGAGTCAAGGGTCATCTTTATTTTAAACCCTCGGGCCAGTGCTTCTCTGAGTGTTGGTCCAAACTGGGCGATGTTCGGCGCCCCCTAGGCAACCAGGGTTTATGCCAACCCAACATCTTGCCCATCCGGTGTGCCCTGAGAACGAGATACGTGCGACTCCTATCGGGATTTGTCGGCGCATCAGGTCGCTTTGCTGGTCTTGTTTTACCATTGTCAAAATGTCTTGTAACCGGGATTCCGAGTCTGATCGGGTCTTCCTGGGAGAAGAAATATCCTTCATTGACCGTGAGAGCTTGTGATGGGCTAAGTTGGGACACCCCTACAGGGTTTTGAACTTTCGAAAGCCGTGCCCGCGATTATGGGCAGATGGGAATTTGTTAATGTCTGGTTGTAGAGAACTTGACACTTAATCTAATTAAAATGAATCAACCACGTGTGTAGCCGTGATGGTCTCTTTTCGGCGGAGTCCGGGAAGAGAACACGGTCTTGTGTTATGCTTGAACGTATGTAGCTTCAGGATCACTTCTTGATCACTTATTAGCTTCTCGACCGTGCTTTGCTTCTCTTCTCGCTCTCTTTTGCGTAAGTTAGCCACCATACATGCTAGTGCTTGCTGCAGCTCCACCTCACTACATTTTCCTACCTTTAAGCTTAAATAGTCTTGATCGCGAGGGTGTGAGATTGCTGAGTCCCCGTGACTCACAGATACTTCCAAACATATGCAGGTGCCAAACATGCCAGTGCAGGGGACGCTACCGAACTCAAGTGGGAGTTCGACGATGATTCAGGACGTTACTATGTGTGTTTTCCGGATGATCAGCAGAGGAGCCCAGTTGGGGCGATGAGGGATCTAGCAATTGGGGTTGTCTTTATTTATTTTGGTTCTGTAGTCGGACCTTGATTGTATTCTGGATGATGTATGCTATATTTATGTATTGTTTGAAGTGGCGATTATAAGCCAACTCTTTATCCCTTTCTTATTCTGTACATGGGATGTGTAAAGATTACCCCTCTTGCGACATGCCTACCATGCGGTTATGCCTCTAAGTCGTGCTCCGACACGTGGGAGATATAGTCGCATCGTGGGTGTTACAAGTTGGTAATCAGAGCCTTCCCCGACTTAGGATCCCCTTGCTTGATCGAATCGCTGACGTTGTTGAGTCTAGAAGAAAATGTTTTGAGTCTTAGGATTATATATATCAGAGAGTAGGATTCTTTTTACTCCCCAGTCCCTTCATCGCTCTGGTGAGGCCTCCTGACGTAGAGTTTTGACTCTTCTCTCCTCAAATTTCATGAATTTTTTTTAGGATCACGCGGGTATCTTGGAATCGTTCCGATGGTTTTGTGACGAGAACATTGTTCTTGGTTCCTCCTGACATTTAGGGGTTGTGGTAGTGTCCCGAGGAGTTGAGCTCCGAGGTGTTGTCATCACAATTTTGTCGTTGCAATTCTGGAATACCTGAGTTTGCCGACATCGAAAATCTCCTTTATGCAGTTGTTGGTGAGATAACCTCGACACCACCCAGTACTGCGGAGGGAGTTCGGGAGTATTGCAATAACTTGTATAACGGATGCTTTTCGAAGGTTGAGGTAAATGATTTCCGAAGGTTTCTTTGTTATGTGTTGAAGGATGGATATAGTTGGACGTAGGACTTGCTAGTTTTGGGCGAGATATTATGCTTCCCCTGTATCCCCAACACCTGATTGCATAACCAGAAAGTTTTGGGAGTTTCATGGGTGGGAATCCATGTAGCTCGAGTATTTCTTCCTGCAAATATTTGGTTTGTGATTGGGTAATCCTTACCAATTATTTGTTCATATCCGTACCTTGTTGCTTTATTCATCTACCTTTATCTAAGTGGCTTCTCAACTTATGGAAGTGTGATGATTTACTTTGGAATTCATTCGTTCATTCTTGTTCGAATGTTAAGGCTATATGTTGCAATTTCGATCCATTGATTCAGCTTGATTATATGTCTTTCAAGATGCTAACGGATGTCAACCTCTTCAGGATGGCTCCTCCAATGCGTCATAATCCGGAACCTCCGCCACCACCTCCACCTCCAGAGGCATGGCAAGCTGTCATGGCTGCCACCAACGCCAACACTCAGATGCTTTTGCAACTCTTGCAAGAGCGCAACCAAGGAAATCAAGGCCAAGGCAACAATCAAGCTTAGTTTGCTACCCTCAATCAGTTCCTCGCAAACCATCCGTAACTATGTCGAGGCCATAGACGTCGACGACTGGCTCGTGGATATCTGCAAACATTTTGAGTGTAGCAATGTCAGGCCTGAGGACTTTGTCAAGTTTGCTTCGTTCCAACTCAAAGACCAAGCTGCTGAGTGGTATCAACAATACAAAGATTCCAAAGGAGGTCGTGTGATTACCTGGGATGATTTCCGCTGAGACTTCAAAGCTCATCACATTCCACAAAGTGTTGCTGAGAGTAAGCATGAGCAGTTCCGCAATCTCAAGCAAGGTAGCATGTCTGTTAACAATACAACATCCTGTTTCAGAGGCTCGCTTGCTTCGCTAAACAAGACGTCCCTGACGAGAAGAGCATGATTTATCAATTCAGAGGTGGCCTCAGAGAAGATCTGCAATTAGCTCTCGTGCTTTTTGAGCCGACTAAGTATGATGAATTCTACAACATGGCACTAAAGCAAGAAGCTACTCAGCTCAAGTGTGATGCATCTAAGAAGAGAGTCAGGGATGCAACTCCATCTTCTTCTTCAACTCAAGTGGCAGCTAAGCAACAGAAGTTCTGGTTGCCTCCTCCTCCTCCGTTCCGTCAGCCTTATCAGCAGAAGAGCAAAGGTGGCAATGGATCTTCCCACCCACCCAACCCAGGCTATCAGAACAAACCTCCGTCTCATGCTCCAAGGTCAAGTGCTCCTTATCACCGGCCGCTCTCAGAGGTTACTTGCAACAAGTGTCAGCAAAAAGGGCACTATGCAAACAAATGCTTCAACCAAAGGCGCCTTCCGCCTCCTCCTCCTATGAGATCTGCCAGCAATGGAGTGGTCAAGCATAATTCCAAGTTGGCAAGGGTGAACATGATGAACGCAGCTCAGGCAGAGGACTCTTCAGAAGTGATCATGAGTAATCTTCCAGTTAATGATATTCCTGCAAGAGTCTTGTTTGATACTGGTGCATCTTTGTCATTCATATCAAAGCCTTTTGCATCCATGCACGATTTGCATACTGTCGATTTGCCTAAGCCGATAGCAGTTTCCTCTCCAGGTTTGTTCATGAACACCAAAATGATGGCTCTGGATGTTTCAATCAAGATGGGAGACTATAAATTTCTGTCCTCTCCAATGGTTCTTGGTGACTCGGATATTGATCTAATTCTCGGCATGGACTGGCGTTCTAAGCACAAGGCTCAGCTTGATTGTGCTGCCAGGCAGATTCAATTGACACACTCATCTGAGGATGTGATCATCTATGCCGCTCGTGATGATACCATTCGACTGTTTTTCTCTCAATGAGAAGGGCGAGTTGGATGCCATATCTCAGATTCCAGTTGTTTGTGAATATCAAGACGTCTTTCCAGAAGAGCTTCCAGGAATGCCTCCTCACCGGCCAGTTGAATTCGCCATCGATCTTGAGCCTGGCACGGAACCTGTTTGCAAACGTCCTTACAAGCTTGGACCAAAAGAGTTGAAGGAGCCGAAGAAACAACTCGATGAACAAGAGCGTATGGGTCTAATCCGATCGAGTTCTTCTCCATGGGGTTGTGGTGTTCTTTTTGTCAAGAAGAAGGATGGCACAGACCGACTTTGTGTCGACTACCGTCCATTGAACAAGAAGAAATAAAGAACAAGTATCCACTTCCCAACATCAATGAGCTTTTCGAGCAACTTAAAGGTGCTCAAGTATTCTCCAAGATTGACCTATGTATGGGTTATCATCAGATTCACATTCGTGAACAAGATATTCCCAAGACAGCATTCAGAACAAGCTATGGTTCTTATGAATATACTGTCATGTCTTTCGGCCTTGTCAATGCTCCTCCAATGTTCTCTCGCATGATGAACTTCATCTTCAACCCTTACACAAATGATTTCATCCTGGTGTATCTCGATGACATTTTGTTTTTTCCAAGAACAAGGAGGATCATGCCAAGCATTTGAGATTGGTACTCGACAAACTCAGAGAACATCAATTCTATGCGAAGTTTTCAAAATGTGAGTTTTGGCTCGATGAGGTTCTCTACCTTGTCCATATCATCTCCGCCAAGGGCATTGCTGTTAATCCTAAGAAGGTGTCTGCAATTGTGAATTGGGAACCGCCTAGAATGTCAAGCAGCTCCGCAGTTTCCTTGGGCTTGCAAGCTATTGTCGAAGATTTGTCGAGAATTTCTCTAAGATCGTAAAGCCTCTTTCCAACCTCCTCCAGAAGCATGTCAAGTATGTCTAGACGCCTGAATGTGACGTGGCTTTCAACACCCTGAAAGAGAAGCTAGTCATAGCTCCTGTTTTGACTCCTCTTGATGAATCCAAACCATTCAAAGTTTTCTGTGATGCCTCCCTGCAAGGTCTCGGTGCTGTGTAAATGCAAGAGAAGAAAGTTGTGGCTTATACCTCTTGCCAGTTGAAGCCCAATGAAAAGAACTACCCCACTCATGACCTTGAGTTGGCAGCAGTTCTCCATGCTCTTTTAACATGTAGACATCTCTTGTTGGGAAGGAAAGTGGACATCTTCACTGATCATAAGAGCCTCAAGTACATCTTCACTCAGCCCAACCTCAACCTCAGGCAGACTCGCTGCGTCGAAATGATTTAGGAATACAATCCAAGTATTGAATATACTCCAGGCAAGGCCAATGTAATTGCAGATTCTTTGAGCAGGAAGGCTTACTGCAACAGCCTAATTCTCAAGCCCTTCCAACCGGACCTTTGTGAAGCTTTCCGCAAGCTGAATCTCCAAGTTGTTCCTCAAGGTTTTCTTGCCAACCACCAAGTCTCTCCTACTTTGGAAGATCAAATTCGTGAGGCACAACTTCTTGATGCCATGGTGAAAAAGGTGAAAAATGGGATCGCCAAGAGCCAACCCAAATACAAGTGCTATCGCCTTGATGACAAAGATACTCTTTTCTTCGAGGATCGAATTGTGGTTCCAAAAGGTGATCTACGTAAAGTCATTATGAATGAGGCTCACAATTCCCTCCTATCCATTCATCCTGGAAGTACAAAGATGTACCATGACCTCAAACAGTCATATTGGTGGACTCGAATGAAGCGAGAAATTGCTCAATTCGTGAACGAATGTGATGTCCGCGGAAGAGTGAAAGCAGAACACCAATGACCAGCTGGTCTCCTCCGACCTCTTGCTATTCCAGAATGGAAGTTCGACCATATTGAGATGGACTTCGTGACTGGATTTCCCAAGTCCAAGCATGGCAATGATGCTATCTTTGTTGTCATCGACTAGCTTACTAAAGTGGCTCATTCCCTTCCTATCAAAGAATCTATCACAGCAGCTCAGCTGGCAGAGCTATACACCTCGAGGATTGTCTCTTTGCACAGCATTCCACAGTTGATATCTTCAGATCGTGGAAGCATCTTCACTTCTAAGTTCTAGGACTCCTTTCAGAAGGTGTGATGCCCCCGATTCAATCGTACACTAATCATACACGCAAACGTGTACGGTCAAGATCAGGGACTCACAGGAAGATATCACAACACAACTCTACAAATAAAATAAGTCATACAAGCATCATATTACAAGCCAGGGGCCTCGAGGGCTCGAATACAAGAGCTCGATCATAGACGAGTCAGCGGAAGCAACAATATTTGAGTACAGACATAAGTTAAACAAGTTTGCCTTAAGAAGGCTAGCACAAACTGGGATATAGATCGAAAGAGGCATAGGCCTCCTGCCTGGGATCCTCCTAAACTACTCCTGGTCGCCGTCAGCGAGCTGCACGTAGTAGTAGGCACCTCCAGTGTAGTAGCAGTCATCGTCGACGGTGGCGTCTGGCTCCTGGGCTCCATCGTCTGGTCGCAACAACCGGGTATAGGAAGGGGGAAAAGGGGGAGCAAAGCAACCGTGAGTACTCATCCAAAGTACTCGCAAGCAAGGAGCTACACTACATATGTATGCATTGGTATTAAATGGAATAAGACTATCATATGTGGACTGAACTGCAGAAAGCCGGAATAAGAGGGGGATAGCTAGTCCTATCGAAGACTACGCTTCTTGTAACCTCCATCTTGCAGCAGGAGAAGAGAGTAGATGGTAAGTTCACCAAGTAGCATCGCATAGCATAACCCTAACCGATGATCCTCCCCTCATCGCCCTGTGAGAGAGCGACCACCGGTTGTATCTGGCACTTAAAAGGGTGTGTTTTATTAAGTATCCGGTTCTAGTTGTCATAAGGTTAAGGTACAACTCCAAGTCGTCCTATTACCGAAGATCACGGCTATTCGAATAGATTAACTTCCCTGCAGGGGTGCACCACATAACCCAACACGCTCGATCCCATTTGGCCGAACACACTTTCCTAGGTCATGCCCGGCCTCGGAAGATCAACACGTCGCAGCCCTACCTAGGCACAACAGAAGGTCAGCACACCGGTCTAAATCCTATGGCGCAGGGGTCTGGGCCCATCGCCCATTGCACACCTGCACATTGCGTACACGGCCAGTGAGCAAACCTAGCCTCCCTTATATAAGAGTAGGCGTTCCAGTCCAACCCGACGCACGCCGCACAGTCGCTGACGTCACAAAGGCTTTGGTTGATACCATGACGTCGAGTGCCCATAACTGTCCCCGCGTAGATGGTTAGTGCGTATAGGCCAGTAGCCAGACTCAGATCAAATACCAAGATCTCGTTAAATGTGTGATCTTGAAATAACCGCGAACGCCGACGAGGGCCAGGCCCACCTCTCTCCTAGGTGGTCTCAACCTGCCCTGTCGCTTCGCCACAAAGATCCACTCAGAGGGTCATCGGGACAAACGTCCTTTCGGACCCAATCCGTGAATCACTCGCGGGTACTCCTACGAGCCGACCCGTCTTTAGTCACCACAAGTATCATATATTATGTATATAAGTATATACCCGTGATCAACTCTCGAGTGATCACGGCCCGATAGTATAGCATGGCAGACAGACAAGAATGTAGGGCCACTGATGGTAAACTAGCATTCTATACTAAGCATTAGGATTGCAGGTAAAGGTAACAACAGTAGTAGCAAGGACAGGCTATGCATCAGGATAGGATTAACAGAAAGCAGTAACATGCTACACTACTCTAATGCAAGCAGTATAGAGGAGAGTAGGCGATATTTGGTGATCAAGGGGGGGGGGGGCTTGCCTGGTTGCTCTGGCAAGAGAGTGGGGTCGTCAACACCGTAGTCGTACTGGGTAGCAGCGATGTCTGTCTCAGTGTCTAGCAAGAGAAGAGGGGGAAGAAACAATAAATATAATGCAAACAAATGCATGACGATGCATGACATGACAAAGCATGATGCTAGGGGTGCCCTAACGCAGTATGAGGTGATACCGGCGAAGAGGGAAAACATCCGGGAAAGTATCCCCGGTGTTTTGCGTTTTCGGCAAAGGAGACGGAGGGGGAAAGTTGCGAGTTTGGTATGCTAGGGATTCGTGGCGGACGAACAGGCTGCGTATCCTGGTTCGTCTCGTCGTTCTGAGCAACTTTCATGTATAAAGTATTTTCATCCGAGTTACGGATTAAAAGATATGATTTTCTAAAGATTTAAATCATTTTCTAATTTTAATTAGTTATTTAATTCTAACATTATCCAAAACAGTGAATGATGACACATGCATGACATCAGAGTGATGTCAGCAGGTCAACTGGTCGGTTGACCAGAGTCAAAGCTGACTTGTGTTCAGTGGGACCCACCTGTCATTGAGCCAGAGTTGAAACATGCTTTGTTTTAAACTAATTATGGTTAACTAATTGTGGGCCCCATTAGTCAGTGACTAATTAGCCTAGATTAATTAGATTAACTAATTTAATTAGTTTAAAGGGGTGGGGGCCACTAGTCAGCTGCTGGGACCAGCCCAGTCAGCACGTTGACCCTGGTCAACTGGGCCAGCCGGTCCCGCGGGGCCACCAGGCAGTGACCCAGGGGTGGCCCCAGGTGTGCCAGCTCAGCGGAGCCGCCGGAGTAGCTCCGGTGAGCTCACGCGCAGCGGACGAACACCGGAGAGCTTCGGGTTTCGCCTACGGGGCACCAAAACGAGCATGGCCGGGCGCGTTAGAACGACAAGACGACGACGCGTCGGTTGGAGGTGGTCTGGCGAGCTGCGGTGGCCGGGGAAGGGCGCATCAAGCTCATCGGCGGCGAGGGGTTTCGGGCGAGCAACGACAACGGCGATGCGGCACGCTACTGGGCAAACAGAAGAGCGGGGAGAAGCCTACGCGCGCGCGCGAGCACAACGGCACGAGCCCGTGACCATTTGGTCATCGGAGACTCGTCGGTGACGAGCTCCGCGGCGGCATGCTCGGGCGCTCGTCGAGCTAGGGGCTAGCGGCCACGGATAAGCGTGTGAGCAGGCGTGTTGCGTTCCTGGAAGCACCAGGAACATGATGCCGTGCTCAGGCGAGCACGACGGAGAGCATGGCATGGCGGCGAGGCAATCTGCGGCGACGGGCTCACGACAATGGCAACGACATAGCTACGGTGCGCGAGAGGCTTAACGAGGAGGAGCAGGAGGCGGGAGAGCTCACCGAGCAGCACACACGAAAGGCCCTTGGGGGATTTAGGAGCTGCAGAGTCGACGGCGCTCGTTGGAGACGCGCCGGGGATCCGAGGAAGAAGACGAGGCTGGGGCAGCGTTCGAGGGTGCCCGACGTCCTGCGTCTTGACAGGGAGGCGTAGTCGAGGGAGGCGGAGCGAGCGGACACGTCGGAGGGGCTTGGAGCTTGCGGTGGCCGCGATTTCTACGGTGGCAAGGCCATGGCGGCGCTCTGTTG
>NC_041392.1:342366577-342378276 GCF_002162155.2 Triticum dicoccoides
CTCTCCCGTCACCGGCGAGGGGGTGCGGCGGGGACGTGCCCTATTCTGACCCTGGTCGGGGGAACAGGGAAGGGGAGGGAGCGACCGAGCGAGGTGGGCCAGGCCGGCCGGATGGCCAGGTGGGCCGGCCTGGCTGCGAGCTGGGCCGTCTGGTCCAGGGGGCTTCTCGTTTCCTTTTGTTTTATTTTCACCTGTTCTTTTTATTTATTTTATTTTCTGTTTTATTTCATTTTAAAGTATTTATGCATTTTCTAAAAATGTGTTTACTTCACCATAATTACCAGTGTAATATTTGGCATTGACCGAACATTTTTGTTTCAACTTTTAGTAACTTTTGTTGTTTGCCATTTTTGTGAATTGATTTTTGAATCGGCTTGAACTAACGAAAGTTTAGCAACAGTAATCACAGATGACATGGCATCATTAGGAGAGTTTTACTGTAGCCTAATTATCCGGGCGTTACAAATCGCCTCCATTACAAGAAATCTCGTCCCGAGATTTTAGGAGGTAGAAGGAAATAGTGCGGGGTATTCATCACGCATGCGGTCCTCGCGTTCCCAAGTGGCTTCGTCTTTAGAGTGATTCGACCACTGGACTTTGAGGAACTTGATCGCCTTCTGACATGTGCGGCATTCAGCTTGGTCAAGAATGCAGACCAGATGCTCTTTATAGGAGAGGTCCTGTTGCAATTCGAGCACTTCATGATCCACTGCTCGGATTGGATCCTTGAAGCAATGATGGAGTTGTGACACGTGGAACACATCGTGAACCTGGGAAAGGTTCGGCGGAAGCTCCAGTTGATATGCCAGTTTTCCACGCCTTTCGAGTATAGTGAATGGGCCAATATAGCGAGGAGCTAGCTTGCCCTTGATCCCGAAGCGGTGAGCACCCTTCATTGGTGTAACTCGAAGATAAGCCTTCTTGCCAGGTTGATAGACCATGTCTTTATGAGGACGGTCATAATTACTCTTTTGACGTGACTGAGCAGTCTTGAGATATTCTCGTGAATAATGCGGACTTGCTCTTTGGCCTGTTGGATAATATCCAGACCGAAGAGTGGACGTTCCCCAGTTTCTGACCAGTTCAGAGGGGTTCGACACTTTCGTCCATATAGCACTTCGAAGGGGGACATCTTCAGACTAGCTTGATAGCTATTATTATAAGAGAACTCGTCATATGGAAGAGATTCCTCCCATTTCTTGCCGAATGAAATTACACAAGCTCGAAGCATGTCTTCGAGAACTTGGTTGACATGTTCAACCTGTCCTTGCGACTGAGGATGGAACGCCGTACTGAATGACAGATGAGTTCCCATAGCTTCTTGGAAACTTGCCCAAAATCTTGAAGTGAATAAACTGCCACGGTCTGAACTGATAACCAGTGGAATACCGTGAAGTGAAACAATTCTGGCCATGTAGAGAGTAGCAAGCTGACTAGCAGTGATTGTCTCTTTGACCGCCAGAAAATGTGCAACTTTAGAAAGCCGGTCAATGACGACAAGAATAGCATCATTACCTTTCTGCGATTTGGGAAATCCAGTGACGAAGTCCATTTCAACATGGTCCCATTTCCATTCAGGAATAGAGATAGGTTGCAGAGTTCTAGCAGGCCTTTGATGCTCTGCTTTGATACGGCGACAAACGTCACACTCAGCAACATAACGAGCAATATCCTGCTTCATATTAGACCACCAAAATCTTTGACGGATGTCTTGGTACATCTTTGTACTACCAGGATGAATAGACAAAGGCGTATCATGAGCTTCTTTCATAACCTCTTTAGTCTGATCCAGGTTTTTCCTCGAACGTGGTACCACTAGGCGGCCTTTGAAGTACAAGGCGCCATCATCGGCGATAGAGAAGAAGGAGGGCTTTCCTTCTGCTAGATGACGTTTAATCTTATGGACTTCAAAGTCATAACCTTGAATTGTCTTTATACCAGCTACGAGATATGGTACGACAACCAGGGTATTTAGAGAACCCTTAGTAACAACACAAAGATTCATCTTCTGAAACTCTGGGGGAGGGGGGGCGAGTGCTCCAGGAGGAACAATATGAAGGTTCAGCTTTCTATATTCTTCGACAAGCGAGGGCTGAAATTTGTGAACCTGGAGGTGATTGCAGTAAGACATGCGGCTCAAGGCATCAGCCATTACATTAGCCTTGCCGGGGGTATAGGATATACCCACGTCAAAGTCTGCAACAGTCTCCATCCATCTTTGCTGATGGAGGTTCAGATCTGGCTGAGTAAACAGATACTTCAGACTTTGGTGGTCGGTGAAGATTTCGCAACAATTACCGAGAAGGTAATGTCGCCACTCCTTCAGTGCATGAATGACAGCAGCAAGCTCGAGGTCGTGAACTGGGTAGTTTTCTTTGTGAGGGCGCAGTTGACGAGAGGCATAAGCAATCACTCTGCGCTCTTGCATTAGGACACAGCCTAATCCTTGACGGGAAGCCTCGCAGTAAATGACGAAGTCCTTCTTAGTATCAGGTGGAGCAAGCACTGGGGCAGAAGTCAACTTGTCTTTGAGTGCCTGGAAACTTTCTTGACACTTGTCTGTCCAGTCAAACTTGACACCCTTATGCAACAGATTAGTCAGAGGCCTGGCAATCTTGGAGAAGTTCTCAACGAATCGACGGCAATAGCTGGCGAGACCGAGAAAACTTCAGACTTCCTTAACGTTCTTCGGAGGAGTCCAATCGAGAATAGCCTGAACTCGTTCAGGGTTGACGGCAATACCATCCTTGGAGATGACATGCCCAATATAGGTTACTTCGGGGAGCCAGAATCCACACTTGGAATACTTAGCATACAGTTGATGCTCTCATAGCTTTTCCAGCACAAGACGAAGATGTTCAGCATGTTCTTCTTTGTTCTTGGAAAATACAAGGATATCATCCAGATAAACCACGATGAACTTGTCGAGGTAATCCATGAATATATAGTTCATCAGACGAGAGAAGGTGGCGGGAGCATTTGTTAAGCCGAATGACATGGCTGTGTACTCGTATGATCCATACTGGGTCACAAAGGCGGTTTTTTGGATGTCCTCTTCTCGAACACGGATCTGGTGGTAACCCAACCTCAAGTCGAGTTTGTGAACCTGGAGGTGATTGCAGTAAGACTTGCGGCTCAAGGCATCAGCCATTACATTAGCCTTGCCGGGGTTATATGATATACCCACGTCAAAGTCTGCAACAGTCTCCATCCATCTTTGCTGACGGAGGTTCAGATCTGGCTGAGTAAACAGATACTTCAGACTTTGGTGGTCGGTGAAGATTTCGCAACGATTACCGAGAAGGTAATGTCGCCACTCCTTCAGTGCATGAATGACAGCAGCAAGCTCGAGGTCGTGAACTGGGTAGTTTTCTTTGTGAGGGCGCAGTTGACGAGAGGCATAAGCAATCACTCTGCGCTCTTGCATTAGGACACAGCCTAATCCTTGACGGGAAGCGTCGTAGTAAATGACGAAGTCCTTCTTAGTATCAGGTGGAGCAAGCACTGGGGCAGAAGTCAACTTGTCTTTGAGTGCCTGGAAACTTTCCTGACACTTGTCTGTCCAGTCGAACTTGACACCCTTATGCAACAGATTAGTCAGAGGCCTGGCAATCTTGGAGAAGTTCTCGATGAATCGACGGCAATAGCTGGCAAGACCGAGAAAACTTCAGACTTGCTTGACGTTCTTCGGAGGAGTCCAATCGAGAATAGCCTGAACTCGTTCAGGGTTGACGGCAATACGATCCTTGGAGATGACATGCCCAATATAGGTTACTTCTGGGAGCCAAAATTCACACTTGGAATACTTAGCATACAGTTGATGCTCTCGTAGCTTTTCCAGCACAAGACGAAGATGTTCAGCATGTTCTTCTTTGTTCTTGGAAAATACAAGGATATCATCCTGATAAACCACGACGAACTTGTCGAGGTAATCCATGAATATATAGTCCATCAGACAAGAG
The DNA here is from genome assembly GCF_002162155.2 of Triticum dicoccoides. Taxonomy (NCBI): domain Eukaryota; kingdom Viridiplantae; phylum Streptophyta; class Magnoliopsida; order Poales; family Poaceae; genus Triticum; species Triticum dicoccoides. Next base: position 342,370,540 of record NC_041392.1, read on the forward strand.
AAGGTGGCGGGAGCATTTGTTAAGCCGAATGACATGCCGGTGTACTCGTATGATCCATACCAGGTCACGAAGGCGGTTTTTGGGATGTCCTCTTCTCGAACACGGATCTGGTGGTAACCCAACCTCAAGTCAAGTTTGTGAACCTGGAGGTGATTGCAGTAAGATTTGCGGCTCAAGGCATCAGCCATTACATTAGCCTTGCCGGGGGTATATGATATACCCACGTCAAAGTCTGCAATAGTCTCCATCCATCTTTGCTTTTGGAGGTTCAGATCTGGCTGAGTAAACAGATACTTCAGACTTTGGTGGTCGGTGAATATTTCGCAACGATTACCGAGAAGGTAATGTCGCCACTTCTTTAGTGCATGAATGACAACATCAAGCTCGAGGTCGTGAACTGGGTAGTTTTCTTTGTGAGGGCGCAGTTGACGAGAGGCATAAGCAATCACTCTGCGCTCTTGCATTAGGACACAGCCTAATCCTTGACGGGAAGCGTCGTAGTAAATGATGAAGTCCTTCTTAGTATCAGGTGGAGCAAGCACTGGGGCAGAAGTCAACTTGTCTTTGAGTGCCTGGAAACTTTCCTGACACTTGTATGTCCAGTCGAACTTGACACCCTTATGCAACAGATTAGTCAGAGGCCTGGCAATCTTGGAGAAGTTCTCGACGAATCAATGGCAATAGCTGGCGAGACCGAGAAAACTTCGGACTTGCTTGACGTTCTTCGGAGGAGTCCAATCGAGAATAGCCTGAACTCGTTCAGGGTTGACGGCAATACGATCCTTGGAGATGACATGCCCAATATAGGTTACTTCGGGGAGCCAGAATTCACACTTGGAATACTTAGCATACAGTTGATGCTCTCGTAGCTTTTCAAGCACAAGACGAAGATGTTCAGCATGTTCTTCTTTGTTCTTGGAAAATACAAGGATATCATCCAGATAAACCACGACGAACCTGTCGAGGTAATCCATGAATATATAGTTCATCAGATGAGAGAAGGTGGCGGGAGCATTCGTTAAGCCGAATGACATGATGGTGTACTCGTATGATCCATACCAGGTCACGAAGGCGGTTTTCGGGATGTCCTTTTCTCGAGCACGGATCTGGTGGTAACCCAACCTCAAGTCGAGTTTGGAGAACACTGATGAACCAGCCAATTGATCATAAAGATCATTGATCCGAGGAAGAGGGTATTTATTCTGAATGGTAGCTTGGTTTATAGGACGGTAGTCTTGGACTAATTGGTTTATCCCATCCTTCTTTTTAACAAAGAGAGAAGGTGCTCCCCAAGGAGTGCAACTTGGGTGAATGAAACCTTTGACAAGAGATTTGTCGATTTCCTCCTTAAGCTCAATGAGTTCATGTGGCGGCATCTTGTAGGGTCATTTGGCTATAGGGGTGGTGTCGGGTTTCAAGTCGACGATGAATTCGACAGCTCTAGCAGGGGGAATCCCGGGAAGTTCTTCTGGGAAGACGTCTTGGAATTCATGAACAACGGGAATGTTTTCAATGCCCTCGAGTGGTGCAGCGTTCAACGCATTCAAGGCATAAAGCCGTGCCTCGGTGTTCTGAACTATATGAGCTTGGTAAGCAATTATTTCATCAGAAGGGTGTAGCAGATGGACGACCTTAGTGGCGCAAACTATAGAAGCAGTATGCGCTTTCAACCAATCCATCCACAGGATGAGGTCGATGTTAGACGACTTCAGGATAATGGGAGAGGCATAGAATTCCAGCCCTTCGATTTCCACGGGGACGTCGATGCCAACCAGCGAGGTTTGACATTGTCCCACGGGTTTTTTTACCAATACTGAAGTGTTCATCTCCTCACATTTAACGTCATGCTTGTATGCAAAATCTTCTGACATGAATGAATGCGATGCTTCTGAATCGAATAAAACAGATGCAGGTACTGAATTTACGAGGAGTGTACCCATCACGGTAGCAGGCTGGTCTTGAGCTTCATTAAGATCAACGTGGTTGGCATGAACACGACCATAAGACCTGGCATTGTTGTTGCGAGGCTGGTTGTTTCCACGGCCAACTGCAGGGAGGGCCAGTTGATTCTGGTTCTGGTTGCATTCCCTAGCACGGTGTCCTGGTTGACCACACCTGAAGCACAGACCATTATTGGGAGTGGGAACAGGAGCTTGTGGTGGTGGAGCTGGAAGTCTTGGCTGCCTAGTTGGTGGGGGAGGCAGACGCGGTGCAGCATATGATTGCCTTGGAGCAGGTGCAGTTGGCTGATACATGCTATTGGGAATCCATATCCTACGCTTCTGCGAAGACGGGCCCGAAGATGAGCCCGTGTCACAGTTGCGCCTATGAGAGCTCTGGTATTCCTGCAGACCAGTTTCGACATTGATGGCCTTATTCACCAGGGTGGCGAAATCAGCAAAGTCGTGCACTAGAAGTGCGAGCTTGATATCAGCTTGAAGGCCATCACGGAACTTCTCCTGTCTGCGTGCATCAGTTGCAATGTCTTCTTCAGCATAGCAGGACAAGTCCAGAAACTCCCGCTGATAAGCTTCCACAGTTTTGTTGCCTTGGGTGAGGCTGCGGAACTCGCGCTTCTTACGGTCCATGACTCCCTGAGGAATGAAGCGAGCATGGAAAGCAGCTTGGAAGTCTGGCCAGGTGATGATTGTTCCAACTGGCAAAGTACGCCTGTGGCTGTCCCACCATTGAGCTGCGGGTCCTTTCAGGAAGAAAGAAGCAAAGGTGACGTAGCTGGCAGGGGCTACATCAGCAGACTCCATCTCATAGGTGATGTCACAGAGCCAGTCATCAACATCCAGAGGCTGAGTTGAGCTGCAGTACACGGTTGGGTTGAGGCGCATGAAATCCTGCAGAGTCACTTGGGTTTGCTGCTGGTTCATATTGGGGCGAGGAAACTGAGCCATAATATTCTCCATGAACTGACGATTCAGCTCAAACTGTTGCATCATCCCAGCCATGTACTCAGGCGGTGGTGGGGCGTTGCCACCACGACCACGACCACCTGGTCTAACCATCCTGCTAATATATAATAGGGGTAGTTCAGCATTGAGAAATTTGCAAAGACAAGAATCATTCATGACGAAACATGCACAACGAAAGCAGCACGATAGATACTACATAGTAGTCGGCATATCTTACAAAAGAGATCATGCATAGAGTTCGGTACACAAAGTTCAGTACATAGACTAAGACATCATTGGCGGCACACAGGCTCGCGGCGAATGCATCTAACACTAACAAGCAAGTCTACATTAGTCCCACGCGGTACTGCGGAGGTAGGTGTAGCCCGACAGCTGGTAGTGATGCGAAGGGAAGACCTCCACGCAAGTAGCCTGGGGTCCGCGGATACTCTGGTGCAGAACCCAATGCACAGGTGGTAGGAGAGGACCAAGCACGGGAGAGTAGCCTCCCACATCTGGCCAACCGACGCCCTGGGGCATCACGGTCCTGGCTGGGTAGATCACAGAACGCGGCAGATCACCAGATCGGACAGAGGGGTGCAACAGCGTCAGAGCATGATACAGGTGCTGACGGGTGGTGTACAACTCGTGGCGAAGAGCTCGGTTAGCTCTATCCAGCCCATCAGCATGTAGAACCAGGTTCTGATGGTAGAAGGGCTCTCGGGTGATAGTGGAGTAGGCCGCAGTGTAGTATCCCTCCGCACCAACATCGGATGCGATAGCAATGTGCCAAAAGGGGGAGGTGTCCAACTCCTGATACTCTCCACGAAGACGTGTCAGAGCAGCATAAGCAGCATCGTGGACCGCCATATCGATAGTCACTCCAACACCATGAGCAGTGTGCAGCACAGTAGTGGAGTCATACTCCCGAGAGTAGAGGTGGACGATGGCACGGTACTGCTCCTAGTTGAAGTCCTGATACTCCTCATAGACGGTGTACTCAGGGTGCCAGCGATAACCCAGATAGGTCATGATCTCAACCAACACAGTAGGTGATCCTGAGGCACCAATGGCCGTCGTGTGGCGCACGACCTGCCTCGTGGGTTCCATCTGAAAACAAAGATGTTTTCACAGGAGTCAAATGACAATGTGGATAATGTTCAAATACTACTCTAAAGAATAACTAGGTCTTATCCAACTTAGGGGTGAACGTGGTCACGGGATCCTAATGTTAGAGTTAGTAAAATCGTTTAACCCGAGTAGGAGAGAGTTCAGAGTCCCAGAGTAAGGATCGAGGAGTAAAAGATCCTAATACCACCCAGATGGCGATGTGGGCCCGTAAGGCACACAGCCATGTTAGTAAAAAAATTTGTAATGTCTAGACTCGACTTCGGCCAAGGAGTGTGGAAGGGGGGTTCCTACAGGCAGTCGGCTTTGATACCAACTTGTGACGCCCCCGATTCAATCGTACACTAATCATACACGCAAACGTGTACGGTCAAGATCAGGGACTCAAGGGAAGATATCACAACACAACTCTACAAATAAAATAAGTCATACAAGCATCATATTACAAGCCAGGGGCATCGAGGGCTCGAATACAAGAGCTCGATCATAGACGAGTCAACGGAAGCAACAATATCTGAGTACAGACATAAGTTAAACAAGTTTGCCTTAAGAAGGCTAGCACAAACTAGGATACAGATCGAAAGAGGCACATGCCTCCTGCCTGGGATCCTCCTAAACTACTCCTGGTCGCCGTCAGCGGGCTGCACGTAGTAGTAGGCACCTCCAGTGTAGTAGCAGTCATCGTCGATGGTGGCGTCTGGCTCCTGGGCTCCATCGTCTGGTCGCAACAACCGGGTATAGGAAGGGGGAAAAGGGGGAGCAAAGCAACCGTGAGTACTCATCCAAAGTACCCGCAAGCAAGGAGATACACTACATATTTATGCATTGGTATTAAATGGAATAAGACTATCATATGTGGGCTGAACTGCAAAAGCCGGAATAAGAGGGGGATAGCTAGTCCTATCGAAGACTACGATTCTGGTAACCTCCATCTTGCAGCAGGAGAAGAGAGTAGATGGTAAGTTCACCAAGTAGCATCGCATAGCATAATCCTAACCGATGATCCTCCCCTCGTCGCCCTGTGAGAGAGCGACCACCGGTTGTATCTGGCACTTAGAAGGGTGTGTTTTATTAAGTATCCGGCTCTAGTTGTCATAAGGTCAAGGTACAACTCCAAGTCATCCTGTTACCGAAGATCACGGCTATTCGAATAGATTAACTTCCCTGCAGGGGTGCACCACATAACCCAACACGCTCGATCCCATTTGGCCGGACACACTTTCCTGGGTCATGCCCAGCCTCAGAAGATCAACACGTCGCAGCCCTACCTAGGCACAACAGAGAGGTCAGCACGCCAGTCTAAATCCTATGGCACAGGGGTCTGGGCCCATCGCCCATTGCACACCTGCACGTTGCGTACGCGGCCAGTGAGCAGACCTAGCCTCCCTTATATAAGAGTAGGTGTTCCAGTCCAACCCGACGCGCGCCGCACAGTCACTGACGTCACGAAGGCTTCGGCTGATACCATGACGTCGAGTGCCCATAACTGTCCCCGCATAGATGGTTAGTGCATATAGGCCAGTAGCCAGACTCAGATCAAATACCAAGATCTCGTTAAATGTGTGATCTTGAAATAACCGCGAATGCCGACGAGGGCCAGGCCCACCTCTCTCCTAGGTGGTCTCAACCTGCCCTGTCGCTTCGCCACAAAGATCCACTCAGAGGGTCGTCGGGACAAACGTCCTTTCGGACCCAATCCGTGAATCACTCGCGGGTACTCCTACGAGCCGACCCATCTTTAGTCACCACAAGTATCATATATTATGTATATAAGTATATACCCGTGATCAACTCTCGAGTGATCACGGCCCGATAGTATAGCATGGCAGACAGACAAGAATGTAGGGCCACTGATGGTAAACTAGCATCCTATACTAAGCATTAGGATTGCAGGTAAAGGTAACAACAATAGTAGCAAGGACAGGCTATGCATCAGGATAGGATTAACGGAAAGCAGTAACATGCTACACTACTCTAATGCAAGCAGTATAGAGGAGAGTAGGCGATATTTGGTGATCAAGGGGGGGAGGGCTTGCCTGGTTGCTCTGGCAAGAGAGTGGGGTCGTCAACACCGTAGTCGTACTGGGTAGCAGCGACGTCTGTCTCAGTGTCTAGCAAGAGAAGAGGGGGAAGAAACAATAAATATAATGCAAACAAATGCATGACGATGCATGACATGACAAAGCATGATGCTAGGGGTGCCCTAACGCAGTATGAGGTGATACCGGCGAAGAGGGAAAACATCCGGGAAAGTATCCCCAGTGTTTCGCGTTTTCGGCAGAGGAGACGGAGGGGGAAAGTTGCGAGTTTGGTATGCTAGGGATGCGTGGCGGACGAACGAGCTGCGTACCCTGGTTCGTCTCGTCGTTCTGAGCAACTTTCATGTATAAAGTATTTTCATCCGAGTTACGGATTAAAAGATATGATTTTCTAAAGATTTAAATCATTTTATGATTTTAATTAGTTATTTAATTCTAACATTATCCTAAACAGTGAATGATGATGCATGCATGACATCAGAGTGATGTCAGCAGGTCAACTGGTCGGTTGACCAGAGTCAAAGCTGACTCAGGGGTCCAGTGGGACCCACCTGTCATTGAGCCAGAGTTGAAACAGGCTTTGTTTTAAACTAATTTTGATTAACTAATTGTGAGCCCCATAGTCAGTGACTAATTAGCCTAGATTAATTAGATTAACTAATTTAATTAGTTTAAAGGGGTGGGGGCCACTAGTCAGCTACTGGGACCAGCCCAGTCAGCACGTTGACCCTGGTCAACTGGACCATCCGGGCCCGCGGGGCTACCAGGCAGTGACCCAGGGGTGGCCCCAGGTGTGCCAGCTCAGCGGAGCCGCCGGAGTAGCTCCGGCGAGCTCACAAGCAGCGGCCGAACACCGGCGAGCTTTGGGTTTCGCCTATGGGGCACCAAAACGAGCGCGGCCGGGCACCTTAGAATGGCAAGACGACGACGCGTCGGTTGGAGGTGGTCTAGCGAGCTGCGGTGGCCAGAGAAGGGCGCATCGAGCTCATCGGCGGCGAGGGGTTTCGGGCGAGCAACAGCAACGGCGATGCGGCACGCTACTGGGCAAACAGAAGAGCGGGGCGAAGCCTACGCGCGCGCGCGAGCACAACTGCACGAGCCCGTGACCATTTGGTCACCGGAGACTCATCGGCGACGAGCTCCGCAGCAGCACGCTCGGGCGCTCGTCGAGCTAGGGGCTAGCGGCCACGGATAAGCGCGTGAGCGGGCGCGTTGCGTTCCTGGAAGCACCAGGAACACGATGTCGTGCTCAGGCGAGCACGACGGAGAGCATGGCCACAACGGCGAGGCGATCCGCGGCGACGGGCTCATGGCAATGGCGACGACGTAGCTACGGTGCATGAGGGGCTTAACGAGGAGGAGCAGGAGGCGGAAGAGCTCACCGAGTGGCACACACGAAAGGCCCTTGGGGGATTTAGAAGCTGCAGAGTCGACGACGCTCGTTGGAGATGCGCCGGGGATCCGAGGAAGAAGACGAGGCTTGGGCAGCGTTCGAGGGTGCCTGGCGTCCTGCGTCTTCACGGGGAGGCGTAGTCGAGGGAGGCAGAGCGAGCGGACACGTCGGAGGGGCTTGGAGCTTGCGGTGGCCGCGAGTTCTATGGTGGCAAGGCCATGGCGGCGCTCGGTTGTGGTGGGGAACGAGGGGGAGTGGTGCGGTGGAACTGAGG